>NW_025999982.1:8867168-8875289 GCF_001458135.2 Marmota marmota marmota
GGGCTGGGGATGTGGCTCAAGCGGTAGCGTGCTGGCCTGGCATGCGTGCGGCCCGGGTTCGATCCTCAGCACCACATACAAACAAAGATGTTGTGTCCACTGAAAAATGAAAAAAAAAAAAAAGAAGTTAGATCCATCTCACTAGCCAGTGTTTAGTTACATGGTCACACCTTACGTCAGTTAAGGCTAGGAAATGCAGTCTTTTTAACTGAACAGCCATTTGCCTAACTAAAACTTGGTATTCTATTAAGGGGGAAGTAGTGATCTCTGCTATGCCCCCCTTTTTTTTTCATTTAACGTTTACATTCTTACAGTAGTAGTTATGTATGATTAACTGCATTTTATTCATGTTCTAGGTTAAGTACTTTCTCCAAAACTTGCTCCATAATTCAAAGTCTTATCTCTTTCTCTGGTCACAGCTCTCTTGAATTTTTAGCAATGCAGTGTGTGTACTAGATAATTCTGCTGGTTCTGGCTAGTCACTAAGTGGTTTTATTTCTTATTTTAGAAATACCTGCATGAGTCTCGGCACCGTCATGCCATGGCTCGGAAGCGTGGTGAAGGTGGACGATTTTTCTCTCCCAAAGAAAAGGATAGTCCCCATATGCAGGTGAGGTGATAAGAGCTCATTCTTCTATTTATTGCCTTGTATTTTTCTTGGGTTGAAGCCTTTACCAGTGTCCTTTTGCCATTTCATGCTCAGGGACTAATCACATTCTCTAAATTGAATGCAACATAATCTCTTAGTTTTTCTCTTTGGTCTTAAAAGCCCTTGAGGTCCTGAATCCTGTAACCTTTCTTCTCTCTTCATTTTTCCCAGTTACTACTATTATTTCCTTCTTGAAATTCTTACTTCAGTTTTCATGGAATAAGTTATAGTGTTTCTTAGTGTAATAGTAACAGCAGTGTTCACTAATACTATATATGAGAGGTATTATTTTAATCATTATGTTTTTTAATTAGCTCTAAGCAACCTCAAGCCCCATGAGATAATAATTACCTATCATCACCATTTTACAATTGACACAGATTGAGAGAAGTTAATAATTTACCTAATATAAGATACTTAATAAAATGGTTACTGAAATTAAATTAATTATCTTACAGGCATTTCTAGGTCAGTATATCTTGATTTTATCTTTAGAAATATAATTTGAATTGATTTACCTTTTTCCCTACCAACTATGTCAGCCTGGTTCTAGTCCTCTTTTCTTTGACTTAGATATAAAAAACAATTTGTCTTCCTTCTTCCACTCTTGTCCCCGCCTTCACATTCTTGACCTCTTAGTGTGGTCTTCTAAATATGTATAACTGTCCTGCTTGAGCTCCTTCACCCCTGACCCTCTCCTATTTGCAGTTGGCCTGAAATCCAGAGTTCTTACCATGGCCAGCAAGGCACCCATGTGCTCTTGCTCCTTTCCCTCTTGCCATAGGCCTTTGTCCTTAAAGTTTTCAGTCTTCAATCTTCTTCACTCAGTCTTTCTGTATAACTGTCTCCTTTTTTTTTTTTTTTTAGACCTTGGTTTAGATTGGAAAGGTTATTCCTAGCCCACATAATATCTGGATGGGTCTCTTCTATTCCAGAATTTTCTCGTGCTATCTTTTTTTTTTCTTCAGTATAATTACCATTTAATTATTTAATTTGTCTAAATGTTCAAGATCATTTTCTTCCTAGAGTACAGTTATGTAGAAAGTAGAGAATTTTATTCTCTACTGTATTCATTGGTCTTAGCATAATGTCCAGTTTTGAGCAAGCACTCAGTAAATGATTGTGGAATTAATGAATTTCTTCCATGTACTGATAATTCATTCTGTATAAATACTACATTCCATCACACTATTGTAGTATTCTCTAAATTGATCTCCAGTCTCCTTCAATTGATCTTATACAGTAATGCAAGGTCAGTCTTTATAAGATAGTGTAGTTTTTTTTATCATGAAAGTCCCTTACTCAACAATATATGTTCTTCATTTCTTAATCCACCACAAATTAGGCAATTTCTTTGTAGTTTCTAAGCAATTTTTCTCATTATGTCTCTCAACAATTGTACTAGATTTCCTCAAATGTCACCACACAGGAACACTAACAACTCTTTGAAGCTATTAGTCCTCACCTGTAGTGTTAGAGCTCCTCACTCTCACTGCTATTCATCCATGTACTGTGTGAATGGACTGCCAAATGTGGTAGGCCACTGTGCCAAGAGCTCTTCCTGATTCCAGGTGCTAACAACATGACCTTGCTCTTAACTTGGCCTCTCTGAACCTGTGTCTTCTCATCTGTAAAGTAGAATAGTGTTGGGTACTTCATAGAAATATTGTGGGGACTTCATGTAGTAATGCACATTAGGCACCTTTTTAGCCTGTCCCTAGTGCATTATGAGTGTTCAGAAAGTGCTAGTTATTATTCAAGGCCCAACTCCAGTCTTTATACATCCAGAAATCTTCCAGCCTTTTCTCAGATCTTGCCTACTGAGATTTCAGAGACTTTTATGGTGAACTAAAGGTGGTTCCTGTGGAGTATTGGAAAAATCCTCCCAGGACTGATTTTTGCCTTTACACTGGTCTCAAGTGAGAAGCAGCACCCCGAGTTTAGTGAGAAAAATCATACAGAAGACAAAAGATTTAGGAGTTGACCCTTGCTGGCCTCCCGACTTTTTGATTATAGTCCAAACAAATCACTTTATCCTTTCAAGCATCAAGTATCTACAAAATGAGTGCATTAAATTATATAGGTTTTTTCCAGCCTTGCTAAGCACTCAGTATTTAAATGTGATGATCAGAAAATGACATAAAAATGCAGCATGTCACAGTGTTTTCTCTGGGTCTGTTTCTTAGCCACCTGATTAACCCTTAAGAGTAGAGCACAGCTCCATGTGTTTAGGAAAGAAATAACACTATCAACTCTGAAGTGTTTGGTGATAGAGGTCCAGGCTACACTTTATATGTTTTTTAAGAAATAAGGTTTATTGTTTCCTTCCTAATGGAGCTACATTTAAACCATGTGGATGGACTTTAAAGATATATTACAGAACTTTGGTTTTCTTGGCAAAGTTGTACATGTTCCCTTGAGGATAAGCTTTGAAAGCCAGGAGGTCATTGTGCTATTGCAGAGGACTCTAATCATTATTATGCTGTCTTTGTCTCTAGGATCCAAACCAAGCTGATGAAGAAGCAATGACACAGATAATTCGAGTCTCCTAACCCCAGGCCATATGATGGAGCTGATCAAGGTCATATTCCTTGCCGATGTTTTCCACTGTTCCAGGAAATTGATCTACTCTTCCAATGGGACACTGACGATCACTTCTGCCCTTTTCTATAGGACAGAAACCACTTAGTTTTTAATAAGTGGCTCAGTATTATAATTGCAGCAATGTCTGGCAAATTGAAGTTGCAAGCCTTTGTCTCACCCTTTCAGTCAGGACCTATTTTAGACTGTTGATAACATTTGACATTTCATGGATTAGGATGATACAAGGAGACACTTGCCAGCCCAGCAGTATACAAGCACTTATGTTGACTGGTGAAGCCAGCCAGCCATCTCAGCAGGGAAGAACATCCTTCTCAACCTGAACTGCAATCAGGGAAGCCGCAGCTCATTCCTTCCCATGGAATCTAGATAGCATCCATCCCTCTGGTGGGGGATCTCAGGCTGACCAACTGAATAGACACTTTGTATTCAGATGGCCTCTGAGCAAGAAAGTTCCATACTGTGATATGGGAACAATAAATTCTCTGAGATACAGCCATCTAATCTGTGGTAATAATAAGAATCTCTGTGGGTTCATATTTTAGGACTTCAGCCAAGAAAAGTCCAAAAGGATATTTTGGACTCTAGGGATAAAGTGATAAAATTTTGAAGAAGCTAAAATATACATTGCTGAATCTCTCTTTTTAGCTTTGACAAGTTGTTGTCTGCTTGTCTCTGTTAACAGGTCATCAGGACCATAGGTCTTGCTGTGGCTACTTTTCAGATAATATAGAGGGTCCTGGAACTGGAAACTGCCTTTCCTAAGTAGAAAACAAAACTCTTCAAAAACTTCTGTGCTGATGCACTGAAAACATCTGTAGTAATTCCTAAACAGAGAGGCAAATTAGAGATTTTCAAGTGTAGTCTTTTTGATGACATTTGGGGAATAGAAGAGTGTTTCAGTCTAGGAAGAAAGAGAAAGAGTAGTCTACCTATCAGGTGTTGTCATAGAGCTTGATTCTCCTCCAGTGGATGAGTACCTGGAATGGATCATTAAGATGAAGAGACTAATTCACATTTATTCTAAAACCTTTTTACAAGTACTGCCAGGGAGAATTTTGAGATTGAGTCCTTGACAAAGGGCCAGGAAAGCACTATTCAAACACACTGTCCTGGACATAGTCCAGGTTACCTGCTATAGCTTGATGTGGATGTTGGCCTCATTCCAGCAGCATTTTGTGCTGGCTCCAGAGAGCAGACATTCTTATTCTTCCCATGGCAGCTGATTCTTTGGTGCCATTTGCATTTGTTTTCCCCTTTCTCCATAGGCCTTGTGCAGAAAGGTTTTCACACTGCACCCATACTATAGGAATAAACTACAGTCTGGAAAAAAGTAGAGATGCCTGCAGGGTCAGGAACTGAACCACAGTTGCCAGAATGAGTTGGACCTCAGAAATCTATTTTCCAGGTGTTGAACTCTGGGAGACAGAACCAAGATGATATTTCAGAAGAGTTGGCTGCCTTCTCTGGAAACAAAGAAGGAAAATCCAATAATTCTGAAGACCATTTGGGGTTGGCTTAAATACCAAGAGTAAAGATTGCATCCTTGATATCACTCTAAATGCATTAGGACAGAAAAGAAACCCTTTGAAGAGAAAATCAGAGGGGGAGGCCATAGTAAAGGTAGAAATAGAGGTATAGAGCTATGCAAAGGAAACTGGAAGTGAAATATCTTCCTAGATCCAGGAATCTAGTAGTTTTTCCTGCTTTCCAGGTGTCAGAGGGCTGACTCTTTGGTAAGCTCACTCGAAATTTCTGGCTCTTTTATGTTTCAGAAATTAGACCACCCCAGTTTTTTCAGATAACATTAAAGATGATGAGGAATTTATCTTGGGGTTAGTTTAGGAGTCTAAGATGGAGAGTTTAGAGAGAGATTCCTCAGACCTAATTTCTAGTGCTGAAGCCAATGGTGGTTCTAAAATACTATTTATTTGTGTCTATAAGTTTGTACATAGTAATACCAACCTCATTGTTACTGAATTTTTCATGGAGGGGGGCAAGTTTGACTTTTGTTTGAAATGAAATGCATCAGTTGTCATTTTGTCACTGCATTTCAGATAGCTCATGACCCTTTTATAATGGTTATTTTTTGCACACCATAATAGCCCACAAAGTGGGAACAGGGGAGTTGACCTTTGGATTTTTTTTCCTTTATTACTAATTCTTCTACTCATTTGTCCTTGTGACTGCAGTGATGACTTCAATAATGCAGAGCGAACAGATGAATGAATAATTGGTTTGATGCATAGTTGTGTCACTTCTTGAGAGCTTTTTTCTTTTTTTGCAGGATAATTGTAAATGTATATATTTTAATTGCACTGGTACATTGAACGTGTCAGTGTCTATGCCACTGGACCAACAGCATTTTCTAGCTACAGGGTGCCTAATAATGTTTTGATTTTCCTTTGGGGCTCACTATATAGGTTTTCCCCCAGCGGTAGGGGGGGTACAGGTGATCAATCATTGATGTCATTGCAATTGTTATTTTTTAAAATAAATTTATAAAAATACTAAAAAATGATCTGACTTTTGAGGAGTTTGCATCCCTGGATTGTAGGTTGTGTTTATAATGTTAAAATTGTGAACTTTGTAGATAGACATTTGATCTCTGTTATCACAATCTAGTAGTGTCCAGGCTTCCTAGTTTTCTCTCCTCAGTCTTCTCTCCCTTTTGGCTTTCCCACCCTGCTGAGGAATGTCACCTGTGGGTTAAACATAAATTTGGTCTTAACTACCTAACTACCGGAAATACTCATCAAAATGTGAAGTTATACCAGGAGCATAATTAGCCCTTTCATCACCAAAACAGCCTTCATTTATTAGGTATTTTAAGTATTTAGACCTAAAGGGTGCAAAGAGGCACTTTTTATATTTTCAGAGAGCTAAAACAAAACAAATTCTGATTGTTGAAAATCCGCAGCATGCTCATCCTATTGCTGCTTTATGGTCTAGCAATTTGAGCAACAAAGACTAGCAGCTTCCAATGTGCCATTATCACAAGAAGTCTTGGAACCAAGAGCTACAGAAAAACAGACTTTGGGAGCTTTCTTGGGATGAGGCCATAGGCCCGTCCTGGCAGATAACAGATAATGTTAAAATTGTGACCTTTAAAGATAGACATTTGCTCTCATCACGATTTAGCAGTTTTCAGGCTTTGTAGTTTTTACCTCCTCTCAATATTCCTATAATAAAGGAAAATGTCAGTGTTGAATAGTTTAAAGTAATTTGAGCGTGTGTCCTTACTAAATTCAGAGTGACCCAAATTTCTACTCTGGTGATATTTATCCCAGATGATGGAGCGTCTTTCGCGTTTCAAGGAGTCTAAAACCTGCAGTCCTCAGAAACCACCTACCCTAGACCCTGGTGGAAGTTGGGAGCCTATGCGGCGGAAAGCAGGTGGGGCGGAGTCCCAAGGAAGCCTGCGCGGATTGGTTGGGGGGCGGGCCCCGCCAGGGCTACCGAAGCGGATTGGCAGCTGCTTGGAGGGAACCGGTTCACGTTACGGGCAGCCCCGCCGCCGCCATGGCGACGGGCGAGCGGGAGGCGGAGCCGCCTCTGTGGCCTGTGGAGGCCCGGTTGGCGGCGCTGCTTCCCGACCTGCTGGTCTTCAGGAAGCCCCGGGGATCGGAACCCGAGCTCGCCACGGCCCAGGGCGTCCTCCTAGGAGTCCACGTGATGGGTGAGGGCGAGGAGCGGCGGCCGTTGGCCTGACCCCCGGGAGGCGGCCGCAGTTACAGCCCTGGTGCCCCGGCGACCTAAGGCGCGGTTTAACTGCGCGCAGGAACCTTTGAGGGCCTTTGTTTTCCGAGAGGGAAGACACCCTTTGGGATTAGCTGGTTTAGCCCCGGTTCGGAGATGACTAAATTGATACGCGGGGGAAAGGATTTCTTCAGGCCACAGGAGGCTTTGAACCCAAGTTTCCCTCAAAACCCCGAGTATTTTCCAATAAGCATTCCATTTTATCCCATCAGTTAACTCATTCTAAGTATGCGCCCACGTGTTCTACTTTGCTAGCAACCTAGCAGTCACTTCGAGAGTCATTCATTTAATAAATATGGAGTATATGTGTCATGGATTTGAAGATGAGTTACCATGAGGTGCCTGCCCTTACCATATGAGTTCTCTATCAAGTTTTAATCCTTTTCCCTTGTCAAGTGTTTTCTTGCCTTCACATGGGGCAAAATTGCACACTTTCCTCTGGCCTGAGAGGGAGGGTGGGAAGAAAGAGGCAGCTGGCTTCAGATGAAAAGAGTACTTGTAGGTAAATCATCTTCATTTACAACAGCAACCAGCCCAGGCCTGGGTACTTTCCAATACCCAATACTATGCTAATGGATCAAGGAATTATTCCACTTGAAAGGATCTGATTACCTTAGGCAATACATGGAAGGAAGAGGGCTTAAAAGTTTAAATTTGACAGCTAATATAATAACTTTTGCTTTGTTGGTCAGGGTTTACAGCATTAATGGACAGGTTCAGCCTGACGTGCAAGTCAGAACATGACATGGACAAACTGGCCCACATCTTCAGTTATTACATTAGTGACATCGTGGAGCGTGAGTGATCCTTGTAGGAAAGCAAGGAGTTGTGGTCTGGTCTCCTGAGGGTTTATAAGAAGGAACCTGGGGTACTTTAAAATAGGTACTAAATGGTCATTCCCTAGGCATCACTTATCTTTGTTTTTATCAGATTACTAATGATAAATTAATTCTTTGCCTCTATCTGCCATTCTATCCAGTCTCCAATCCCATTGATTGATTGCCCAGTAAAAGGAGAGGGAGGGAGGGACCTAATATTGATTTTTACTTTGTACATTGAATTTTATTTAGAAATAAAATTCATGATATGTCTTCTAATAATGTGACCCATTT
>NW_025999982.1:8875308-8951208 GCF_001458135.2 Marmota marmota marmota
GATGTGTATAAGAGACAGATATATATATATATATATATTAGAAAACACCTTTCTACTCTGTTATGGCATTTTGATCTTGAGAAATGAATGTGTTCTCACTGTTTTCTTAGATGTGTTAAGCTTTTGGATATCTATCTACTCTTAAAAAATTCCTTATTTGTACAGCAAACATTTTAAGTACCTACTCTATGACAAGCACTGTAATTGGTTTTTGGGTGGCAGAACCCCATTCAAACTTGCCCAACAGAAATAACTCTGGCCCTGTACTGTTTACTACTTAAATAATATTCTCACTATTTACAGATAGTGCCCCCATACAGTTATATCCATATTCTGAGATTCACCAGAATCATTACTATGTGACACCTCCTTTAGGAACTTTATTATTTCACTCACCCCTCACCTATGAGGAATGAGTATAGAAAGTCTTTCTCTCATCAGGTTTGAATAAAGAGGAAGATTAAAAAATATGTAGCATTCATGTATTATAATATCAGGAACAGCTGGGTGCTAGAAATACAGGGGAAAGTAAGACATAGTACCTGCCCTTGTGAAGTTCCCATGTTAGTAAGAGAGACCGATAATAAGGAAACCCAGTGATTATAGATTATACATCCTATTAAGGAAATAAATCAAGTGAAGTAAAATAAAATGGTAGGGAGTTTCTCTAAGAGATCAAGTGATCATAGGCTCCTTTGAGGAGGTGACATTTAAGCTGAGACAGGAATGATGAGGGGAACACTGTGAAGAGCTACCAGTAAAGCATTTCAAGTAGAAGAATGCCAAGGACAAAGAAGAAAGCATGGCATGTCCTAGGAACTGACAAAAGGCTGGTGGGACCAGAGTATAGCTAGCAGAGTAAAGAGTGGCTTAAGGTAAGGTGGTAGGAAGGCAGCTATCAGATTATCAAGCTCTGGAATTCATAATAAGAATTGGACAATTGTGGTTATTTTTATACAAAAGGGAACTGTTGAAAGGTGCTACAAGAGTAGTAATATGATCTGATTTACATTTTCAAAGTTCATTTTTGCTGCCTCGTGGAGATTGGATTAAAGGGAGATAGTGGAGAGTGAATGGTAAGAATGGAAGCTTAAAGAGGCAATTAGAATAGTCATGGAGAAGCTGGTTGTAGTGGCACATGTCTGTAATCCCAGCTTCATGGAAGGCTGAGGCAGGAGGATCACAGGTTTAAGGCTACCCGGTCTAGGGTAGTGTTTTTCAACCTCAGCTACACATTAGAAAACCTGGGGAACTTTTAAAAAAATCTTGATGGCCAGGGATGTAGTTCAATAGTAGAATGCTTACCCAGCATGCACGGAGGCCCTGGATTCCATTGCCAACTCCAGGAGAAAGTTGGGGAAGTCCTGATGGCTTCACTCTAGACCATTTAAATCAGAATCTCTGGGATGGAGATATCCAGGAATAAGGGTATTTTAAGTTTCACAAGCAGCCCCAACATATAGTCCGGATTTAAAATTGTTGATCTAGAGATGGCAACATAGCTGTATGGGGATAGATTAACTTGAAATGTATTTTGCAAGTTCAACACATAGGAGTTGCTGATAGATTGGATTTCAGCAGGAAGTGGTGAAAAAAAGGGACCTTTGGTTTTTTGGTTTCCATGACTGAATTGCTATGATAGTGTCACTGAGATGGGAAAAACTGACCTCTTAAGAAAATATTAAGAAACTCTTTAAGAAAAATATCCTTAGAAAAGGGTTCTGTTTTTAGTATGTTGAATTTGAGATGCCAGCAAGTCATTGAAGTGGAGAAATCATGTTAGCTATAATTGAACCTGGAGCTCAGAGGCTAGATCTCCTTTAGAGATCTACTAATGGCATAGAGATGGTACATAAAAATTGTTTGAGTTCGTGTGGAAAGAGTAGATACAGAAAGAGCCTTAGTGAAAGAGAAGAGAAAGACTGAGACTTGAGGAACACCAAGGGAGGATTATAATTAGGGAGAAAGAACCTACAAGATAGTCTATAAAGCAGCAAGTGAGGTAGGATATTACAGTGTTCCTGAGGCTGAAGGGAAAATGGTATGCCTTAGAAGAAGGCTGTGACTAGCTGTTGAAAATGTATGTCATCAAGTACAGTGAACTTGGAAAAATGCTGAATTAGTTATATGAGTGTTGTTGATAACCTGATCATTTAGGTGAGGTGGTAGAGATGAATATCATTTTGGCAAAAGCTGAGAAGAGAATGGTAGAGATATTTAAAAGAAAGAGTGAATGGAAAATGAGACAAGTATATACAGTCAATTTTCTCTTTATCTCTCTCTCTCTCTCTCTCTCTCACACACACACACACAGAGAGAGAGAGAGAGAGAGAAATCAGAAAACAGCCAATAGCAAAAGAATGAGATAGACTCAAAAGAGGTAGATTATTTTTGTTTGGTTTTGTTTGATTTTTTTTTTTAAGATATGGATAGGAATGATCCTTAGAGAGAGATAAGAGTAAAGTCCTTGAGAAGGTGAGAGGTGATAAGATCCCTAGCACACTATTTGTGGCTTTGAAGGGAATAGGAGTACTTTTTAGAGACGATATACAGAAGTACAGATCAGCCTGGCATGGTGGCGCATGCCTGTAATCCCAGCAGCTCGGGATGCAGAGGCAGGAGCATCCTGAGTTCAAAGCCAGCCTCAGCAATTTATCGGGTGCTAAGCAACTCAGTGAGACCCTGTCTCTAATAAAACACAAAAAAGGGCTGGGGATGTAGCTCAGTGGTGGACTGCCCGTGAGTTCAATCCCTGGTACCAAAATAAATTAATTAATTAAAAATTAAAAAAAAAAAAGAAGTAGATCTGAGGAAAAGGTACAGTCCTGAGGCTGGGAATGAATAAGTAGATGAGAAAGCAGGAAAAAATAAATAAAAACAGTAGGCCTTTTAAAAAAATGTACTGTAATTCTGCCATGATCTGATATCCCTCTAATCTTGACTTATTTTCTCCCTTGCTTGATTTCAGATGTGCTCTGTTTTGGAGGGGATATCCTTAATATCACAGGTACTTTTTATGAATATTTAAAGGACTGTGAGTGAGGAAAACTGTGTTTAAGTGAAGTTTGGCATATTTGCTTATTCTGCATTCATTGATTATTTAATAGGTACTGAGCACTAGGGAAGTATCTCTGCCTCAAAGGATCTCCCAGTTTAAAAAAAGCTTTGCCCATATTTGCTTTACATTCAGTTTAAATTAAATGATAGGAAAATATGTGCCTATAAAGTGTTTTTGAGAAAAATGATGAGAAATTTGGTCATTAATACCAGAAGCTAAATGTGAAATAGGGAAGACTTAAGAGTCTCCTATCAGGAGAACTCTTAGGATCATTAACAGCTGTATGGTCCAGAGTTAGCCTGTCACCTTATTTAAACTTAATAAACCAGCCTTAAAATTAGATTTTTAACTTGAACCTACGTGTTATGAACCAATTTGCTAGAACCCATACCCTTGTTAATATACTGGTGGAGAAAAAATAACAAAAAATATCCTTAGAACATTTTCAGTTTTTACCTAGTTGGGTTTTTGTATACTGAATGATTTTGAAGATCAAAGGCAATATTTTAACCTTGCATAATATATAGTGCTGAGAAACCTTGTCTGGCACATTGCATGATATCCACATCAGATCAAGTTGATATTCTGCATAATAGGAGGCTTTGCTATAGGACAAGTCTAGATATTTGACTCCTGTGTCTACAGGGAATGTACTCCTGGCACTCTGGACAGTGGAGAAAAATCAACTGAGTGACATCATAACCCTGGTGGCAAAATGCAGTCTAGAGATACAGGAGAAATTTGGGATCTACCACACCAGAGAAGGCCAAGATCTGCGGCTAAAGATAGGTAGTAATTCCTAAAAGAGAGCTCCAATTGGAAAAAGAAAGAAAAATCTTTTCAAAAAGTTTCAAAAGATAATTGACAAACTGAGAAAAAAATATTTGCAACTCATATAGACAAAGGGTAAATTTCTCTAATATTGAAAAAGCACCTAGAAATTAAAACTAACATGAGAGAAAAATGGACAAGGACATGAATAAATGCTGCATAGACAAACATGTATTTAAATCTGCATAAAAGATGGTCATTTTCATTCATGATTAGAAAAATGCCAGTTGAAAATACGTTGAGATACTTTTTCTTACCTGTAGATAGGCAAAAATTCGGATGCTAGAAAACACCAGTTGTTGGTAAGATATAAGGAATGACTATTATACTGATGAAATGAAAAATGGTCAGTATCTATGGAGGGTGATTTGCTAATCTTCATCAAGAGTAAAGGTGCATTCTTTAACCCAGCAATTCCACTTCTGAACATTCATCTTAGAGGCATTCCAGCATATGTGAAGTGTTATATATACAAGGTTATTAATTGCAATATGGTTTGTGATAAACAATGGAAAACAGTCTAAAGGGACTGATTAAATAAGTAATATGTCTACAGTGAGATTTTCTGCAACTTTTTAAAAAACACATTCATTACAAAAATTTTCTTGTGTCCCTCTGTACAAGGTTTCTCCCACCATTCCCTTTCCACATCCCTAAGCAATCACTGATCTTCTTTCTGTTGCTAGATATTATTTTGCTTCTTAAAAAGAATGTTGGGCTGGGGATGTGGCTCAAGTAGTAACGTGCTCGCCTGGCATGTACGGGGCGCTGGGTTCAATCCTCAGCACCACATAAAAATAAAAGAAAAATAAAGATGTTGTGCCCACCGAAAACTAAAAAATAAATATTAAAAAATTCTCTCTCTCTCTTTCTTTAAAAAGTAAAATAAAATAAAAAGAATGTTATAGACCTGTGCATGTAGTTCAGCACATGTGAGACCATGGTTCAATTCCCAACACTGGAAAAAAAATGTTATATAACATATATACTTTTTGGCTATTTTCATTCAGCATAATTACTTTTGAGTTTCATCAATTGTATAGCATGTATCACTAGTTAATTTCTTTTTTGCTGCTGGGTAGTATTAGGAATTAACTAGTGATACATGTGTGGCTATAATATACTACAGTTTGTATATCTGCTAATTTATGGATGGACACTTAAGCTATTGTCAGTTTTTGGCTGCTACAAATAAAGCTATTATGGACATCTATGAACAATTATTTGTATAGGTATATCCTTTTATTTTTCTTGGGTAAATAAGAGTGGAAGAGGTTGGTCATATGGTACGTTTTATTTTCTAAGAAATTGTCAGTCTATTTTCCAAAGTGATTATTTCATTTTATATTTCCACCAGCAATGTATGAAGGCTCCAGGTTTTCTGTGTCTTTGTTAACACTCATTATTGTCTATTTGAAGAACTTCCTTTAGCATTTCTCATAGTGCAGATTTGCTGAACATATAGTAGTTCAACTTTTGCATGCCTAAAAAAATCTTTATTTCGTATTTAATTTTGAAAGGTATTTTCACCGAACATAGACATTCAGATTGATGAAGTTTTCTCTCATTGAAACTTTTGTTCCACTGTTTTCTTCCTTACAGAGTTTGCAACAAAAAAGGCTGCTTTAATCTTTAATTTTACTTCTTTGTACATAATTTGTCTTCTCACCACCACCCCTATGACTGTTTTCAAGATTTTCCTCTTTATCACTGGTTTTAAGTAATCTGATTATGATGTACCTTGGTATAGTTTTCTTTATTTTTCTTGCATTTGGAGCTCATGAGCTTCTTGATTCTATAGGTGTGTGTTTGTTTTCAAACTTGAAAAATATTCCCTCATTATTTCTTCAAAGAATTGTATCTGTTCCCTTACTCCTCTCTCCATTTACACACATATTAGGCTGCTTGTAATAATCTCACAGTTCAGTTCTTTTATTTTTCCCCCACTCTTTTTTCTCCCTGTGTTTATTTTGGATCATTTCTATTACTAGGTCTTCATAGTAATACCTTTCCCTTTGCAGTATCCGATTTGCCTTTTATCCTATCTAGTATATTTTTCATGTTAGACACTATAGTTTTCATACTTATGTATTTGGTTTGAGAGATATGTATACCACGTCTCTAGTTGTTCAATCTTTTCTCTAGGTTTTTGAGTATATGGAATCTAATTATCATAAAACTTTTAATGTCCTTTTCTACTAGTTCTATTATGGGCTCAATTGGTTGATTTTTCTTCTTATTATAAGTCAGATATTCTTCTTTTGCCTGCACAATAGTTTTTGAGATGGGCGCCAGACATGAATTTACTTTGTTTGGTGCTGGATTTTTTAATATTTCTGAAAGTATTCCTGAGCTTAGTTCTGGAATATGGTCAATTTAATTCTTTCAGGATTTGCTTGTCAACTTTGTCAGGTGAGACCAGAGAATGTTTTGTCTAAGGCTAGTTTTACCCCATTCCTGAGGCAGACGTCTTCTTAATACCATCCCTGATGTCCTGTAAATTAAATTTGACATGTGGCTAGTGATAATAAGTACTATTCCCATCATTGTGTAATAACAAAGATTATTTTTCTAATCTTTTTATGTAGTTTTTTTTCTCAGCATCAGACATTTTTCTCATATTCATGTACATATCAGTATTCAGCTAAAGACTTGGAAGGGACCTAGTGCAGATATGTAGGATTCTCCCTCTGTACATGACTTACTGCTCCAATACTCCTGTCAGTGCTCTGTGAACTCTAGCTATCTAGGCTTTCTCATGTTCCCAGCTCTGACTTCTCAACTTGGAGTCTTCTTCACTGTACCTAGGTTTCTCTCCTTCCTGAGATGTGTTTTGGAAACTCTCCAAAAGTAAACTAGAATAACAGCTTATTTCCTGTCTCTCGGGGTTCACTGTTCTTTATTACCTGATGTCCAGTATTTTGAAAACCATTGTTTCATATATTTTTTCCAGTCCTTTAGTTATTTCAAGTATTAGGAAATATTCTGTCTTGGCTGAAAATATAAATCTTTGCCATTCTTTTAAAACTTTTTCCTGTTTTTATTTGTTTGTTTGGGGCAGTGTCTAACTAAGTTGCTGAGGCTAGCCTCAAACTTGCAATCCTTCCTCAGCTTCCTGAGCTGCTGTGATTATACGCATGTGCCATTGTACTTGACTTTTCCTATTTTTTTTTTTTTTTTTGCTTTGAGCTCAGATTAAGTGACTTAGCCAGGGGTAGACTTCTATTGGTTTTATTATACATATATATATTTTTTTGATAAGCAAACCAGTATTTCTGCTGTATTAGCAGTAAGAAATCCCTCAGGGTCAGAAAAATGGAAGTAGAACAAAAGGACCCATGTCTGATATAATACTGATTGCCTAGTTACTCAGTCCTGGTAACACTGAGGAGGGATAGTAGCAGTTTCTTAGTATAACCATATGGTCTCCTCCCTCAGTACTCTGCTATCAGACCTAGCTGTACATTAGAATAGTAATTTTGAGAGCAATTTAGAGAGATAAGATTTCTTACTTCTTCCCCCCATGCAACCCAGGGGTATTTGAATTTCAACCTCTAGGTCTATTTAAGTGAAAAGGAAATCTGGGACAAGGTGTTATTTTTTAAAGGTGAGCTCACCTAAGACTTTGCAACTAAGAGTAATGACAAGATTGGCATGATACATAAAGCCCTGTGGGATTCTAGACCCCTCCCTTTGTATAGTTTTCCAGTTGAGTTTGGCTATTCTCTGCTTCTCTCTCTCTTTTTTTTTCTTTCTGGATAGGTCTGTCTGCAGGTCGGATATCCCAAGTTATTGTTGGAGATGAGCAACGGCAATACCTCTTGGTGATTGGGCGTGATGTAGATGGTGTCCAGTTAGCTCAGCGTTTGGCTCAGGCAAATGAGATTGTCCTGTCCTGGAACTGCTGGAAGCTCTGTGAGCAGTACATGTTTGAAGTGGAAATCATGAGGGAGGATGAAGCTGTGAAGGTAGGAAGCTGGTTCTGTCCATAGCACATCCTGAAAAACTTCCCACTACATAGGGCAGTGCTCTGGTGGTGTTCACATATTATGTGAACAAACCAGTAACCACTGGAACGCAAATTTGGAGGGAGGCCAGGGATATTCTCCCAGAAAAGAGATAAGGCAGAATAGTAAGGCTGGGGAGATACAAGATAAATAAGGGAGATAGAGTCCTCAGCCCCTCTGTTAAGGGATCAGTGGTAATCAAGTTGGTGTATGAACACAGAATTGAGCAGTTTTCCTTTCTCTAGTTAAGAGATATGCGGATCATTAACCCATTTGATTTTGATGAGCATTTTGACAAGTGCCTTGATTATCTGCCACATTACCGTACAAGTGCTGGTAAGTTACGTGTCCTTTCTACCTAACTCTGAAATTTTAAAGATTAATTTTCCATATGGCTAGAGACATTTTGTTTTTCTTTTGTTAGATACACTAAGAACTGCCCTGGAATTGGATCCAGACTCTGCACTTGAGCGAACACTGCGGAAATACATAATGAAAAACCTTTTGAAGAAGGTTATTTCCTACTTCTTGAATCATTACACAAACTGTGTGTGTTTGTGTAAATAAGTGTACATTAAATGAGATAATGTTTAATATTGATCTAGTTCATCTCCTGTGCCCCACTCTAATCTCAGCAGATGTTACCATCTGCACTAATATAATTACTGTATGAATGTGTCTTTTAGTTGGCTTTCTCAGTTCTAGAAAGTAAAAGCCACATTTGTTCTTGTTTGTCCTTGAAGCATTTATTACACTGTAAGCAGGGTTTAGAAAACATGATTGGTAAATATGTGTTGTTTGATTGTGTATGTATGAATATGAACATTTGATAAATACAATGATTAGCACAGTTAGGCATATCAAACTAACTCTTAGAAAATATAAAATCCTGGCAGTTTCATCAGGGAATTAGGTTTAAAGTCAAATAATTTAATTCTAAGCACACTGGTTTATACTTTTTCTGTACCTCTCAAACCTGAAGTTTTAGATCTCACCTGGCACCCATAAGTTATTTGCTTATATTTAGCGTGTAATGGATAATTACAATGCCTGAAGATGATACTGAGAGTTGAAGACATAGGCAAAGTAACTCTTTGTGTCTTGTAGATTGATGAAGGCCAACCTATGGAGTATGTATCTGAATTCCGTACAGTGACTATGGTTTTGGTGAATCTTGAGTTCCATAAGACAGCGTGGATGTTGCATTTGTGTCATCTTATCCAGGAGGCTGCCTTATATATCTCTACAGTCATTGAGAAAGGTGGTGGCCAGTTAAGCCGGATCTTTATGTTTGAGAAAGTAAGTATTAAAGGTGAGTGAGAAATAATACATCTTGTACGATCTGTTTATCACCCATGTAACACAAGTGTAAATCAGATTTCCTGCTGCTTATTTTGTAGGCCTCTATATAACATTAAAACTTCAAGTAATGTAAGTTAAGAAATGCCATGTTATCATTAGTTTAATTTTCAGGGTTACTGAAGATTTTATTCAGTTCTTGTTGAAAAAGCCTTAGGAAAGCATTAGGAGTGTTTTACTGGATCTAATAACAAAGTAAATAATCATATTTTTCTCAACCAATTGAGCTTGAAAAAGAGCAACATATTAATACTTGACATTATAGGCAAAGAAAATGTGGGCAGATAGACTTAACACTAGCAATTGCATGTTTTTTTATTTGTTTTTTTGTTTGTTTTGAGACAGGATCTTGCTGTGTTGTCCAGCCTGGCCTCAAACTTGGGTTCCTTTCAATCCTTTCAAGTAGCTAGTACCCTAAACATGCACTACTGTACCTGGCTTGAATGGTTCTTTTTTTTAGGGGGGGGGGAATTACTGGGGATTGAAATCCAGGGCACTCAACCAACTGAGCCACATTCCCAGCCCTTTTTTGTATTTTATTTAGAGACAGGGTCTCACTAAGTTGCTTAGGGCCTCACTAAGTTGCTGAGGCTAGCTTTGATCTCAGGATCCTCCTGCCTCAGCCTCTGAAGCTGCTGGGATTACAAGCATGTACCACTGCACCCAGCTTGAATGGTTCTTGATACCACCTTTTCTTGTGTTTTAAATTCCTATTTTTGAAGTAGTTCATTAAATCAAGATTTTTTTTTCTTCATGAAACAGGATAGAACCCAGGACCTCATGCATGTTACACAAATGCTCATACCACTGAGCCACACCTCCGGCCAAGATTTTTTTTCCTGGTTTTGTAGCCCAGAGTACCCACTTCACAAATCATATAGAATACTCTATTCCCTGTAGCAAACCAGTAACGTAGTTGAGGCAAGTCATATTCCTTCATCAGATAAACTGTTCTTCCTCTGTCATCTATCCCAGGGCTGCATGTTCCTCTGTGTTTTCGGCCTTCCTGGAGATAAGAAGCCAGATGAATGTGCACATGCCCTGGAGAGCTCCTTCAGCATCTTCAGCTTCTGCTGGGAGAATCTTGCTGAGACCAAGTGAGGAGGAAAGTGGGGCAGAGAGGAGCTTCTCAGGCCCCAGGGGGCTCTTCAGGCAGGGTAGGAGGCAGTAACAAGTAGCAGGGGTTGAGGGTATTCAGAATCTGATTGATGGGGAGGGAACTTGCTAAGGAAAGTCAGCAAACAAGATATTCAGAAATTATTAGATACAGAATTCTATACTGGATACCCAGGGGTGGGGAATATAGGTTTCCATTTAGTGAAGCAGGAAAGATAGAGGAACAGAATATACATGACAGAATTCAAGAACATTGTAAAGGAATAAGCAAATAGGGAAATTTATATAGTGCAAATAACATAGCTGTATATGGAAAGGATGCAAACACAGCTACCTATTTATAAGAGGGAAGATGAGAGAAGTTGTAGGATGATTATTACCTAGAGAGGAGGGGACCACAGCTAGTTAACACTTGTGTTTTTGGCTCTCACTCTTGGTCTTTCGCAGATCCCATTGCTTTTTCTGGACTTCACACTGAACTGATCTCCTGCTTTCATATTCACTCCCAGTCCACCCACACCACCTTCTACAAAACCTAATACTAATGAAGGCATAGAAAGTGCCCCTTGTTGCATTATGACAAAGTTAGTTGGAATTTCCCGAGTGACCTTTTTTTTTTCCAATAGAAAGCCTTAAGAAAAGTATGAATGAATGAATTTGAAAAACAGTTGTTTCCAGTGTTAATATTGAGTCAAAGATTAATTTACTTGCTATAACTTATTCAAGATTAATAAAGCTGGGCATAGTGGTTCACACCTGTAATCCCTTTGTCTCTGCAGCTGAGGCAGGAGAATCACAGAGTTCAAAGACAACCTCAGCAACTTAATGAGGCCCTAAGCAACTCAGTGAGACTCTGTCTCTAAATAAAATACAAAAAAGGGCTGGAGATGTGGCTCAGTGGTTGAGTGCCACTGAGTTCAATCTCCAGTACAATCCCTCCCCAAAAAAAAGAATGAATAAAAATTTTATCACACATGTATATAGCACTTGAGCAATTATAGATTACTTAAGGTACATTCTACCAGTGTGAAAATTTATATCCCTCTTTTAGACATGAAGAAACTAAGACTGTATAAGAGAATTTACTAGCATATAGCAGAGCTAGAAATTAAACCCTGATCTTTGGTTTTCAAATCCTATGTTGTTTATTATTCCATAGCTGATTCTTACAATATGCAAAGGTTACCCCCAAAGGATTACATATATTATTAATATAATGGTAGATACATAGAATGTTAGTAATGAAAAGGAATTTAGAAATTATCTGACCTAACTCCTGATTTTACAGAAAAGAAAGATGCTATAGTTTCTTAATACATAATCAAATTCTCAGCCCAAGGCAAATACATGTTGTCACTTCTTTCAGTTTGGGTGGGATCTGCAGAGACTCTCATAGCCTACCTACCAGTTTTATGCAAGGCCTCCTCTTCTAGTACTGATCTATTCTGTTCTTGAATATTGCTTTGACCTGTGGCCTTCAATGGTGCTACCCTTGAGTGAGATACTCATTTCTCTGGCCTGTAGAGGCTGTCTTACAATGCCCTAAAGATACATTCTGTGACTCTTAGGCCATAACCTTGTCGTTTTGGTCTTATTTAGTTTATAATATAATAGATGTTAAGAACTAGATGGAATATTACAGCTCATCTAATCTGATCTTCTTAACCTAAGGAAACTAAGATCCAGAGAGATTATGTTGTTAAGACAAATAGTGTGACAATCTCACAACCTGAAAGCTAGATTTCAAGGTCATTATTTTTTCCTTGAAGACAAATTACCAATTCAGCATTTCCCTAAGAATGTTTGGTAGAACTCTAGTGCCTTATCATACTAATGGGTAGTGAAACAAACTCTATTTCCTTCCTAGAGATTCACAGTATACATTTATACATAAAAGGGTCTGGATAGTCTTATGATGAAGAAAATTAATATATTTAGTTTTACTCACAATTTTCTACATGTACTTGATCATCAAACTCTTTTCTCTAAAAGGACCTATAAATATCCAGAATGACGTGTTCTGGAATATATTTTGGGAAATGCCACACTAATCAAATGCTGAAGCTTCAGCAGTACTTTTGGAGCCTCAGTAACAAATGTCATTGTTCATGTCTGTCTGCATCACATCAATTATCACTCAGACCCTAAACTGCATCCCGTGTCTCCTGTTCACCTTGAGTCATCTTGTAAATTCCTCTTTCGAATCTGAAAAAATACCTTTAGTTTCTAGCTCCTTTAGAGCAAAGATGATTCCCTGAACAAGTCTCCAGGATATTTTGGAGACTTAGGGAGTGATCAGGATGGTTTTTAGTACCACAAATACTATGTATAATTGCATATGTCAAATAAAGAATATATTCTTCATCAATAGAGAATGTTTTTAAAATAAAAAATGAATATGGACTGCCAGGAAGAACAGGGGGTAGTTATAAAATACAATAAAAAGAAGAAACAACCAAGTGAGAAAAGTACAGTGTGTCTTATCTTGTTAGTGATCCAGTGCTTGAGTTTCTTATGTGCATAAATGCATTCATTAAGTATTCTTATGCCTTGGACATAAGAACAATAAGAGACCACCTCCTCCTCATCCAGGTAAACACCTTTCTTGTAGTACAATGAAATTTAAGTGCAGGAATAAAATTCTCTGGGAGCTAAAGCAAGAAGCTTTAGGAAGAGATAGTTCATCATCCCCAGAGATATCAAAGAAGTCTTGACTCTAGATGACTTCTGTGCCGGGTAGAAAAAGAAAGGAGTTTGGCAGGTGGAGAAAGTGAGAAATGTCATTTTAGCCTGAGGAAGCATCTTAAACCAGTAGAAGATTTTGAGTCTTGCTGTTGGGGTGATGATAGAATCGACTACCTGGTTCTTGTCTTGTGCACTTCTTTTATTCACCATGGACAGTGGGTACAGCATATGAATGGTGAGAGCCCTCAATCCTGTCCTCAGGAAGCCAGGAGAATTTGGTTGGTATAGGAGACAGTCATGTTAACATGATCACTACTTTTCACGTTCTCTCTGAACCACTGAAAATTGTTTGTTTGTACATTAGCTTGAGCCTAATTATGCCTCATTGCTCCTTCTTTCTCCATCCACATATCTGTGACCTGTCATGTCAGTCAAGTAAATCTGCCCATTCTCTATTATACTCTCTTTTTAAGTAATCCATATTGCGCATGTTTTCCCATCTCTCATCTATGTAAGATCACTTCTCCCTTCACCTCTCCCTACTCCAAACACCATCGGTGCTCTAGCCATCTTGAAGTACTTAGTTTTTCATAACTACACCAGGCTTCCAAAGCCTGTGCCTTTTTCTACTGGAAAAAATGCTGTTTCTCTGTTTTGACAGTGTCTTCAACTTTCAAAGTCTGACTAATGTCCTCTCCCTTATGAATACTCTTTCTGTACGAGTTAGTACAGAAAGTTAATACACCTTCTATTTGCTTTATGAATGTGCTTTACTGATCTCTAATAAGAATATTTGTCTTGACATCATATAACTGTTTCTTCACCTCCCTTATTCCCAACCTTCTTCTTCCCCAGCCTGAACTTCTCCAGGACAAACATTTTAAACATCCAGCTAAGTGTGTGGCACTGTGCATACTTCTCAGTGCTTATTGAATGAATAATTTTATGCATGTGTGAATGATGAAAAAGTTACTCATTGAAAAAGTATATTCCGAAGATCAGTTTGCTTCAGAATTCTTCCACCAGCAGCCCTGACATTCTGATTATTCTGTTACTCTGACATTGCATTATTTGATTCAACTCTGTATTGCCATCTGTTGCTCTACTTTTCATTTTTTGGGTTTTATCTAAGGGCAGCATGGAATAGCAAAAATAACACTCATCTAGGGATCTGGAAATCTAGATTCTCATTCTGACTTTTGCTGTATAACTCTGGGAAAGTTAAATTAACCCCTTTAGTTTTTTCCTCTTTTCTCAAAGCCTATTAAAATATTTGCTTTGACTGTCATACAAGTTCGTTGTTAATTATATCTCAAAGGACCAGATGAGGCAATCAATTTGAAAGTACCTCAAAAAGCATATATAAATCATCTGACAGATAAAAGTGGTTTTTTAAAATCTTTTTACCAATAACAACACCCCAAATAAAACTCCTAAAAGAGGGAGACAATTCTGTAGGTTTTGTGGTTTTCTTATTAAGTTCTTCATATTCATCATGTGACGCAGATTGTCATAAGCCATTGACCTTTTTTCATTCTGAGCTCTAAAACTAGACTTCTAGATCTAGAGAGTGGCAGATCTTGTGCCTGAATTTGGAGGCTTATGACTATATATTTACTCAGTTGTTACTTTTCTGATCCCCAGGCTTGTTTCCATCAGTATCACCAATGGACCAGTATTCTGTGGTCTGGTTGGGGCAGTAGCAAGACATGAATATACAGGTAGAATAGATTGGATTATTAGCTCTATGACTTAAGGGATGAAGATGGAAGAGGTGGTCCAAAAATTTTCCACCCTTTACTTTATTTCTAACACAGTTATTGGCCCAAAAGTGAGCCTTGTGGCCAGAATGATAGCTGCTTATCCAGGCTTGGTATCCTGTGATGAGGTAACGTATTTAAGGTCCATGCTTCCTGCTTACAACTTTAAGAAACTGCCAGAGAAAATAATGAAAAACATCTCCAACCCCGGGAGGATGTATGAATATCTTGGCCATAGAAGATGTATGTGAGTATTATTGGTGAGAGTTTATTCTCATCTCTTACAGAATAGAGGCATGAGAATGGTAAATTTTCAGTTGTATGAAATTTAGTAATACTAGTACTTCCCTGTTGGAATAAGACACATAAAAGGAGGCTTTCTCATCTTGAGATTTTTAGCTTGTCTGTTTAGCTCTTAGCTACTTCTTTGGGGAATTTCTTTCTCTCCAACAGGAAGAAAATAGCAGTAAATCACTAATCTAGGTGTTCTTTGGGTGTGTGTGTGTGTGTGTGTGTGTGTGCATGTACTTCACAATTTACTTACCTCTCTGAGCCTGCAGATATCAATACTACTTTCCTTTTCTCACTCCATAACAATTTTTAGTTCTTAAAAACACTTTTGCACAGATCTCTGTACCTCTTCAGTTATTTGAAGTACTTGCTTAGGAAGACAAGAGTTCTTGATGCTATTTTTAATAAAACATTTCTCTTTGTTCTTTTTTGCAGAATGTTTGGGAAAAGACATTTGGCCAGAACAAGAAATGAAAATCGCCCTTTGTTAGGTGAGTTTTCTAATTAGATCATATTTGTTTCAGCTGTAGATGGCTAGACATGATTTTAAAAATAAAATGGAATGCAAACTAAATGATTTTAAGTTTATATTAAAAAATAGAGAGCAGCCTTCTTAGTGAATTTATATTTGTTTTGAAGAGGATCTGTCATTTCTTTTTCATGTTGAATGTTCAGATTTCAGGTCAAGTTCTACCACTTTGCTTGAGAAGTACCAACATTTAGTTAGAATCTTTGTAAGTTAGGGTTTTGCTACTGGGGTCTCTTCTGCCACCTGCATTATATAGTCCCTATTTTTATTTTAATCTACATTTATTAATCCATTATCTTTACCTAACAGTTTCAGACCCTGAAGACTAAATTGTTGTTATGGAAATTTTTATAACAAACTAAGAAAATAATAGTAGCCCCACATCCATATGGTGCCTGGTTGTTCTGAATGTTATTGCTTAGGCTCCACAACAAACCCTGAATCTATCCAGTTCCTCAGCACATACTTCTGTTTGTCTCAAGTTGATTTTCTAGACCTAGATATGAAATTCCATCAAAGAATGGGATTCTGGATTCTGCCAGGGATTCTGGGACAGGGAGGTGATAGAGCTTTTAAGAGAGCTAGCTTTGAAAATCAATTCAAATAGTCTCTATTATAAAGCACAGAGTGCTTCTTGTCTCTTTGCAGACAGGGAAAAGGAACTGGAGGCCTTCAGATCGGCACAGCAGTCATGTTTGCAACAGAAGAAGGGTCAGGCAGTTCTGTATGAAGGTGGAAAAGGCTATGGAAAAAGCCAGCTTTTAGCTGAAATAAACTTCTTGGCCCAGAAAAAAGGGCAAAGGTAAAGACACCTGCTTTCTGACTCAAAACCTACTTTTAGGGGGGCTTCTTTACCTTATTGGTACAACTACATGTCATTAGATTCAGCAACCTTGGACTGGTGGAATGAGTAATCTCTGTGTGGGTCTGGGGTCTCCCAGTGACCATGCTAATATTCACCAGGGTGTTGCCATTGAAACTGAAGGAAGCAGATTCCCAGCAGTGCTTCTATGTTATCCAGACCCTCATGTCCATCTTCTTTGAGATTGATACATGCCCAGCCTATTATCGGCAAGAGTGCCTGCACAGACAGCTCTATGGAATGGTGGATGAACCACTTCATTGCCTTTTTAATGACCTCTTCTTTGTGAAGGTAACAAAGACTCTGACTTTCTGAATTGGGTTACTGTTCTTCTTTGTGGATAGTCAGATCCACTGTTGTCTTCTAACATAATTAATACCCTTAGGACACATATATGTAGCTTAAGAACACATAGTCTTGGGAGGATTAAGATTTGGATTCACCAAAACCCAGGGTTTTTTTTGTTTGTTTGTTTGTTTGTTTTCTTTAGAGTGGATTCTAAGATTAACTCTGACACTTGCTAGTTATATGGTCTGGAGCAAATCACTTAGCCTCTCTGAGCCACAATTTTTTCATCTGTAAATGATTTACATACTTTATATGATTTTACATAAATTTTAAAGAAGATAGTGTATAAGAGATTGTATTATAAATTTTAAACAGCTACATGTGTTAAGGTGATCCTGATCCTAGGAATTGTATTCATGTCTTCTTAAGTCAGTTGTGATTTTTTTATTCCTTAAAGCTGCCTTCCTATTCCCTAGCCATGGAGTATATCCCTTGAGCCAGCATTTAAATCTCAAAATCTTCCAGTGGTCTAGGGTTTATGTGGTACCCAACAGCCAGCAAACTAAAGATACCCTGTTCATTCTCCATCACTTCTAACTTCTAATCTACCTCCAAAGAAAGTATTTGATATAAAGTAGAGAATACTAAAATCTATCCAGTTTCTCAGTATAGCCCTCTATTAAGTTTTGTCTGGGCTCTAACCTTTGTTCATATGGTCAAGCAGGAATCTCACTTTGGCTAACAGATCCATGGTAGCTTATGTGCCTTAACCTAGCACAGTAAAAAAATGTTAGGTGATATCCATTGCATCTCTTTCTGACAAGTTGCATGTAGAGATTCATCCTGGTATATTTGGTGTAACTTATATACTGGAGCTGCCCAAAGTAGCATTACTAAGTACAACCTGTCATTTATTCCTTAGTTACAGCCTTTAATAATTTTCTAGACTCTGGTATAGAAAAAAAGATGTAAGTATCTGTCTTTAACCCTCAATGAACTTTCAGTATTACACTTTGAGCTGTACATTAATATTGGATTGGACCTTGTCTCTCTATGCTCAATCTCACAGAAACCTACTCTTCATTAAAATAGAATTGTTTTCTGTTCCTTTGGAGAATATGCACATTTTTATTAGGTTGCCATTTTAAATGCTAATACATAATATTTCTTTTTGATCAGTTTCCATTGTCCTTCAAAGTTTCACACATGGATGACCTGGCCAGACAAAAAAAGGTTAAAGAGTGTTTTATTGAAGTGCTTCAGGAGGTGGGTACTTTTGCTACATACCATTTATTCTTAATATTTGGAGATGGTTTATGTTTAACCAGTTTGCATCATACATTGTTTTAGGCTTTTCTTGGCCTTCCATTTGTTGATATCTTCAGTGTTTGTGTCTATCTGCAAACATGTATTCATTCCACAGCATGGCATGGCACACAAAAGAGTTTTGGCTCTTTCTTGGTCCTGTTTCTTAATGAAATTTTAGTAATTTGATGTAAAACAATGATTTACAGTGCAGGTGAATAGCTATTTTACCTATTATTTATTAAAAGCACAGATACACAGACTCTACCTCAGAATTACAGAATCAAAAATCTATATGAAGAGAAAATGATGTGACCATTCTGGAAAGCAATCTAAAAGTAACAATTCAAATTTTAATAGCATGTATCCTCTAAATCTAGGAACTCCCAAGGAACATGTCCATTGTGTTTATTTGTGGAGGCCAGAGAGGTACTGGCATGAACACATGGATGAACACAGTGAAGTAAATGTTAAAGTTAGAACTAAGGGAATAAGATGAAAACTTAACAATGTGGAGTGATATAAAAACAATTCTGAGGGCTGAGGTTGTGGCTCAATGGTAGAGTGCTTGCCTAGCATTTGTGAGACACAGGGTTTGATTCTCAGCACTGTGTATAAATAAATAAATTAAATAAAGGTCCATCAACAACTAATAATAATATTTTAAAAAAAATAGTCTGAAGCCAGAGGATGTAGCTCAGTGGTAGAAGGCTTGCATAGCACGTGCAAGACCCGAGGTTCAATCTCAAGCACCGCAAAAATAAAAACAGTCCTGAATAAAAAAAGAGGAAAAATAATGAGATCTGTAATACAGTAGTATTTATATAAAAATAATGTATTTGGCAAAACAACAATGCATATTTTGAAAGAACAAAATGCAAACAAAAATCTATAGGATAAACACATTAGAGTAATCACCTGACACCATGGGAAGCAGAGGAAGCAGAGCGGGAGTGGGGATAAAAATGGATACAATTTTTTCAGAGTGTTCAGTGAGTGGGGCCTGGTAATGAGAGTGTTGACAAGCACTGCCAGGAGATTCTAATGTGCAGCCGGGTTTGAAAGTTGCCATTTTAAAATGTTATAAATTCTCATACAGAATAAAGTCTTTGTCAAAATGAAATATTTGAAAGCTTCAAGTTTGAGTTAGAGAATATTTCGATACTTATTTTTAGTTAGAGCATTTTCTTGTTCACTTATTTTATCCATACATTTTTTATTTAGGAATTAGATATGTAGGTTATATTTTATATTTAGAAAGTAAAATGTTACCTGGACTTAAAATACATTTTACTCTGAAAATTCCATCCTGTTTGATATTTTGTTTAAATTGTTGATGGAAAATTTGCAGTAGATCTTTATTTCTAATCAGAGGTTGTTATTGTTTCTTTGCTGTTATTTCCAGGCAGTGAGGGAAACACCACTGATTTTCCTCATTGACGAGGCCCAGTATATGGATGCAGCTTCCTGGGAGTTTTTGGGAACATTGCTTTCCAGTGTGCCCATCATCATGGTGATGACGTTGACCCCTCCTGTCACCCTGTGTGGCTGGGCCCAGCACTTCCTACAGAGTCCTCAGGCTATCCTTGTGCCCATTTCAAAGTTGGCAGCAACCTTGCTGTTGAGAATGGCATGTTGGGAACTAGGGGTGGTGAGCATCCCCCAAGAGCTGCAGATGTGAGTGGCTAGGATCAGCTGGACACTTCATTAAGGGAGGAGCCAGTGCCATAATATAAAAGAGAAGGCTCAGGGCTCAACAGAGTTGGGGGAGAGAGTGGCATTAGTAAGCATGATGAAGCCCAAGATGAGATTTCAGTCTCCTTGTAAACTATGAAGGGGCTACTTCCCCGGCTGCCCATTCAAGTTTTAACAAGACAGTTAGGACTTGGATGGCTTGCTTATAGTGACAGTTTCTGCAAAGCCTTTTAGCAAGGAGATGTTAGCTCCTTTTAACATCAGTAGAAGCAAAATAGTTAAGAAAAAAAAAAGTTACTGCCAAAATATATTTCAAAGCCAATCAGAAATTGTTTTTCTTGCTGGGAATGGTGGTGCACACCTGTAACCCCAGCAACTCGGGAGGCTGAGGCAGGAGGATTACAAGTTCAAAGTCAGCCTCAGCAACTTAGCAAGGCTCTGAGCAACTTAGTGAGACCCTGTCTCTGAATAAAATATTTTTAAAAGGCTGGGGATGTGGCTCAGTGATTAAGCGCCCCTGAGTTAAAACCGCAGTGCCCCCCCCCAAAAAAAAAACAACCCAAGAAATTGTTTTTTCCCTACATTTCTCCCTGCGGCTGCTTCCCTCTGTTAGTGTATATACATCAAGATCTGACTTTAACAAAAGAAGATTCCTCAGTATGAAGTACCCTTAATATTTGGCTCCCCTCAAGTGGTTATCTTTAGTCAACAATCACCTACTTACTTTCTGCAGCTACCTTCTGCACAGGTGCTTTGGAAACCCCCTGTATTGTGAGATCCTATGCCAGGACCTTCTCTCTAAGGACATATTGCTTTTTCATGACCTAAAAAAGGAGGAGGAAGAGAACAGCAAGTGGGAAACCCTGTCAGGTAAGTTTAGCCTTGCAACCACTGACATTTGATCTCCATCATGGCATTACCTAGTCTTTATGAAGCTTGTGGTCATTCCCTGTTGACATTGTGGGCCAGATTAAGCCCAGCTAAGTACAGTGTACAAATACTATGCAACTAGGGTGAAAACACTAAATCGCTGCCTCAGATAACTTAATTCAGTCAACCAATCTGCAATAGTTTTATTTTGAGTAGCCTAGGAGATCAGGTAGGAAATAGGGTTTTTAACGATGAGAGTCCAGAACAGAGAATTGTATATTAATGATGAGGAGGACTTGAGGATTTGGATGGGGGATGGGAGAAGGAAGGAGGATGGGCTAGGAGGAAAGGGTAGAATTACATGTATATCCAGAAAGGCATCCTAGAGCTGTGATATCATAGAAACAGGGCTAGTATAAAGTAAGCAGGAATAATGAACAGTGATGAAATATAATATGGTACAAAGGATGCTATTAGTTTATAAGAGAAAATTAAAGAACAAGCAGGATGGGTTGGTATGAAGCATGTTAAACCATAGGGTTGGGCTGGGGATATGGCTCAAGCGGTAGCGCACTTGCCTGACATGCGTGCGGCCCGGGTTCAATCCCCAGCATCACCTACAAACAAAGATGTTGTGTCTGCCGAAAACTAAAAAATAAATATTAAAAAAAAAATTCTCTCTCTCTCTCTCTCTCTCTCTCAAAAAAAAAAAAAAACGTGTTTTCCATTCATCTTCATCCTGAAGTCTCTTGACTTAATCTTGCATTTCTGTGCCTTTAAAGCTACAGTCACTGAGCTTGGTGTTTTCCTCAGTCATGGTCCTTTTTTTTGCTCCTACAGCCAATGCTATAAAATCCACAATGTATAGTATTTCTCCTGCCAGCTCCAAAGAAGATCAGGAACTTTATGTCTGCACAGTCAAAGATGATGTAAACTTGGATACAGTGCTTCTCCCACCACTGTTAAAAGGCAAGTTCTTTGAATACCACCAGTGAACCAATTACAGGTGTCACTGCAATTAGTAATTGGGTGAGTGAATGAGTACAAGTCTCTCATTATCATTCTGGTTTCATTTTATTCTAAACAGGAAACTTGTCTTCCAGAAATAAGTTCTAGCATGGCCTGCAGAGCCTTTTGAAGACATGAATAATGTTTACTTAAATGGCCTTTTGCTTTCTTTTGATGATCTGGAAACTTTTTCAGTTTATTAATAAAAATTAGGTCCTGAGTTTCCCTTTGTGAAAATTCCTCTGCCAAAGGAGGCAATAAGCAAGGGAGATGATGTTGCTGAGATTTAAGAAAATCTATGATGCTGATAATGTTGTGTATATAGCAAGAGTTTAATAAAAAAGAATGCAAAGTATGTTTATTTTGACCGATAAGGAACAAAGAATTTGGCAGGCATAGTTGGAGAGGAGATGTTCTTTGAGATTAATTATGGCTTTTTTGTCTTTAACTTTTTTATTAATTTTTATTTATATGTGACAGCAGAGTGCATTACAATTCTTATTACATATACAGAACAATTTTTCATAAGTCTGATTGTGTACAAAGTATATTCATACCAATTCATGTCTTCATATACTTACTTTAGATATTCATGTCCATCACATTCTACCATCATTTCTAACCCCATGTCCCCTCTCTTCCTCTCCCACCCCTCTGCCCTATCTAGAGTTCATCTATTCCTCCCATGCTCCCCCTCCCCACCCCACTATGAATCAGCTTCCTTATATCATAGAACACATTCGGCATTTGGTTTTTTGGGATTGGCTAACTTCACTTAGTCTTATCTTTTCTAACTCTATCCATTTACCTGAAAATGCCATGATTTTATTCTCTTATGTTTTGTTTTTCAAATGTTCTATTCAAGTGTTTGGTGGGGGAGATACTATATTAAGCCCTCTTAAGGAATATTATGATAAATATAGTTCAAGTAAAATATCATCTTGTTGAGAAAATAAGACATGTACATGAAACCACCATAAAGACATGCTAGTCAATTGCTGGGACTCTGGAATTAGAAAAATGAGGACACTTTTGGCCCCTCCACTTATTCGCTGGAGGCCTTTGATAAGTTAGCTGTAGTCTTCTCATCAGTCAAGTGAGGATAACAATAGACCCTACGTCATGGGTTCTGTTGAGGATTTAGCAAAATAAATAATGTCACATAATATTCTGTTAATGTATGACACCATAGTTCTTCGTCCTGGAGATTTGGGGTTCAACTAGACAGTTTTTGCTCTAACCATGACAGGCCAAACTTGGCATTGGCTCTAGTTAGAAGTAAATGCAGCATGCTGGCAGGACAGTGGCAGGTGGTTTTCTTCAGTGGGAGTCCTTACAACAATTTACCTGGCAACCCAGGGACTATTCTCTGGAGCCTCAAGGAATAATAGTCCCAGTATCGGGAATGAGACCCATGAAGCATGGATTCTTAGAAACAACAAGTCCCAGATAAGGACTTGGCCCTGCAAGGATCATGATCTATTACAAGAATTATTACACTCAAGGAAGCCCCAAACTGTATCTCACAATCAGCTCATTCACATTTCCCCGGTCCAAATTCAGAGGTCATTCTTAGCAAAAGCCATGTTGCCTGGTAATACTGCTCACGTTCTAATTTTATTGGGATCCCAAGAAACAGCTAGAAAATTAACCCAAAGTCAACATTGTCAGGGAAGGAAAAGAGGTTGTAAACTTGCAAGCTAAAATGAATAGGTCAGCAAAGCCTTGGTCTAAAAGAAAGGCCAAAGCTAGATTGTGAAAGATCTCACTGAGTTTTAAAGGTATTTGAGAGGGAGACTGACTTGATCATATTGTGTTTTTAAGATATCTGATTTTACCACTAGTTAATAATATGTTGTTGGGATGAGAATAAAAAGAAATTGGAGATGTGCAAAACAGGATTTATAGTGATCCAGGTGAAAATGGCTTGCTAGTCATTTAAAATTGTTTAGTATGAAATATATCCAAGAGACATTTAGAAAGAGGATGGATGGATGACCAGTAGGTTGTGAGGGAAAGAACAAAGTTTAGGATGATTTCAAGTTTTTGAACTTGATGAAATCCTTGGAGTTTATTAAGATCTTTACAGTTATTAGAGATCTAGGACCAGGAAATCTGCCTTGAAAGTTTAATTTAGAATAAGGATCTTGGGCTGGGGATGTGGCTCAAGTGGTAGCACGCTTGCCTGGCATGCACGGGCACTGGGTTCAATCCTCAGCACCACTTAAAAATAAAATAAAGATGTTGTGTCCACTGAAAAACTAAAAAATAAATTTAAAAAAATTCTCTCTCTCTCTCTCTCTCTCTCTCTCTCTCTCTCTCTAAAAAATAAATAAATAAAAAATAAGGATCTAAGTACTAATAGGTCATGAAGTTGGAAAGGATTAGTGTAGCCGAGTGATCCAGAGCACAGTTTTGGTCTACCAGCAAAGGGTTTTGGTGATCTTAGGAGAACAGTTTCAGTAGTGTGGTAGAGACCTAGTTGTTGGTTGAACAATTAATGGGAAACAAGAACTTGGAGACAGAACTCTTTCAAGAGGTTTGGTTGACTAGATAAGTAGGGATTAAGGTAGGAAATAAATAGGGGTATATAAGAAGCAAGCTTTTTTATTTTTAAGATGTACAAATTATCAACATAATGTATCCCAGGTTTATAGAACCATTGTTCACTGCTGTTTCTTGCTTTCCTTTTTTTTTTTTTTTTTTTTTTTTTTGGTGGGGGTACAGAAATAGCAGTAAACCAACTGGATCAACTGAGCCCAGAGGAACAGTTGCTAGTGAAGTGTGCTGCAATCATTGGTCACTCCTTCCATATAAATCTGCTGCATCACCTCCTACCTGGCTGGGATAAAAACAAGCTACTTCAGTTGTTGGGGGCTCTTGTGGATATGCATGTGCTCCGCTGGCTTGAGCTTCCTGCTGAGTCCATGTTAGTACCTTCCATTATTGACATCATTGATCAAACCAAAGAGAAGAAAAAGTCAGGTGAGGAAGGCAGGGGTATTCTGTGTTTAGAAAGACCATTAATATCATGTATTAGGGCCTTCTCTCTGAAGGCTGGCGATTCAGAAATGGAAAGAAAATTTTTGTTTATCTATGAAGGAGCCATGGTTATAATAGAAAAATATCCTGTATCAGAGTTATCCTTATTCCAGCTCCTTGTTAACTCCTGTGTTAGTATTTGTGTTTTGATTTTTTTGGTTCATAAAATATTGTCATAATCATTTACTGGTTTTCTAGGTACAAATAATAAGGAAAAAAAAGATAGATCATTTTGAATTTTAGAAATTTATAAGGAAAGTGACTCATGTGGTATTGAAACAGACTTGAACAGAGCAAAATATCAATTGAACAGCTTATGATCTCAAATTCTCCATATGAAAGAATAAAATCATAGCATGGATGATCCAAGAATATATAATCCACAAATCATTTCTCTTTGACTTTGAGATGTTTGCACTCATATTTGAACAGAATATGTCTTATGATTTGAGATTTGTAACAATTTAAAGTAAAAAAGCTCAGTTAGGAGGAACCGACAAGAAATCTTCCCAATGTATTTCAGTAAAACTAATAATTTCTTCCATTTTGTACCTTATCATCAAGTAGAAATGGTCAATACCAATTTCTGATAGGTACAAAATTTTTTATACAAAGGAGGCAGACACACCAAACATGAGTTGTAAATAAAATCTTATAAAGTAGCAAAAATGTGCTTGGGAGTTTGCTATACTGAAGCGTTGAAAGACTATAAGGGAGAGTCTCACTTGGATTTTCCTAAATTTCAGACGCTGGCTCAGCCTCTCTTCGCCGGCTGCAAAAAGAACCATCCCTGCCTCAAACTGATGTTCTAGAATTTGGAATGCCTCTATTGCGGGAAGCTGCTTGGGAGCTGTGGCCCAAGGAACAACAGATTGCGCTGCACCTTGAATGTGCCTGTTTTCTCCAAGATTTGGCCTGCCGCTGTGGGAGCTGCCATGGAGGGGACTTTGTCCCCTTCCATCGTTTTGCAATCTGTTCTACTAAGCGCTCTGGGGGGACCTTTAGATTCTGTACTTACAAAGATACAGGCTCAGTTCTAACACAAGTGACCACAGACAAATTGCAGCTGCCTTCTCCCCAAGGTAAACCAGTAGGCAGAAAGAACTCATGTGGGCAGCACTTCTCTTTTTCCATGCACTTGGAGCTCTCCATCAAAAAGTTGAGATTCAGATTGGGAGAGAGTACGTAGAAGGGAACTGTTTAACCCTGAAGTACAGAGTGTTTTAAAAAATGTGATCTCAGAGTTCCAAGGAATATTTGATTATCTTGGGAAACTTACTTGATCTCAATTAATTGGAAAAAGTAATATCAACTTCATATTATCATTTTGAGAATTGAATTGGTTAAAATATGTAATGTGCAGCTTTTATTGCCAAGCACATGTTGGGTACTCAGTACAGTTTAGTAATTGCCTTCATTATTTTTCAGTTCACTACACATATATTGAGTCCTTACATGTATCCGATGCTACACTGGATATTAGGGATACAATGTGGGTAAGCCTCAGCCTCTGAACTCCTGAAGCTGTCAGTTTTGGGGGTATAAATTGAGAATTCTAATATGACATGGTAAAAACATTGAAAATGGCCTACACATCGAGTTTAGGGATGCCTAGAAAAAGGCACCATTAACCCAGACTGAGGAATGTTTCAGAGAAGACACTTCCCTGAAGGAGATAATGCCAGAATTAAATCTGTGAGATAATGAAGTTGGCCATTTGAAGAATCTTGTATTAGTTGATAGATGTTCACCATAGCCTCTTAAACCAGACCAGGGTTCATCCATCTTTGTTTTAACCTCTTCAGTTCGCTTACCTGGAGGATTTCATATTTCTTTATCTCAGCCTATCAAAAAATTTCTTCTTTCATCAGGCTGGGATCTACCTTCTTGCACTCCACCTAGTTTTCCCAGTTGTGCCATCTTCCGTGACTGAAACCAGCTGTCAAGATCAAACCAAATCTTCTCCTTCTGTATTTGTTAGAAGTTGGTTTGGGTAGAGGGTTAGGGGCAGGGACACTAGGGGAAAAGTGGTAGATTATTCCTGTTGGACAGCTAAAGTGAGAGAGAGATTTGACCTATGATCCTAATACCTATTCTACATATAACATAATTCTATGAAGGTGAAACCAGTGACTTGGAGCAATTCTGTGGGCATTTGCATTTTTTGTAGTTTCCAAAATCTGGTATTGTAAAGAAATTGTGCTATCATATTTCCTGTATGGCCCCTTTACTTTTGAGAAGTCAGTGTCAGCTTTAGACTAGATGGTTGGGTCAGTCTGAAAGAGAGAGGCTCGAGACTTCCAGAGCCCAGCCGAATGCTGAATGGGCTTCCCAGACTCAGGCCATACAGCCTTGACATTACTCAACTCCAGAGGGCACTACTCCCAGAGGCTAGAAGGAGAAAGTGCCACTTGGAGTTATGCCCACAATAGTGCTGCCAAACCCTTTTCCTTAATTACCTTATCTATTATAAAGATCATTACCATGAGAGAGCCAGTCCTTTTAGTTAACCCAAACATTCTTCTAAAAATGCTCTTAGACTCTATCAATCCTGCCCAGATTTTATCCTGTAGGTAAAATCTCACCATCATTCTTAATATTTGCTATTTATTATTATTATTATTATTATTATCATTTTTCCATATTACGTTTTTAAATTTGTTCTAATTAGTTATACATGACAGCAGAATGCATTTTGATTCATTGTATACAAATGGAGCACAACTTTTCATTTCTCTGGTTGTGCAAGATGTGAAATCACACCATACGTGCAGTCATGTATGTACCTAGGGTAATGATATTCATCGCATTTCACCATCTTTCCTGCCCCCATCCCCACTCCCAGTCTCTCCCTCCCCTTTGCCCAAAGTTCCTCCATTCTCCCCACGCCCACCCCCCTGCATTATGTATCAGCATCCACTTATGAGAGAAAACATTTGGCCTTTGGTTTTTTGGGATTGGCTTACTTCAATTAACATGATATTCTCCAACTCCATCTATTTACCTGCAAATGCCATGATTTTATTCTCTTTTAATGCTAAGTTATATTCTATTGTGTATATATACCACACTTTCTTTATCCATTCATCTGTTGAAGGACATCTAGGTTGCTTCCACAGTTTAGCTATTGTGAATTGAGTTGCTATGAATATTAATGTGGCTGTGTCACTACAGTATGCTGATTTTAAGTCCTTTGGGTATAGACCAAGAAGTGAGATAGCTGGGTCAAATGGTGGTTCTATTCCAAGTTTTATAAGGAATCTCCATACTGCTTTCCATAGTGGTTGCAACAATTTGCAGTACTACCAGCAATGTATGAGTGTACCTTTTTCTCCACATCTTTGCCAACACTTATTATTGCTTCTATTCTTAATAATTGCCATTCTGACTAGAGTTGAGATGAAATCTTAGATTAGTTTTGATTTGGATTTTTAGAGATGAGAACATTTTTTCATATATTTGTTGGTCAATTGTATATCTTCTTCTGAGAAGTGTCTGTTCAGTACCTTGACCTATTTATTAATTGGGTTTTTTTTTTTTTTTTTGAGTTCTTTAGACCAGAGACTCTGCATCTAATAGAAGAAGAAGTAGGCTCAAATCTTCATATCAGATTAGGTTCTGACTTCCTTAACGAGACTTCTAATGCACAAAAAATAAAATCAAGAATCAATAAATGGGATGGATTCCAACTAAAAAGCTTCTTCTAAGCAAAGGAAATAATCAGTAACCTGAAGAGAGTGCCCACAGAGTGGGAGAACATCTTTACTATACACACATCAGATAGAGCACTAATATCCAGAATATTTGCTGTTTTGATCTGCGAAAGGCAGCCGCAGGTCAAATGTGGAAGATAAAGGCTAGTTAAGGTCAGCTAGTAGACTGCAGCATCTTGTGCTTACCATAGTTTTCTTCTGTTGGTCTTTGGCCCTACAATTCAATCTGATCTGGTCATCTACTTGATCCAAAAATATTTAGGGATTTCCCCCATTGGAAGTATCCATCAAGCCAGAATGGACACATACTTCTTTCATTTTTTCCTTCATTTAGCAAACATTGAGGATCCTCCTTCAAGCTGGGAACTGTTTTGAGGAAATTGACAATGAGGATTACTTATGCAAATCACAAATAATTGTCATTAGAAATTTATAATGTATCATCTTAATTTTGTATTGTAAGTTGCAGAGAAAAAGGTAGTTAGGAATTTTAAATATTCTCAGTTAATCCAAACATGGATAATTAAAAATAATTGTATTTTTTCTCCCCACAGATAGTTTTAATTTCCAGGAAAAAACATTCAGAAGTCAGGAGACCTTCTCAAGTGAACAGCACAGCAGGTAGATGAAGATGCCCAGGGAGGACACAGAGGTCCCAGAATGAGAAACAGATAGCCATCTAACTGGGGTACTCACCTCACCCTCATACCAGAGGGAGTCTGACCACTCTGGAAGAGACTCTTTTTTTTCCATTTTTTATTGGTGCATTATAATTATGTGTAATGGTTGGATTTGTTGTTTCATATTCAGACATGCACACAATATAATTTGGCCAAAATCATTCCCCAGTATTTTCCCTTTCCCTCTCCTCCTCTCTTCTCATGGTCCCTTTCCTCTATTGATCTCCCTTTGATTTTCACAAGATCCCACCATCAACTTTCTTTTCCCTTTTCCACTGTAGCTCCAGTATATGAGAGAAAACATACAACTCTTGACCTTCTGAGTTTGGCTTATTTTGCTTAACATAATGTTCTCAAGTTCCATCTATTTCCCAATAATGACTTTTATTTTTCTTTATGGCTGAATAAAACTCTGTTGTGTATATATGTAATACATTTTATTTACCCATTCATCTGTTGATGGATACCTAGGCTGGTTCTATAGTTTAGGTACTATGAATTGTGCTGCTATAAACATGGATAGACATGCATTGATGACTTTAATTTTTTAGGATAAATAACTAGGAGTGGTGTAGCTGGGTCATATGTTGGTTCCATTTCTAGTCTATTGAGGAACTGCCATACTGATTTCCATAGGGATTGCACTAATTTACAATCCCACTAACCATGTATAAGTGTTGCTTTTTCTCCCTACCTCTCCTGCATACATTATTGTTTGTATTCTTGATGGCTACCATTCTTGATGGCTGCCATTCTGATTGGAGTGAGACAGAATATCAGTTTAGTTTTTATTTATATTTCCCTAATTGCTAATGAAGTTCAACATTTTTTATATATTTGTTGGCCATTTGTATTTCTTCTTTTGAGAAGTGTCTGTTTAGTTCATTTGTCCATTTATTAATTGGGTTATTTGAGGGGGGAGGGTGTTAAGTTTTTTAATTCTTTGTGTATTCTAAATATTAATCCTCTGTCAGAAGAATAGTTAGCAAATATTTTGTCCCATTCTAGTGATTCTGTCTTCACATTCTTATTTCCTTTGGGATGGCATCAAATTAAAAAGGCAATGCACAGCAAAGAAGTGGGAACTCTTATAATCAGCCCAAAATTCAGAATGACCGTTCTCTAAAGGGAAATTATTTCTTAAGGGTCAAGAATAATTTTATTTAAGCTTTCAAACATTGTATACAAAGCAGATTTTTTCAGCTATAAATCTGTCAATTTTTTTTTTGCTTCAGATGATATGAAAATGTGTATTTCCTAACCATGCACTTCCTGACTTTCTAATGCCTATCCCATCAATTTTAAATTTTCATTTTCACCAGCTGCTCTAGGCATAGTTTCTCATTCCACTTACCTAACCTGCTACTCTACTGATTTCAAACAAACTATTAAAAAACCCTGTATTCCTCATGAACTACCCATACTCACCTGTGCCAGCTATCCCTCTTTCAATGCTGAGTGGCCTCTGCCTCCCTCCATTTATCAGCATGTTGACCAACCTTCAAGCCCCTCCTCAATTTTTACTGTTTTAGATCATTGTGGTTCAGGAATATCTGACCTCTTTTGACCTCAGGATGCCTTTAGAAAGTACATGCTAGTAGTCAGAGAGGTGAGCTCTAGTTTGGGTTCTATTTCTCATTAGCTGTGATATCATAAGTCATGTAATTTCTCTGATCATTAGTTTCCTCACCAGTAAAGAGAAGTAATTTTTGCCTTCCTGATAGAATTGTTATAGGATTGATGATGCTATATACAATAATATTTAAATATTCTATGAAATTGCATATTTTTTACAAAATTGAAATATGCTACTAGAAGATGTATTATTACATATTGGTTTGTATCATTTTGTTTTATTTAACATTTATTTTGTTAGCTTACTCTTTAGGCGTAATGTTTCCCCATTTAGATTATGAAGTACTTAGGTTAGTTTTAGGTTTTGGGGGTGTTTTATCTTTGTTTTTTGGTGGTTGTTTGTTTTTCTCAGTACTTGGATGGAACTCTGGGGTGCTCTACCATTGAGCTAAATCCCCAGCTCTTTTTATTTTGAAACAGGGTCTTGCTAAGTTGCCCAGCCCAGTCCTGAACTTGCAGTCCTGCTGCCTCAGCCTCCTGAAGAGCTAGGATTACAGGCATGCACCAATGTGCCTGGCTGGCTTTAATTTTTTTAAATCCCTAATAGAGCATTGCAGTTATAGCTCTGTTTTCTGACATATTAAATTTTATAGAGTAATAGAGTAATTAATTATACAGACACTTCCCGGGAAAAGTGGTTTTGAGACCTTGTAATGCCCCAACAAAAGTGGCAGCTTTGTGGCCACTCTCAGTTCTTGATCTTCTCTCCACAAAGAACAGAGGAAGAGTTCCTAGAGCGAGTGAACAGGAAGCTGGCTCAGACCAGCCCCAAGAAAGACCTGTTGACCACAAAGCCCTGCCACTGTGAGGAAATCCTGAAACTAGTGCTCTCACCACTCACCCAGCACTGCTTGGTTGTTGGAGAAACCAACTGTGCATTTTATTACCTGCTGGAGGCTGCTGCTGCCTCCTTGGAGCTGTCTGATAATTACATGGTGAGCAAGCTCAGCTCTCTGCTCTTGAACTGAGCCTTTTTACTCTGGGAATTTGATTGAGAGTGCTTCCTGTCAAGTAGGAATAGAAAGTGGAGGAAAATGGGAGAGAGAGAAGCTGGAGGGATTTAGGAGAAGACGTGAAATGGGAATGTGGTGAGAGAGAGCACTGACCCACACTGGCCCTGCCCTTGACTTGCACAGCAGTCTGGGCCCTCACTGTACCTCAAAATCCTAAACCTGATTCAAATTCAGATCTTGACCCTCATCCTAACCTTATCCAGCATCATCCTAACCTTACCCCCAGCACCATCCTAATCCTAATCCAGTTTCTTCATCCTTTGTCTGTTTGAAGGCCTTCTTTTATTTAAGGAAGGCAAGCAGTCTTCTGGGCCAACCCTCAGCATTCTCGTTCTTGAAAAAGCACAAAGTGAAGATCTGTCAGTTTGAGGAGGCCACTTTCTGCAGGCTGCGGTCAGAGGTAAGGATGAGCATAACCTTCAAGTTTTGTTTTTTCTAAGAATTACCCTATTTTTAAAATTCCATCATGTCTTTTTTTTCTGTATGGTTGTAAATGTGATAATGTGATAAAAAGTTGGATATATTTTATAGAAATATGTGTTATATAGAAAATGAAATAGCCCCCACTCATCTTACATCACTCCCATCATAGTTAAAAATTTGATCTGTATTCTTCCAATTATACACAAACATGTCATTTTTCAATTATATCATTTTAATAGGATCATATTCCATATTCTTTTTCCTCTGCAGCTAATTTTACTTTTCATAGTACAATTGAACATATACTTGCATATGTGCATACATATTTATCCATCAAATAATTGCAACTGCCAAGAACTCCAAGTATATTGTATGGATAGAGCATAGTTTATTCCTTTTATTCATGTGCATTTATGTTGTCTCTAATTTAGGGGTTGAAAATTGGTGTAGTGAATATTCTTGTTATATATCTCTCTTCCCTTTTTGTAGGAACTTCTTTGAGAAGTTCCCAAACGTAGAAATGCTAAGGCAGAAGATATGGACAATTTTACTAAATATATCATCAAATTGACCACCAAAAATATTATATAAATTTGAATTTTTCCCATTTCTTCATATTCTTAACAACATCAGATATTATCAGTCTTTTCTAAACTTGGTAATTCCTAGACAAGTTATATTGTGTTTTAATGTGTACCTCTTAATTACTAAGGTTCTTTATTATGTTCATTGGTTATTTCTGTTTATTTTCCGTGAATTATCCATTTATGTCCTTTGCCCTCTGGAGTAAATAAACTAATTTTAAGATAAACACTAAGATAATATGGTTATGAACTTCAATATATAGGCCTTTGTAGATTAAAGAGAATATTAGAGTTTTCCAGTGTTGCATTATTTTTGCTTCAATGAAGTGGTCTTTGGAGTAAAGGTAAACATTTTTTTCCTTTTTTGGAAAGAAATTATTTGTCATTTCTCCCAAGATTGTTCAAGAATCACATAAACTTCATCACTTTCTCGGGAGATTGAGCCTTAGAACATGAAGTTATAGGATATCCTCAAGGTAGTTTTGCAACCCAACACCTACATCCACATCTCTGGTAGTACAATCTATTTAGGAAGGAAAGATATGGGATTTTCTTTCAGATGCCTTCTGGCAGCTGAGAGTATCTTTTTTGGTGGCTGTTTGTTTGTTTTTCTCAGTACTTGGATGGAACTCTGCCCAAATGATGATGCCATCTCAATCTAGCCAACACCACTTTCTTTCAGTCTGTCTCTACTGCCCACTGACAGATGTGTAGGCAATGAGAAAAGAAGGTGCTTTCTCCAGAATTCTGTTTTCTCATCCCTTTAATGCTTATTGCCCTCCTGGTCCTTGTTTTTGTGACTTCTAACCAGGCTGTTCTCCAACTCAGTTCACTCTAGCACCTCAGTGATTCCAGCTACATACACATCTCCAAATGAAGAGCTAGTATATTGTATCCATAGCTGGATGTGGTGGCACATGCTTATAATCTCAGTGACTAGGGAGGCTGAGGCAGAAGGATTGCAAGTTTGAGGCCAGTCTCTGCAACTTAGTGAGACCCTATCTCAAAATAGATGTAGCTCAGTGGTACAGCACCCCTGGGTTCAATTCCCAGTTCCAAAAAACAAAACAAAACGTAGTCCATGGTATCCTTCCCACATTTACCCACATTTCTTATTTTGTCAACTCCAGGTCTGTTTCAACATGGGACAGATCACCTTGGCCAAAAAATTAGCTAGGCAAGCCCTTCGACTGCTGAAAAGGAATTTCCCTTGGACCTGGATTGGTGTCTTTTTCCAAACATTTCTGGAAAAGTATTGGTATTCCTGTTTCCTGAGCCAATCTCCAAATAATCCCAGTGAGAAGTGAGAAGACAGTCCAGATTGTCCTGGTTCCCTTTAGGGCTACAGAGAACCACAGCTAAAGTAGGACCCAGCCTAGAGCTTTTCTTATATTGATCTAAGAGTCCTCTTTTTCTTGCTATCAAGTGATTTTCAAGCATGTTAGCAGAAAAGCATATAACAAGATCCATAATAGCAGAGCAGATAAGTATAACACTTCTAGGTCTCCCACCTTCTTCTCCCAGCTAATTAAGTATGACAAATAGCAAGTCAAAGAATGAGTCTTTTTTAAAAAAGGGCTCATTTCTAGACTTTTCCTGGTTTAGAGGGATGAATTAAAATGGTCCGTGGGGTTGGGAGCAGTGGAGTTCCAGGAACATTTCTGTGTTTGACAATCTGTAGATGGCCCCTAATGAGTAGACCTAGGACTCTTGTGGGGAGGAAGAGTTGGGCATGGTGAAGAATAAGGGTGTGCTGACTAACCACCCCGTGCTTCACAACAGTAAGAAGAAGCTGGCAGTTCTACAGCAACGGGTACATTGCCTCTCATTGCTCTGGCAACTCTATAACCTGGAGGCCACAGCCAGTAGCCGCAGGTTTGCCTGCCTGGCCACTCTCATGCAGAAAAATTCAGCTGAGGAGTTTGCAAATGAAGCCCAGGTGAGCAATTCTTGGACTTCACTGAGAAACCTCAAGTGCTAGAAAGAAAGACCCTGCCAAGTTCCTGTTTTTAGCATCATTCCCCAACACCCCAGACTTAACGAGATACCATTGATCATTGATCATGTATCTGAGAAGGGCTTCTCAATTTGCAGTTTATAGAAAGATTTCCAGGTGTGGGGCTATGTGGGATCACCCTGAACTGAATGCAGAATTTTGTGTTATGTTCAAAATGGCATTTCTTGGGTAATAGGAGTGGGAAAGGTCCTAGCTTTCTTCAGATTCTCCATGTCCCTGATCTAAAAAGGGATTAGAACTGCTGACTTAAGGGGGGAAACATGGTGTATATCTTCCTAATTTTAGTTCCCATCTGTTTTTCTCTTTTACCCATTTATTCAACATATATTTGATGAAAACATTATATGTCACGTACTGAACTTGGCTCCAGGGAAACATGTAGTATGTTCAAATATAGTAACATATAGTTTGTTAGGTGATGATAAGTGCAATGGCTAAAAATAAAGTGGAGACGGGGAGGCATAGGGTTCTGAGAGCAGGGGTTGCCTTTACTGAGGGGTGAGTACTGGGGATTGAACTCAGGGGAATTCACCCACTGAGCCACATCCCCAGCCCTATTTTGTATTTAGAGACAAGATCTCTCTGAGTTGCTTGGCACCTCACTTTTGCTGAGGCTGGCTTTAAACTCATGATCCTCCTGCCTTAGCCTCCCAAACCACTGAGATTGTAGGCATGCACCACCGCACCCATTAGGTTGCCATTTTAAACAGGGTAGTCAGAGAATGTCTTGCTGATCAGGTGACATTACGGCAAAGAGCTGAAGGAGATGAGAAGCCAGGCTGTCTTGGGGCAAGATTGTATAGGCAGAGGACACAGTGAAAGCACAAGGCATATCCTCTGTGTGCGAGAAATGGTGAGGAGGCAAGTGTGACTGGAGGGGAGGGAGAGGAAGAGAGACAACCAGGAGATGAGATCAGAGGGACTGGGGAAAGGGGATGGCAGATGGTGCAGGCTTGTAGGCCAAAAATAGGGTTTGACTTTTACTGTAAAAGAGATGGGAATCTTTTGGTGCTTCACACACACCCAAAAAAAAGGGGGGGGGGGCAGTACAAGGTTTAGTTTTAATAAGATATTTTAGATGTTATGCCAAGAACAAACTGAAGAGGACAAAGAAGGAAGACCGTTTCAGAGTCTGTTGGCAGTCATCTAGGCAAGAGATGGTGATAGCTAAGATTGTTACAGCAGCAGAAGGAGAAGGAAGAGTGATCTTTTGTCAAAATAAAATGAGCAAAATTTGCTCGTGGATCTCTTATAGGATGGAAAAGAGAAGAGTCAAGGATAATTCCAAGATCTGCGTCCTGCCCTTTAGAGGCATAGAGATGCTCTTCGTTTGGACAGGGAAGTCTGCATATTCAGTGGAAGATTAGGAGCTAGACTTTGGAGATATTCAATTTCAAATGCCTGTTGAACATCCAGGTGGAGCTGTGGAGTAGGCAGTTGAATATATGAGTCTGGACATCATAGGACCTTTCTGAACTAGAAATGGAAATATGGAAGTCACAGTGTATAAATGCTATTTAAAGTTGTGAAACTGGATGAGAACATCAAAGGAATAGGAATAAGCATAGAAAAGAGGAAATCCAAGGACTGTGTTCATATAACTCCAATATTAGAGGTCAGGATGATAAGGGCTGGTTTAATAAAAGAAACTGAGAAGTTGCCAGAGAGACAGGAGAAAAACCAAAAGAGCATATGTCCTAGAAACCTTGGGAATACAGTATTTCAAGAAGAGAGCCACTAACATGTCAAATGAGTACATAGTTGTAATAGAGATCTAAGCAGCTGTTCTGAAGAGCCATAAGGAGCAAGACTCAGAGGCCTTAAGTGGAGGGGGGGGGAAAGGGGGTGTTTCGATAAGTCTTGGATTGAAGGAGAAGAGGGGCATGTAGAGAAAGTGCTTTGTTTAAAGAACAGGCAAGGGGCATGATCAAATTAGAAGTGGAAGGGTAAAAGGAGCATGTTTTCCTAGGTGGAGTAGAAGAGTGTGGTAGCAACACCAGGAGTCCAGATTGAGAGCAATAAGGCACCATAGTAGGCCCTTAAACAGGAAAGAAGCCAAATGGAAATGTCACATGAATGGGCAATGGGAATTTGTTTATTACCTACAGGTTGTCTCTACCTACGTGGACCTCTCCCAGTTCTCCCAGAACATGGGCGATAGGGAGAAGTGGCTGCACTGTGAACAGATAGCCATTCAGAAGAGTAGCCTGTGCTGGTTCTCCAGGGAAGGATTATTGGCTACAGCCCAGCTCATGCAGGCCTTGGCCTACACCAAGCTCTGCCTTGGCCATCTTGACTTCTCCATCAAGCTGGGTAATGGGATGTTGGGGCTGGTGGGCCCAGAGATTTCACAGAGTCCGGGTTCACAGTTAGACCTCACACAATGCTCTTTAACCTCCTTAGGTTTTCAAGCTCATGAGCTATGCAGACACCTCAAGAAACCGGCTCTGGAGAATCTAGTTCTCTCAGTTCTTTTCAGATCTGCATTTCTGAAGAAAAAGTATTAAGATCATTTTCAGTTATTGTAGTCATTGTATAAGAATGGGAGAGATGTCCTTCAGAGAAGTTTGGGGTGGAATGGGAGATGCTTTTCCATTTCCACAGCCAGGGCTCTTTACCCTGACCCCTCCAAGAAGCATTATCTTAAGTGCAGGGTGTCAGGAGTGGAAATGCAGAGTGGAACTCCACTTGGACCTAGTGGGCAAACTTTGTTTCCCCGCCCCCCATTTCCCTGCAGAGAGGATAGGGGATTACAACAGCTCGGGTTCCTTGAAACTCCCTCAGAGGCATTTCCCACCTCCTTTACCTAGAGAAAGGTCTGATCTCAGGCCTATGTTCTCTATATAAACAGAGCTCTGGAGAGGAGTTCTTGGGAGTATTAGGTGCTTTGAAGGTTAAGATCCCCTCCTTTCCTGCCCCATCTTCCCCCACTCCCTAGCTGGTCCCAGTGGCTCTGTCTCTCGGCAGATATGATCTGTGTGTCCATGTGCTGGAGAGTCAGTGGGCGCTCATTTCCCAGGGTCATGATGTCCTCGGCCTGGCCTGCTTCTACTCTGCTTGCTTAGATCTGCTGTTGTATGGAAAAGGTAAATCTTGCACAGGGCTCTGCTGTATGCTTAAGGGATGCAAACGTCAGATGGGGCACTAGGTTTGGAACATAGGCAATATGAACCCATCCCTCGGGCATGGTCCCTTTTTCCTAAAGTCTGAGTTGTGATTTAGAGGGTATCTGCTTTTCTGGTTTGTTTCCTCCCTGTACCACCCCTTCTATACCTCACTCTCTATGTCGACAATATATACTAGCCCGGTTACTCTCTTTGTCCACAGGATTGCTGTGTCGGCCCTTTGGCGAGTGTCTGTGTTTCATTCAACACTATGGGCACAGCTGTGTTCTAACTTCTCAAAGCAATGTCATGCTGGGGGTCCATTCCTCCCTGGCCATGTGGTAATGTTCCGCTGAGGATCTGTGGGAAAGGGTAGAATTCTAAGGTCCTCCTGAACCCATTTCGGCACCTCACCCCTCTAAGCAGGACAATTCAACATCTTACTTTTAAAGACCATTCATCACCCATCCCCTATATCTTACTAAAACAGTTCTTCTCGCCCTTTGTAGATTTGGGCCCATAAGTTGAGGGTTACATTTAAGAGCTAGAGTAACCCACGGCAAGGCTGATTATCATGGTCTGTCCCACGGCAAGGCTGATTATCATGGTCTGTCCCACGGCAAGGCTGATTATCATGGTCTGTTCTTTGGTCTCCTTGCATGTGAGCTAGACTTCAACATTTTCCAGCACCATAATTCTGACTGGGTGCCTCAGGGCCTTAAAGAAGTGACAGTTCATGAAAGAAACATGGTTTATAAACAGGGGGTAGAGTTGAGAGTTATGACTCTTTCCTTCTAGGTTTGCCCAGAACTCACAGTGGGACCTATTTGAGCATCACTTCTCCAAGGCTTGCCGATTGGTGAAAAGAGCCAATGCCTCACTATTTGGTTCACATGGCTTTGTGCGATTCCTAGAGTGCCGTGTGCTGATGTTACAGAAAATGCCAGAGGAGGTCTCTGGTCTTTCCCCAGAGACCCCCAGCCAAACCCTCCAGGTAGCTATTTCTCTTCTGTCATTCAACTAACACCTAACTAATGTAAAACTTCCTGCCACTTGCGTCTCTCCACATTCTTCTCTCACTGTCTCTGCCTCCCTTTTCTCCTTGAATACTTTGTTTATCCACCTAGAAAGTTGCTATCAACATCATGTACCTTCCTAGATATTTTTATATCTAGATTAGGACTTGGTTCCTTATATTTATGCCTTCACACAGGTACTACCCAATATCATTAAAATGTTAATATTTAGCCCTCCTCAGTGGGCTTACTCGGTGACTCAGTCTGTGATTAAATACATCTTTCTACAACCTTACCTTCTGAGTATAAGATACATTCCAAGTTACTGTATCCCAGAACCAATTTTCCAGACTTATTTTGCCATCAGTAACTCTTCCCTGTCCCCTAAGCCCTGAGTGAGTATGTTGAGTGAAAACTGTTGTATGTTCTGCCACAGTGGTGTGTAGGGGAAGAGGGTACTAATTCCAGAGCTAATGGATCTTCCTTTTCTTTCAGTACTTTAAGGAGTTCTTCTCTCGGTGTGTGACCTGCCCTGTCTATAATGAGTGGGTCTCTGAGCTTAAGGCCTCTGTGATGAGGTATGGAAAGAAAGAATCCATGACCTTGACTAACTCCATCAGACCTTTTGAGACCAGCTTGACCAGGATTTGGATAGAGGGAGAATTCCTAAAGAAAAACAACTGTTATGAAAAAAAAATTAGGAATACAGAGTAAGCATTCCTTCCTGGAACCCTTGTGTGAGAGACACAAAGAACAGTCTCAGATTCTTAGAAGCAGTCAAAGGCTGTACCTCTAATGTAAAAAAAGGACACACAGATATAAGAAGTTAGTCTTTGTTCCAAAGGTAAGTATAATCCTCTCCCTAGTACTGGACCCAGCCCAGACAATTCTATTGTTATATGAAGAAATTGCTTCAATTGTTTTGACATCTAAAACTCTTAGTCATAGAAAATTTTTCCTTGGACTTGGCTTAAATAACTGGGTTGTTTCTGTGGCTGGATGGTCACAAAGGATAAAAAAGAAGGCCTTAAAATTCACAGAGTAATGTATGTGAAGATGTAGGCATGAAAAAGAAAGAAAGAATATAACTTTTTGCCTCAGGGCCCTGCAGATCTCCTCCTTTCGAGGCTGGTTTGTGATTTTTTTTATGTTCCTTCTTTCAGGATTTGACAGTGTGGCTGATGTCAAGGAGAATAAGGACACAGAAGAAACTCAAAGAATATATATGTTCAAACAAAAGAAAAATAACCTGATGGGACCAGGATTCTCATATTGTATATAATGCAAGGAAATGCCCTGAGTTCTCCGTGTTCACCATGTGCATGCTGAATAGACTAACCTTCATAGTCACTGCAGCCTATGTCTTTGTCAAAATAAAAGCCTATGTTTCTAAAGCATGCACTGACATCTTCGTTAACTCTTATAGTCATTACCACAATTGCAACAGAAGTGAGAACCAGAGGTAGACTTGGGGGCTTTGAAATGAACCAGTTCTGTCTTATATAAGGTGGGATCCACTAGCAGTTGGGAAACTACACCCCTAATAAAGAGGTTGCCATTAGGGGGCTGGGGCTGGGGCTCAGTGGTAGAGTGCTTGCTTAGCATGCCTGAGGCACTGGTTTCAATACCCAGCACCACATTAAAAAAACTAAACAAAATTAAAAAAAAGAGGTTGTCATTACTTCAGGAAGGCCAGCAGTGGGGTACTTGGGTGTTGCCTTCTTTTGATTGAGATTTGTCAGGGGGAATCCAAAAAAGTCAAGGATTCTTTTGAGAGGTACAGGAGGTGTAGGAGTCTGTTCCCTTCTGTGCTTTGTGATTTGGTGTTCCCAGGGGAAACTGTGGTATTGCCAGAAGGTGGAGGACTCCCACCGTCTTCCTTTTTCATCTTCCTTTTTGGAGCTGCCACCATTGGACTTTTCTCCTTGGTGGTGGTTCATCCACGGGTGTGATCTTCCCACTGACTTTGTATGCTTTATACCTCAGTCACCTGCTGTCCATGGAGTCACTTGCCTAGTGTTGTGTAGTTTACTTAATCTATGCCTGAAATGGAGTCTTTCAATACTTGTATCAACTCTCTGAGAGGTAAGCTGATTTTATCCCATATTTACAGATGAAGAAATAGAAGCTTAGAATCTAAGTTTTACCCAAGAAATGTAGCCACAAGGGCTGGGGCTGGGGCTCAGTGATAGAGCACTTGCCTAGCATGTGGGAGGCACTAGGTTTGATTCTCAGTACCACATATAAATAAATTAATAAATGAATATCCATCGACAACTAAAAAAAAATATTTAAAAAAGAAAAGAAACATAGCCACAAATGGAAATCAGGGATTCTAGTTCAGATTTCATTCCAGAAGTTAACCTCTAGGCTGTATAGGCTTTTACAGGAGCTGGCCTATACTAACCTGTCCTGTACCCTGTTCTCTGCAAATGGCCAAGAAGGGAAATTGAAGGACAAGGAGGGAAAGGTGTGCAAAGAGGGAGCTGTACTTGCCCGATAAATCATGCTGTGCAGTCTGCTCAGGCCCTCACACCCCTTTTTCCCCTCTTGCCACCCTTCTTTCTCTCCCTTGCGCCCTCTATCTCCCCCTTGCACTCCTCCATCTCCCCCTTGCCCACTCTTTTCTCTCTCCTCACCAACATTTCCCCCCACACCTTCTTCACTGCTTTAAATTTCTGAGGGGCACTATAGAGTAGCAGTCAAAAGCAAGGACTGGACTTATTAGCTGTGTTTGTTTGGGTGTGTAATTTGTCTTGTGTATGCCTCCATTTCCTTTACTATAGATGAGAATAAAAAGAGCACAAAATAATGTCATTGTGAAAATGAAATAAATACAAAACATTTAGAATAGAACCTGGCACATAGTAAGCACACAGCAAATGTTAGCTATTGTTACCAATTCAATTTTTATATTTCAAAAATAGATAATGCATTTATAATATGGTACAAAATTCAAAAGGAACAAAAACACTTTAAAAAAAGTCTTTCCCATTCCTGTCTCCAGTTGGCTTCTCCAGAGGTGAACTGTATTAACACTTCCTTGTGAAGCCTGGCAAAATTCTTCTATGCATATGCAAGTAATCGTGTATATTTATCACACCCTTCTTTTCCACAAACGGTGGTGATACACAGTGCCACTACATACTTTTGTTGTTGCTGCATTCTTCCCTTTTGGCACTTTTTTGAAGATAGAATTCACATAACATAAAATTCACCCTTTTGGTGTATACAATTCAATATTTTAAGTTCTATTTGCAGGGTCATACAATCATCATCACTATCTAATTCCAGAACATTTTTATTATCCCAAAAAGGATCTCTGTGCCCATGAGCTGTCATCCTTTGCTCCTCTTTCCTTAGTCCCTGATAATACTAGTATACTCTCAGTCCCTATACAGTCGCCTGTTCTGGGTACTTATTATAATTGGCAGAACATATGGTCTTTTGCATCTGGCTTCTTTCACTTAACATTTTCAAGATTCATCCATGTTGTAACATTACTTTTTATGGCAAAATAATGTTTCATTGTGTAAATATGCCACACTTTTTAAAAATATGTTTTTTAGTTATAGTTGGACACAATATCTTTATTTTTATGTGGTGCTTAGGATCGAACCCAGTGCCTCACACATGCAAGGCAGGCGCTCTACCAATGAGCTACAGCCCCAGCCCAAATATGCCACACTTTAATTATCAGTTTATTCATCAGTTATTAAACATTTGGCTTGTTTTGACTTTTAAATATTATGAATGATGCTACTATAAACATTCATGTACAAGTTTTTGTGTGAATTCTTGGATATATTCTTGGGTATATATGTATGTAATTTATGAATTCCCAGAAATCATCAAGGCATATAGAAATTCTGGGTTTCACTTTTTGAGGGGCTGCAAGACTGTTCCAAAGTCATTGTACCACTTACTTTCTCACCAGCAATATATGACATTTCCAATTTTCCATAAGCCTTGTTAACACTTGTTATTGTGTATCTTTTTCTTGTAGCCTTTCCATAGGTATGAAATGGTATCTCATGGTTTTGATTTGCATTTCCTTAAGGACTAATGATGCTGAGCATAACTTTTTGGAGAAATCTAATGAAAATCATTGCTTTTGTTTTCCTTGAAGTGGGGGGTCCTCTACCATGAACTACATCCCCAGTCCTCTTTGTCCATTTTTTTTTGCTTTATTTTACTTATTATTTTTAAAATTAATAATTAATGTATTTGTTCTAAATTGTTATACATGACAGCAGAAGGCATTTCAATTCATAGTACACATATGGAGCACAATTTTTCATTTCTCTGGTTGTACACAAAGTAGAGTCACACCATTGGTGAATTCATACATGTACCTAGGGTAATGATGTCCATCTCATTCCACTGTCTTTCCTACCCCCATGCCTCCTCCCTTCCTCTCTCTCTCCTTTGCCCTATCTAAAGTTCCTCCATTCCTCCCCTGCTCCCCTGGCCACACCCATTGTGGATCAGCATCCACTTATCAGAGAAAACATTTGGCCTTTGTTTTTTGGGGGGATTGGCTTACTTCAATTAACATGATATTCTCCAACTCCATCCATTTACCTGCAAATACCATGATTTTATTCTCTTTTAAGACCGAGTAATATTCCATTGTGTATATATACCACACTTTCTTTATCCATTCATCTGTTGAAGGACATCTAGGTTGCTTCCACAGTTTAGCTATTGTGAATTGAGCTGCTATGAATATTAATGTGGCTGTGTCACTATGGTATGCTGACTTTAAGTCCTTTGGATATAAACCAAGGAGTGGGATAACTGGGTCAAATGATGGTTCCATTCCAACTTGTATAAGGAATCTCCATATGCTTTCCATAGTGGTTGCAACAATTTGCCACAAGCAATGTAGGAGTGTACCTTTATCTCCACATCTTTGCCAACACTTATTGTTGCTTGTATTCTTAATAATTGCCATTCTGACTAGAGTGAAATGAAATCTTAGAGTAGTTTTGATTTTGATTTCTAGAGATGAGATCATTTTTTCATATATTTATTGATCGATTGTGTATCTTCTGAGAAGTGTCTGTTCAGTTCTTTAGCCCATTTACTTATTGGGTTATTTGTGGGGTTTTTTTTGTTTTTGTTTGTTTGTTTGTTTGTTTTTTGGTATTTTTTTTGAGTTCTTTGTATATCCTGGAGATTAGTGCCTGATTTGCATGTGGCAAAAACTTGCTCCCATACGCTCTCTGCTCACCTCACTGTTTCTTTTGCTGAAAAGAAGCTTTTCAGTTTGAATCCAACCCATTTATTGATTCTTGATTTTATTTCTTGCACTTTAGGAGTCTTGTTAAGGAAGTCGAGGTCTAATCTGACATAATGAAGATTTGGGCCTACTTTTTCTTCTGTTAGTCACAGTCTCTGCAATATATGTTTTTGGCACGTTTGTCTAATATGAAATGACTGTATTTATGTGATTTTGTCTCTGTGTCTTGTATTCTGTACCATTGGTCTACAAGTCTATTTTGGTGCCAACACCATGCTGTTTTTGTTACTATGGCTCTTTAAGGTCTGGTATTGTGATGCCACCTGTTTCACCCTTCTTGCTAAAGATTACTTTGGTTATTCTGGGTCTCTTATTTTTCCAAATGAATTTCATGATTGCTGTTTCTATTTCTGTGAGGAATGTCATTGGGGTTTTGATTGGAATTGCATTAAATTTGTATAGCGCTTTTGGTAATATGGTCATTTTGACAATATTAATTCTGCCTATCCAGGAGCATAAGAGATCTTTCCCTCTTCTAAGGTCTTCTTTAATTTATTTATTTATTTATTTATTTATTTATTTATTTATTTATTTTTTTTGGTGGTCTGTAGTTTTCATTGTAGAGGTCTTTCACCTCTTTTGTTAAGTTGATTCCCAAGTTGTTGTTGTTTTGTTTGTTTGTTTTTTGAGGCTATTGTGAATGGGTAGTTTCTCTAGTTTCTCTTTCAAAGGATTCATCACTGATATATAGAAATGCATTTGATTTTGTGGGTGTTGATTTTATATCCTACTACTTTGCTGAATTCATTTATTAGTTCTAGAAGTTTTCTGGTGGAATTTTTTGGATCCTCTAAGTATAGAATCATGTTGTTGGCAAACAGTGATAGTTTAAATTCTTCTTTTCCCATTTGTATCCCTTTAATTTCTTTTTTTTTAAGAGAGAGAGAGAGAAATTTTTTATTATTTATTTTTTAGTTTTTCAGTGGGCACAGCATCTTTTTTATTTTATTTTATGTGGTGCTGAGGATCAAACCCAGTGCCCCGCGCATGCCAGGCAAATGCATACCACTTGAGCCACATCCCCAGCCCCGTATCCCTTTAATTTCTTTTGTCTGTCTAATTGCTCTGGCTAGAGTTTCAAGAGCTATGTTAAATAGAAGTGGTGAAGAGGGCATCCCTGTCTCCTTCAAGTTTTTAGAGGGAATGTTTTCAATTTTTCTCCACTTAGAATGATCTTGGTCTTGGGTTTAACATAGATAACTTTTACAATGTTGAGATATATTCATATTACCCTAGGTTTTTTAGTGTTTTGAACATGAAGGGGTGTTGTATTTTGTCAAATGCTTTTTCTGCATCTATTGAGATGATCATATGATTCTTATATTTAAGTCTATTGATGAGATAAATTACATTTATTGATTTCTGTATGTTGCACTAAACTTGCATCCCTAGGATGAACCCCATTTGATCATGGTGCACTATCTTTTTAATATGGTTTTGTATTCGATTTGCCAGAATTTTATTGAGAATTTTTGCATCTATGTTCATTAAAGATATTGGTCTGAAGTTTTCTTTCCTTGATATGTCTTTGTCTGGTTTTGGAATCAGGGTGATACCGGCCTTATAGAATGAGTTTGGAAGAGTTTCCTCTTTTTCTATTTCATGGAATAATTTGAGGAGTATTGGTATTAGTTCTTCTTTGAAGCTGTGAATCCATCTGGTTCCAGGCTTTTCTTGGTTGGTAGGCTTTTGATAGCGTCTTCTATTTCATTGTTTGAAATTGATCTATTTAACTTGTGTTAACATCTTCTTTTTCTAGGGCTTTAAGATGTATTGGTATGACATTTTATTTGTTGACTTTTTCCTTCTTTTAAGGAATGAAGTCCATCCAATGAACTTTCTTCTTAATACTGCCTTTATAGTATCCCAGAGATTTTAATATTTTGTATCAGGGTTTTCATTTGCCTTTTAAGAATTTTTTATCTCCTCCCTGATATCTTCTGCAATCCTTTGTTCATTCATACTCCAGGTGTTGGAGTAACTTCTATTTTTGTTTGTTTGTTTGTTTTATCATGATATCATTCCATTCTGGTAAGATAGAATGCAGGGTAGTATCTGTATGTGTGTGTGTGTGTGTGTGTGTATTTGCTAAGACTTGCTTTGTGGCATAATATATAGTCTGTTTTGGAGAAGGATTTATGTGCTGCTGAGAAAAAAATGTATTTACTCCTTGATGGATGGACTATTATATATATGTCTATTAAGTCTAAATTATTGATTGTTCTATTGAGTTCTATAATATTTTTGTTTAGGTTTTGTTTGGAAGATCTATTCAGTGGTGAGAGAAGTATGTTAAAGCCATCCATTATTATGGTGTTGCGATCTATTTGATTCTTGAAGTTGAGAAGGGTGTGTTTGATGAACATAGATGCCCCATTGTTTGGGGTATAGATAGTTACGATTGTTATGTCCTATTGATGTATGATTCTCTTAAGTAGTATGAAATATCCTTCTTTATCCCTTTTCACTAACTGTGGTTTGAAGTCCACTTTACCTGATATGAGGATGGAAACCCCTGCTTGTTTACATGGTCCATGTAAGTGATACATTTTTTTTCCCATCCATTCACCTTCAGTCTGTGGTTGTCTTTTCCTGTGAGATGAGTCTCTTTAAGGCAGAATATTGTTGGATCTTTTTTTTTTCATAAATTCAGTCTGCCAGTCTATGTCTTTTAATTGAGGAGTTTAGGCCATTCACATTTGGGGTTATTATTGAAGCATTGTCTGTATTTCCAGTCATTATTCTCTTTTAATGCTGAGTAATATATATTGTACATATATACCACAGGGTTTTTTTTATCCATTCATCTATTGAAGGGCATGTAGGTTGGTTCCACAGTTTGGCTATTGTGAATTGTGCTGCTATTAAACATTCATGTGGCTGCGTCACTATAGTATGCTGATTTTAAGTCCTTTGGGTGTAGACCTGAGAGTGGGATAGCTGGGTCAGATGGTATTGTGATGCCACCTGCTTCACTTTTCTTGCTAAGGATTGCTTTGGCTATTCTGGGTCTCTTATCTTTCCAAATGAATTTCATGATAGCTTTTTCTAATTCTATGAAGAATGTCATTGGGATTTTAATAGGAACTGCATTAAATCTTGGTAGTGTGGCCATTTTGACAATATTAATTCTTTCCATCTTCTAAGGAAAGTTCTTCAGTTTCTTTCTTTAGTGTTCTGTAGTTTTCATTGTAGAGGTCTTTTGCCTCTTTTGTTAGATTGATTTCCAAGTATTTTTTAATGTGTCTTTTTTTTTAATATTTATTTTTTAGTTCTGGGCGGACACAACATCTTTGTTTGTATGTGGTGCTGAGGATCGAACCTGGGCCGCACGCATGCCAGGCGAGCGCGCTACCGCTTGAGCCACATCCCCAGCCCTTTAATGTGTCTTAATGTAGCAATTGTAATGTATCTGAGAGTGTTTTATGCTTCTTAATTTTGTGTTATACTTTAAAAGGCCTTTTCCTCTAAGATTATTTTAACTATTCCCCACTGAATCTTGAAAGTTTTATTTTTTGTTTTGTTTTGTTTTTGAAAGTATATATTATTGTGCTAGGAAAATAGCTAAGCTGGTAGAGTGCTTGCCTCACATGCACAAGGCCCTGGGTTCGATCCCTAGAACCACACACATACAAAAAAAAAGGTATTTTTTTATCAATTTTATGAAAATATACTTTACATATAAGAAAATATACCCATTTTAATAATGGGTTTTGACAAATGTATATACTAGTACCAATACAACTAGTAGTACAATCAGGTTAAGAGAACTGAAATGTCTTCTCAGGGGTTGGGGTTGTAGCTCAGTGGCAGAGCTACAGTGTGAGGGCACTGGATTTGATCCTTAGCACCACATATAAATAAATTAAATAAAGTAAAAATTCTTTCAGGCTCCTTTATCATCATTCCCACTCTATCAATACCCCTAAGCCCAGCACAAAAATATTCTTATCATTGCTAGGCACAATGGCTCGTGCCTATAATCCCAGCAGTTTGGGTGTCCAAGGCAGGAGGATCACAAGTTCAAAGCCAGCCTCAGCAAAATCAAGGCACTAAGCAGCTCAGTGAGATACAAAATATGGCTGGGGATGTGGCTCAATGGTTGCTGCCCCTGAGTACAATCCATGGTACCCAAAAAAAGACAAAAAATACTTATTGTTTTTTCATTGTCTTTGAATCTGTGTTATTTCCCACTTTAAATTTCTTATTTGACCCTTCTTAAGTAATAACTTTGTCCTTTATTTCATTTCAAAGAATCAGTTCTCTTATTTTATGTATTATGAAGGACTATCTATGTCTTATGTATGTATTATTTTTTTTTCTTTTAAAATTAGTTATTTGAGTAAGATGCCTAATCACTGGTAAAGGTGTGAATTTTTCTCAGAGCACGTTTTCAGCTGAATTCCAAAGATTCTAATATGAAGAAATTGTCCCACCAGGCAGCTTGCATTTGTTTTGCATGTGGTTTCTTATGATAAAATTTAGAAAGTCAGTATTTGCATCTTAGAAGTTGCCTTTATAACTATGGCTCTGGTTTCTATTCATAGACTTCTTATCAGGAGCACTGACAGAATTTATATACAGACAGTTCCTAACTTACAATGGTTCAACTTGTGATTTTTCAACCTTGCAATGTTGCAAAAGTGCTACCCATTCAGTAGAAACCATACATAGAATTTTGAATTTGGATATTTTCCCAGCCTAGTGATATGCAGTAGATCCTCTCTCACAATTCTGGGTGGCAGCAATGAGTCACAGCTCCCACTCAGCTGCAGGATCACGAGGGGAAACCACTGTTATCCATAGTGCACTGTGTTGCCACTGCTCTTACATTATTGAATTTTGAGTTCTCGAATCCCATCAAGTCTACAAAATGCTCACGTGTGTGTGTATGTGAGATATTTAATACTTTAGCATAAAACAGTCTTTGCATTAGATGCCTTTGTACAGCTATGGGCTAATGTGTTTTGGGAACATATAAGGTAGGCTAGGCAAATGATGCTTGGTAGGTCACTTGGATTAAATGCATTTTGAACTATGATATTTTCAACTTAAAATAGGTTTATCGAGACATAATCCCATGGTAAGTAGAGGAGTACTTACTCTTCATATTCCCGCTTCCACACCATTCACTTGATCATATCATCTTCCTTAGTATTTTCCTTGCACTGTTGAATAGACATTTTACTTCTGCCAAATTGTAAAAAGCTTTAAATACATTCAGAGCACGTTTTTCCCTCTGGTTGTTTTTAATCTTTATTCTCTCCTTTGTCTGCCTCCTGTCTCTTCCAGTTTTTAATCATCTTATCCAGAGAAAATTAGGGCTTAGTTGATTGGTGAGTAACCTGACAGTTGAGTCCACAAAGAACAAAAGTTAAATAGGTTCTGTCACCACCTGAAACTTTTATCACAGGAAACTCAGAACATCCTGCCCAAGCTCATTGAAAACACTATCCCTAGACTTAGGCATAGCCCCTGACCCTTCTCTTGATGTGCCTAAGCCAAACCTTAGGGTTCCTCCAGCTGGGGAAAACCACTTTTGTTGTTGTTATTGTTCTTGTTTATAGTACTAGACGCTGAATCCAGAACCTCACACTTGCTAGGCAAGTGTTCTATCACTTAGCTACATCTAGAACCTGCCCCCTCCCTCCCTCCCTCCCTCCCTTCCTTCCTTTCTTCCTTCCTTCCTTTTTTTAAGACAGGATCTCACCAGTTGACCAGACCATCCTTGAGCTTTCGATCCCCCTTCTCAGTCTCCTGAGTAGCTGGGATTACAAGCATGTGCCACCACACCTGACCAGGGAAAATCTCTTTAGGCTAAACTCTCTGCGATTGTAATATGGCCAGGTTCCTGAGTACTTATCTCCTGCATTTAAGTTGTATATCCCAGTTTGGGCAGATGTTTTCAAAGGAACAGTTTCAGATGAAGTTCTGGCAGAGACCTTAAAGGCTTTTCTGTTTCCAGCCTGGACTAACTTTCATTCACACTTGAACATAGCCACAGCCCTCCCTGCCCTGCTGTGCCTTTTCTCCACTGGGCTTTTCCCAGCCTCTATAGTTCAGACCAAAGGAAACAGAGCTACCAGATGGTCACCTAATCAAGAGAGCCAGTTCTGGTCAGACTGATGTCTACAAAGGTCTTTTATACCCTAATGCTTGAAACTCCTTTGTCTTTCCAGGGAACAGTCATGGTGTCTATTTTTATTTCTCTCCTTAACTCCTGTTTCTTTTCAGGCCCATCTCCCATATCCCATCTGTCCTGGGTCTCCTTTAACTTGTCACTAAGTGCCCCACTGTCCCATCATATGCTATCAACATGTCACGTTCAAATGGCGCAAAGCAGGAAGCAAAAGAGCTTCCTTGACTCAAGCAAATGAATCTACTTCCAGGCCTTAGGGAAGAGGCAGGAAATAGTTTCAGAGGAGTCTTTTGGGTGACCCTTGACCCAAACTGCACTGCAAGGTTCTGACCAGGGAAGAAACTGCTGCAGGACAGCCAGGAGATCACGCAGCACAAACACTGGACCAAAATAACGTTGGTTCGCAGCCCAAGTGATTGTCAAACTTGGTCCCTTTCCTTCCCAAATCAACCATTAAGAGTTCACATATCATCATTTAGGGTTTATTTAGCCCAATGTGTAATGGCAGAGGAAGCAGCGTGGGGCAGGGGTCTTCCCCAAGACCCCTCAGTCATCTGAGTAGCACATTCCCTATCTGTAAAGTGAGGATATTGGATAATCCCTAGTTGTTCATAGGTTCTGAGAATACAGGGTCTGAGCTGGGGGGATGGGTACGCAGAGCCCCCAGGGTCAGCCCCCCTGCATGTACAGTGTGGTGAGCAGTTCAGCTGGGTGGAGTCTGACTGTTAGGTAGATCCTGAACCGACTCCCAGGAGGCCCCTCCGCTTTTGTCCCCTCCTGGGAAGAAAACCGTGGCATATGTCACAGACTTGGAGGACACAGAACCTTAGGAGGCAGAGGAGGTGAGGATGGGGATGGAGGTTTCCCAGGTGGGCAATCAAGAGGGAGGCTGGCGTAGGCGGCATTGTCGAAGGAAAGTGATGAGTCAAGCCGAGCACATGGTGCGTCCAAAGGCAATCCAGCAGTGGGTCCAGAATCGTCGATGTGGTGGACTACTGATGAGGGGCCCTGCAACAAAAGCAGGCAGGTCAGGCAGAGGGAGTGCCCCCCATGCCCCAGTTACCTTCAGTGGGAAGCCTGGGAGCACCCTGGATGTCCATCCCTCCACCTCTCTCCAATCCTAAGTATGTCTGTCAGTGGACAGGAGGACTTTGAAAGTTGATGAATATCTTCAAGACCAAGTTTCTCCCCAGATCTAGGGAGGTGAGTTACCCAGGTGATCACTGGGGCCAAGTTTATAGCATTTAGGAAGAGGACTGGGTCCCTCTCCTTTCTCCACCTTATCATCCTGGGACCTCTCAGCAATTGTGATGAATGGAGACTCTGGGGGAATTTGGTGGTGGACTTGCAGAGGCCTCTTACCGTGCCTGCAACTCTCTGGCTCGGGAACTGGTCATAGACTTCAGGCCTGTTCCCTGGCAAGACAGACAAAAGCACACAGTCTACTTCCAGGGCTGACTCCCACTCCCTCACTCCCTTCAGAAGCCTTTGAAACTTTTTTTCCTAGTGCATATTTGCCTGCCCCTTCCCACCACTAAACCTCTAGCCTTCATCTCCCAGACCCCTCCCCCAGTCTCCCCATCTCTCCTCACCCATTTATTGCTTCCATATTCAGTCTATCTCCTAGAACCCTTCCCCTACTTATTCCATCCCCTTTCTTCTAATCCTCATCCCCCATTCTTTCTTGATATTTCCCCAGGCCTGCCCCCATTGACTCCCTCCCTCCTCTTCACCCCTCAGCTATGGGAATTCTAGGGTGTGGGTGCTTAACTAAAGCCCAGACAAGTCTTTCTGTAGGGGAACAGACCTAGACTCCTGGCCTCATCTGCAAAACTGGTTGAGGCTGGGATAGGTGGGTAGACAGCTACTGACCTCTCTTTTTGGTCATGACAGCAAACAGCACCACAGCTGCCACCAGAAGGCCCAGAAGGGACACAGCACACCAGATCAAGGGGATGCTGAGGGACAGAAAGGAATAGGTAGACTTAGCCCTGAACCCTATGGAGAGTTGCTAACCAGGAGCTCTGGAACATTGAGAGGAGAGCCACATTCTTGGGAAACCAGGGTTGAGAGGACATGGAACAGGATGGGGAGAGTAGACTCAGGTAGACGGACACATTATCAAGGTCTCCTGGCTGAAGATCCTCTAGGATGAAGGACCCAATGCTGAACTGGGGTAAAGAGACTGGTCAGTTTGTCTGTCAATCAGAAGCTCCCAGGGATGGAAGGAATCCCCCTTCAATTTAGTCTAGAGCTCAAAATAAGTCACATCTTCACCAGTCACCTTCTCCCAGCCATCCTAATCCAGTCTTGCCAGTACCTCTTCTGCTGGCTGGGCTCCCAGGGGCTGGCACTGCCTGCAGGGTCCAAGGAGGGATCCTCAGCCAGACTGCCATGCTTATGGGTCTCCTCCTCCTCCTCTCTCAGGCCAGGAGCTAACTCAGAAGGAAACATTTAATGAGAAACACCCACTGTGGGCAGGCTTCCATGGGTTGTTGGGGTCTGAGGGACTAGGAAAATGGAGCCAAGGAAGGAGAAGTCCTGTGAAAGGGACACAAAGGAGCAGCTGGGACGTCCTCAGGGCCTCTCACTCTGTGGGTTGGGGAATGGTGCTGACTCTTTGTATCTTTACCTAGTTGCAAATGTACCCTCTTTCCTCTGCCACCAGCTCCCTCCCTGTCCCCCTGCATTTCTTCTCCTTTGCCTGCTCCGCCCCGCACTCCCCTAGTCTTCCCAGGCTGCCCAGACTATGCAGAAAAACCACTGAGTAATCTCTGCCTGTCTTCTGCCCCCACCCAGGAAAGGTCTCTCCAGCTTCACCCTCAGTGGTGACCTTGCTCCAAACTCACTGGCCTCAAATGCTGCCTCTCTATATACCTGTGACCCTGTGGTCCCACCTGAGTGCTGGTCGAGCCCCATCCCAAGCTCTGCCCGCAGGTCAGCATTAATGTGAGGCAACACAGGGACACCCTCTGAGAGCCTCACTAGCACCCGAGACTCAGTTTTGTGACTGTCATCCCTACAAAGTGCTTGAATTCTGGCTACAGGTCTCAGGTTTAGTTGACCTGGGCCAGAACATCAGTTTGGGTACCTGGCCAGTCTTTTCAGGCCTTCTAGGATGGGGCCTCACCTTATTCTTGAGAGATTCACCATGAAAGTGCTGTGGTGCCAATCTTGCTGCCCATGTCCTGCCCTCCTGGTGCCATGAGGCTGCCTTGGTCAATGCTCTCTGAAGCTAGATGCTTGCCTGAGCTTCAGGCCACAGCCCCTGGCTTCCCCATACCATTTCCACACACCTGCCTGAACCTGCATCCTCCTCAGCTGCTACCCATTGCAGAGGGCTCTGGGGACCTGCCTCCCTGCCCCCTCTTCCCAGTGAGGCTTATCACAATTTGCCTTTTAGGAATTTAAAAGAATTCCTTGACCACAGAGTGACATTAATAGTGAATTAACCACTATTTTTGTGGTACAGGTTAACAACTCAAGATGAGCAGATTCCACTCACCATTCAGTCTACCCTCTTATTTATGGAATACATTTCTTAATTTTATTCTTTGGGGATTAGACACAAATGATTTGAGAAAAGGAGGAACAAAAAAGTGGAAAAAAAAGTCAGTATCCATCAGAGAAAAGTAGCAGCAGTCCTCACTTTAGGTGGCTGATATTTTCCTCCGGTATAGTTTATTATAGTATCTTATTTTTCTGGTTAAAAAAAATGTTTATTTTAGTACTTAAATACTTGAAAGATGTGGACTGCATGAATGAAATGTAAAAACAAAGTGTTTTATATACCGAAATTAGGGTTAAGAATTTGGGCCTACATATTAATGACACTTTTTCCATTTTAAAACTGAATGATTTGAAATAGTTGAGTTGTACCCTGCCTGGAGGTCACATACCCACTTGACGCTCCATTAAGACTTGTCAGGTTAAGATATGAATTCAGTTCATTTTAGGTCATCAAACTCGTAATTACAGGATGAAAAATCTTAAAGGTATAAAAATTTTAATTTATTTATATGCTGGAATTCAATTTTGGGGGGTCGGGCAGGTACCAGGGATTGAACTCAGGGGCACTTGGCCACTGAGCCCCATCCCCAGCCCTATTTTGTATTTTATTTAGAGACAGGGTCTCACTGAGTTGCTGAGCACCTCACTTTTTTTGCTGAGGCTGGCTTTGAACTCGCAATCCTTCTGCCTCAGCCTCCCTAGCCTCTTGGATTACAGGCATGCGCCACCACACCCGGCTCAAACTCAATTTTGTTTAAAACATTTCTAAGGAGGAAAAAAAAAGATAGCATTGAGTATGCTGGAAAAGGAAGCAAAAACCATGGTGTGTGAGGAGGAGCCTCCTTGTGGCAGGGGAACCCATGATGTGGGAGGTGATTTATCTCAGACTCCCACCCAGTTCAGTTTCCGCTCCCTACAGGGCTGTCATGAAGATATCTCTCCCACGGCCTCCCCGCAGGCACCCCTGTCCCTCAAGGCCCAAGAGCCCTGGCCACAGGTGGGGGCTGGGAGGGCAGGTCAGAGGGTGATGGAAGGCCCAAGATAACTCACCCGAGGGGAGCACCTCCAGAGAGACCTGGTGCAACATCTGGGGCCCCAGGGCTCCCTCCACCATGCAGCCGTACTGCCCTGCATCCTCCTCCTGCAGGGTGACCATTTCCACCTGCAGCAGACCCCCTCCCAGGTCGGTGAGAAACATGTGCCTGTCTCCTGGGGCTGAGCGATCCACCCCCGAGGACACCAGGGGCTGGCACCCCTCAGGCGAGAACCGGCACCACACCTTCCGGGCTCTGACATCCTGGAGCCGGTAGTGACACTGCACCAGAATGGAGCCCCCCACGGGCACCTGCAGTACCTCTGGGAGGCTGCCCTCGGAGCCCTGACCTAGGGAAGGAAAGGAGGTGGGAGTGAATGTGGGCTGGGGGCTGGGGCCACCTCCCAACCCAGCCTCTAGCGTGGGGATATGGCATCTGCAGGAACCCCAGCTATTCCTGGACACGGAAGGACGAGTAGCTGCATCTGAGCCTTACCTGCTCGTCCCAAGAGCAGCAGCAGGAGAAGCCTGGGGCCCATGACTGGGCTGGCAGATGTCAGTTCTGGGGTTCGCCTGGTCACTGACACAGCATTCCCCTGAGGGAAGGAAACATCTGTCTCTGATGGTCACATGGGGCTCTCCGTGACCACAGAGTGGGAGGTAGGGACTGGTGGGCATCTCCAGGGTTGGGGATAGGGAGCTCTTCCAAACGCTGGTTGGCTTAGTGCTCAGGATCTGACCCTGCAAGCAGGGGCCAGCAGGGCTGGTGAGAAGACCAGAGGAAAGGCAGGAGCCCAGGGCGGGGGCCAGCCACAGGGGGAGGTAGGGGCAGGATCTCAGAGAAGAAGGAAGGGTGACCTTCAGGGTCTTCCAAATCTGTGGATGGGAAGCTACAAAGGAGGAAGGAACGTGGCCTACTAATGTCCAAGACCAGCTGGTTTTAAGTTATTCACAAATGCCCCCATCACACCCCCAGGGCTTCAGGACACTGCCCCTCCTGAGTGCCCCTTCACAGCCAGTACCGCTACCTCCCTCCGTGGTGCACCTGGCCTGGGGCTGGCTCCTGTCTCCCCTGCACACTCCAGACCCTTTCCATAGGGATCCAAGCTCCTCGGCTCTGGAAACCAGATTACTTCCTTGACAGTTACTTCTCTGTATTCCTTTTCCTCCCTCCATTTTGTCTACAACTTATTAATTAGTTGGATGTGGAATCTTTCATATCCATCTCTTTTTCGTACCTTTGCTCATTTCCGTCTTTGTGTCCATGTTGCTCTGCCTTTTAGGAGATTTCCTCATATTTTTCTCTACCTCTTCTTTTACTATCTTTTGAATTTTTATTCTTTAATATTTTTAATTTGCAAGATCATTCCCTCCCCGCCCCTCTCTTTCTTTCTTTCCTCCAGGCTTTCTTTACTGATGGCATACTAGTTTGTTTCATGAATGTTCTGTCCTCTCTGTTGGGAGACAATTCTCAGTTCTTCACCTTTTTTGCAAAGAGGCCTATTGAGAGAGGAATACTGCGGGTGGGGGGTGACTATGCTCAGTCTTGCCTTGGAAGCTAGAGACAATGTCACCTCCAGGGAGATTCGAAGCCTTCCCCTTCCTCCCTGGAGAAAATTCATTCATGCTGGAGAACAAAGTTCTCCCTCTTTCTCTCTCTTTCTCTCTTTCTCTCACTCCCTCCTTCCCTTCTGCTCTCTCTCAAGATAGACCAACATCCCAGATGCTCTACATAAACTGCAAATCTCATAATTTGGGGTTCCTCTCCTGGGATGCAAACCCACTTCCCACACTGGAGACACCAGGCCTTCATTCATGCAGCCCAGTGCCTGGACTCTGAGGAACAAGGACAGAAAGTGAGTAATAAACTGACCACGGGCATCAGGGTGGACAGCAGCCGTCAAAGAGATTAGAGCTGAGCTGGGGGCTGTAGCTCAGGGGTGGAGCACTTGCCTAGCATGGATGAGGCATTGGGTTCGATCCTCAGCACCAAGTAAATAAAATAAAGGTATTGTGTCCATCTACAACTAAAAAAATAAAATAAAATAAAAAGAGACTAGAGCTGTCTGTGGGGACACCTGGGTGGGGCACCTTGCAGGGTGAGGCCTAAGATAGGACTGGAAAAGCCACCCTCCCTCCCTCCTCTGCTAAGAGCCACAGCCAAGTAATATGATGCATGGCATTTTTGGTTGAAAGGTGATGCCAGCTAGCCATTGAGATGATATGATTATGTTAAGATTTGCATTCATATGGATATTGGACTCCTGCTGTTCACCTTGGCCTGCTGCGGGACTCCTGGAGAGTTCCCGTTGGTTGGGGAAGTGCGGTAGGAGGGAATTCCGGAGGAGGGACTTCCTGTTGGGACCGGGGAGAAGCCGCGTGGCTCGGTCGGCAATCTTCCCGGGAGCGTACGGGGCCATTGGTGACAGTTTCAAAAATAAAGTTTGTTCCTGCTTGAGTGGCTCGTGATTTTGTGCCCAGCCAGACTGCGGCACTCCTCTCCCCTCTCTTGTCCTTCTTTCCTTTAGGCACAAGGGAGTCGAGAAAGGGAAGCTGGCCCTGGGAGCCTGAGACGGCCAACTAGGGTAAGCTGAGCCTAGTGAGGTGGGTGGTAGGGTGACCCACTAGCCCTGCACGCCGGGGACTGAAGGTTTTCCCAGGACATGGCAGAAAGTCCTGAGCAAACCAGGTATTTATCTGTTCTGCCAACACTTTAATTTCCTTGCAAGAAAGTTATTTTCACATTAATAAGCCACCTGGGAGTGTTTTGTGACAGCAGAATTATGTTCAACATTCAACTGAATTCCTCAAATGAATATTGTCCACTGCTGGGACAGAGGTGGCCAGGCAGGAGGCTGGCCTCCAGGGAGGTGTCATGTTGCTGGACATGACCGGGAGGAAGTGAGTCCATTGAGGACGTACTGTGTACCAGACAGCTGGCCAGGGACTCTCACAAATGATATTAGTTTTAACCTCACAACCCTGTGAAGACGGCCAGGCATGGGAGGGGGAGTGTTTGTTGGTTAGTTATGTTTGTGGGTGAGGACACAGGCTCAGAGGGTCTGAGGCACTCAGCCTGTCTGGCCAGGGGCAGAGGTCAAACTGAGGCTCAGTGATCTGCGTGCCCTCAGTCCAGGGTGCTCCTGAGCCTATGGCTGGGGACCCCAGTGGTGATCCCAATCCAGAGGTGGAGGACTCTGAGGGGGCAGAGCAGGGAGGAGAAAAGGCCGCGTTCTCAAGCCGAGGAAGCTCCATTCTGAGCTGGAGCTGAGTGGGGGCCACTGTGCCTGACGCCAGGTGTCCCCAACGCCTCCTCCTGTTGGTGCCCATAGGGGAGTAGGTACCGAGGGCTCAGCTCAGTCCTGGCACTTAGACTTTGTCCAGAATCTGTGGGGACAAGGCTGCTGGCCCAGGATGTAATGAGGGAGTTTGATGTGCCACTGAGCCAGGGAAGCCCGAGAAACAGTTCAGCCCAGAATCAGAGCTCCAGGGTGGGGGCCCAGGGAGCAGCCTGAGGGGGGTGGGAGGCAGGGTGGGGACACAGCTGGGACCAGGGGAGTGACGTGAGGCTAGAACGTGACCTCTGTGCTGAGCACCTTCTCAGTGACCCCAAGTCCAGCCACCTGGGGCCGGAGCAGAGAGCCCAGGGCTGTGGCCCACTTGGTTCCTCCTCCTGCTGCAGCCTGCCCTCAGGAACCTCACCCCGTCTCCCCCTCCCGGAACACCCTCCCTCAGGCCGTCCTGGTTCATTTCCTCCCCTCCTTCAGGGACACCTCAATGGCACCTCCTGACTGCCCGTTTAAAGCAGCCCCTCCCCAGCCCTCTTCAGCCAGGACTCTCCACCTGGCTTTGGTTTAATTTTTTCCCTGGCACTTTCTGCCCTCAGGCAGGGCACACGGGTCAGGTTTCCTGCTGTGTTGTGCTCCTGTTTTTCTCCCTCTTCTTCCTGCAGACCGCTCTCCGTGGGGGTGGAAGCCTCGTTGCTGTTCACTGCTGTCCCTCCAGACATTCTGAATAAATTAATGGATGAATGAGTGGGACTGAGCAGAGGGAAGGGTCCCTTGAGTGCCAAGTGAACTTTGGATCCCGAGGCAATACTGGGGAACCCAAGGAAGCCCCGTCCCTCTTGGAGCCTTGGTTTCTTTTTAATATGATGAGGGGCTTGGACCACATCTCAGCTCTGATAGGGTGCACTGTGGCCCACCCCTCGTCACCTGTCTGGAGGGAAGTAGCCTGGTGGATGCAAACTTCAGGGGGTGAAAGGATGAGTCAGCCACCTGCCAGGTGCAGGGCCTTGAGGGCAGGAGCCCTGGAGGGGCTGGTGGAGGGATGCCTGGGGCTGGGATGAGGCTGGTGAAAGGAAAGTGACCACAATACTCTGAGCCACCAAGAGGTCTTTATTGCAGCCGTGCAATAGAGGAGAAAAAGAGTGAGAGAGAAAGAGCGGGGAAAGAGAGAAGAAAGGGGGGGAGAGCAAAGAGAGAGAGAAGAGGAGAGGAGAGAGTAAGAGGGATAGTGAACACAACAAGAGCAAGAGAGAGGGGCCGGCAGGAGGGAGCTTTTTATAGCCCAAATCTAATGGGGTCTCTGGTCTGCAGGCTGCCTTGTTGGCGTGCAGTGATTGGATCATACAGTGGTGTCATCTTCTGCCTTCAGGCAGACAGGGCAGGGGCTAGATGTGGGTTTCCATTGCACCAGACAGGTGGGGGTTGAGTGCTCAGCCTTGAGTGGGGTTGAGTGTTCAGACTTGACGCAAACAGGTGATAAAGGACCAGACAGAGGGGGTTTGAGTGCCTGGGTCATCCTGCAGCTAACATTGGTTCAGCCTGTCCTGCAGACAGCTCAGTTCAGCCTGTCCTGCACCTAACAGCTGTCAATAGTCCCAGGAAGCAGGGGGAAGGGAAGGGGAGAGAGGAGGGAGGGAGAAGCAGAGAAAGAAGGGGGAGGGAGAGGAGAGAGGAGGGGAGAGGGGGGAGGGAGGGGAGAGGGAGGAAGAGGGAGGGGGAGGGGATGAGAGAGGGAGGAGGGTGAGGAGAGATAGGGAGAGAGAGGGGGAAGGGAGAGGGGGGAGAGGGAAGGAGAGGGAGGGAATGAGCACAGAGGGTGACAGGAGAAGGGGGACTTAATGACTGAATCTAGGGAAGGGAAGAGAAAAAGGAAAAGGTTGGCCAGATGGGAGCCTTTGAGAATAGAGGGACATGGTACCTAGGACCCCAGGCCCCAAGCAGTGAGAACCTTTAGCTTTCCTTCATCTAAAGTCATTCTCCTAGCCAGGAAGCAAAAGAGAAGACCTTCTGGAAGCCCCAAATCCAGTAAAACAGGACAGTCGTGGATTGACTTCTGAGAGTGTTTAATGTCCAAAGCCCAGGAGTTGAGAAGTGACCTGCCTCCCAAAACACCCCCCCACACACAGACACAGACACACACACACACACACACAGATACATACACACACACACATACACATACACACACACACACACACACATGCACACACACGGCCTCCTTCCGGGCCCCAGAGCAAGCAGGATACAGGCTGAGTGATGTCTTGCTGGGGCAGAACCAGGAGTCTCGGGCGTGCAGGCTGGGGTGGCCCCTGGATGGCCTCTCCCCAGCTTCTCCCGTCTGGGGTCCTCTCCTCTCATGTGTCCGTGGGGCCTGCAACGATCCGTGCTCAGCCCTCCCGCCCTGCCGCCCCCCCCAGCCGTGGCCAGGCTCCCCAGCCCACCTGTCAGCGTCTGGAGCTGGTGCCCTGGGTCGTAGCCACAGCCCAGCCCGCTGGCTGGAAAGCTCCTCAGCTTCTGCCACCGCCAGGCTGCCACCCAGAGAGCGCCGGCAGTCAGCAGCTTGCTGAGAAAGATGAAGGCCAGGAGGAGGAGGACGGAAGTAGGTGGAAACGGGGTCTCCCTTGAGAAAGAGAAGGAGGACACTTGGGAACCTCGAGGCGGCCTGGAAGCTGGAGTCTCCCCAGAGGGTTGGGGAAAGCTCTCTGCCCAGCACATCCCGGGTGGGCTGGCGGGGCCTGCACACCACCCTGCCTCCCTGGCCCAGCGGCTGTCTGCTGTGCCCATGGTCTCCTAAGGTGTGTGAGTGTGTGCACATGCACGTGCACTCAGTGGTTACATGAGCATTTAAACACTGACACTCAGCCATGGACCAAAGGGCGGGGACCCAGGAGTCTGGGGCTGGTGCTGCGACTCTCGCTGTGGCTGAGGCATGGGGTCCTGGGCTGCCAGGGGAGGGGTGGGGGGCTCCCCAGTCAGGCATCGGAGAGCCAAAGTGTTTCAGAAGGATTTCAGTCTCCTGTCATTGGCACCGTCACGCCAGACATGTCAGCTGACGGGCAGGGTGTAAACAGGACCTGGGAAACAGGACCTCTCCTGCTCTAATTGTCCTGGAATCTGCGGTCCTGGGACCTCCGTCCCCACCCGGCGTGGGCTCTGCAGCGCGGGAGTCTGCCAGGGTCTGCTCACTGTACCTGGAGATACTGTGCTCCACAGGGACAGCCTCGGAGCTCCCGGACTCCTCCGGGACCCAGAGGTCTTCCGTGTCCTGGTGATCCTGGGGGTCTGCGGGAGACAGAGATGTCACTTTGCAGCTCTGCCCTCCTTCGGGCCAGCTGCCTTGGTGGGGAGAACCCAGGTGGGGTCAGTGAGGCCCTGGGAGTTCCTGTTCTGCATGGAACCTCTCTGAATTTCAATTTCCTCACCTTGACAGCGGGGCTGTTAGGAACACCTCCTCCCTGCAGGAGTCAGCAGGAGCCACTCTGCGGAGTGTCTAGTGTCACACAGGCGCTCAGGGGCTGCCATCCCTCTCTCCATCACACATCCCTCCCTCCCTCCATCCAAATGGAATCGTGGATGGGTTTAAACTGTCGGGCTGTCTGCGCAAGCAACGGGTTATTATTACTATATCATTTCCTGCCATCCTCTTGAGAATCGACTGAGCCTAAGACCCTGACAGGGCTGGAAATGCACGTCTCTGTGCCCCGACTCCATGAAAGAGAGGGGGGATTGGTGTCCAGGGCTGGCAGTCGCCCCTCCTTAAGGAGATACGTTTGACCCTCGTTGATGATAAAGAGCCATACAGGGGGTCACCGGAAAAGAGGAGAGTCAGGAAGGGATCTTTGCCCTTCTTTGGGACACAGCTGTCTCCTAGAGACAGGCAGAAGGGTGGTCCCTGTGCAAAGCTCAAGGGTGTCTCTCCTCCTCAGGCCTGAAATGCTAATCTCAAGTCAGTTCAGTGTCAGGAGGTCTGCCTCCGGTGTCACCCCCTGGGGTCACCAGGACAAACGCCATCATCTCCATTTAAACCATCCCCCCCCCCTTTTTTTTAGCAGTACTGGGGAAAAAAACAGGGGCCTCTCACATGCTAAGCAAGATTTTGACCATTGAGCTACACTGCCAGCCCCATCATTTCCACTTCAGGATAGGGAAATGGAGAAGTGAAGCACATTCCCGAGCAAGCATTCCTTTGAGGGTTGTTTTTCTGCACCAGAAAACTTCCTTGACTGAGTGGGCAAGTGAATAGATCAATCTGCTGCCCCTTAAGGACCACCTGTAGGTGTTTACATGCTAATCAGATGTCAAATGGGTGACGCAATTTGAGAAAGTAAGACCAAGGCTAACTCAGACAATGAATGCAAATTAGAGAAAGATGCCCCGCCTACAGGTAACAGCCCTGCACCAGGGCACAAGAGGAGTCCCCGCTGGACTTGGCTCCCTTGCACAGTGAGCAACCTGCAAAACCGTCCATGGGACTCACACTGTGAGTTTTCCCAGGGACCCTATGGTCCTAAACACAGATGCCCAAAACATGAGGCCTGGCCCCAACAGCCACTCACTCACCTGCTAGCACCTCCACCAGCACCTTCCGGAGCGTGTCGGCCTCACGGCCACGGAGGCTCTGGCACTGGTAGAGGCCAGCGTCGTGGTCTTGAAGATTCCGCAGGGTGATGGTGAGGGTGCCGCCCAGGGCATCGTCCGTGATGGCCGTGCTCCCATTCCACTTCTTGAGGAAGGCCAGCAGCCACAGGCTGTGCGTACTGACAACGCGCTGGCACGGGCCCTCCTGGTCCAGCTGGCGGCACCAGGCCTTGCGCCGCCCCCAGTGCTTGGTGGAGTCGTAGGGGCAGGAGACCTGCAGGGACTGGCCCACCACGCCCTGGAGCACTGTGGTGTTGGGGGCTCCGCCTGACTCTGCAGAGGAGACATTCGTTGACTCCTCCATTTATTTACCAAATATTTATTGAACACCTGCTATGTGCAGCGAACCAAATGGACAAAAATTCTGTCCATAAGGAGCTTGTGCAAATGGGGAGGAAGAAACAGATACCTGGCACAGCTCAGGCATGTTTTTGTGGGAATTTGGGAACCAGGAAACCTAGGTCCTGAGGCTGGTTTTCTCACTTTGTGACTTGCTGGGCATCCTTAGAGAAGAAACTGGCCCTCTCTGGGCCTCTTTCCAGAAATACAAGGTTTTTAAAACCCCTCCAATTCTCTTCTGCATATCTTCTTCCTGTCTTAGGGGAGTAGGACCCCTCCTGTCCTGTCTTCATTTCAAGACAGCAGGGCCACTGGCCCCTCAGGGCTGGGGCTGGTTCCCAGTGGGCTGGGAACGCGCCTGCCTGATCTGTGGCACCCACACTGGTAGTGCTCCACAGTCTCCTCTCTCCTGACCTTGAGCCTCCAGCTTCCCTATTTCTGTGGCTTTGTTCCCCTTTCAGGAAGGACTTGTTTCAGAACTATTTTGGGAGAGGCATGAGGCTGCTATTTTGGGCATCCTCTTTGGGGTGGAGGAGACAGACGTGGAGACCCCGCTTCTTGCCAGGCAGGGGCTACCAGGGAGTCACCCGGAGCCTCCTGCCTGGGCCTCTTTCCTGCCCACCCCCGTCTCCAGCCATTATTGTGACAGAAACTGGAAAGGTCAGACCAAGAAGCTGACGACCTGCCTTTTTTGGAACCAGAGACACCAATGCGCAGTGGCCCCCCAACGCATCCCCTTTCATCCATCCCCCTGCCTCCATCCGGGCCACCAGGGGCCACCACGCACCTCCTTTCCTCTCCCCCTCCACCAGGAGCTGCGGAAACAGACTCCATCACCTCTCCTCAACCCAGGTTTTCTACTGCCTTGGGGAGCGAGAAGTACCATTCCCCAATGGAAGAGGCCATCATGTGCAAAATTGGGGGTGTCAGTGCCCCCAACTCGGTGGCCAAAACCCTTATTCCATACCTCCCATCAAGAGCTGAGGCCAAGGGGACCTTCCAAGGGTGAGAGGGTCCTCTCCCAGATGCAGGACACAGTTCCAGGTCTTTCCTCCTTCCTTCCCTCTCTCCCTGCCACTCCCTGGAAGCTGGTCTTGTGCTTAAGTGGTTCATAATTTTAGGGGCTCCTACCAGTGCCCCCCAAACTTCCCCCGACTGCCAGCCAGAGCCTCAGATGCCACCGTCAACATTCTCTCCTTCCCATAAGACTAGGGGCCAGAAGTCCCTTCAGCCTCCATCCCACCAAGGTGGGCCCATGTGGGTTTGGATCCGGTGGGGAGGGGCAGGCACGAAGACCCCCAGCAGGGTGGGGACGCTGTGCAGAACAGGTCACTTGGGCGAGGCAAGGACTTCCATCTGCCTCATAGTTCAGCCCAGTGCCAGCTCCCCGCCTCCACCTAGTCATATGTTCAAGGAAGGGGAGGGAAAGAAGGAATGGGGGGGCGGGAACCTACCTGTGACAAAGAGCAGGATGAGCAGCCAGAGAGGCTCCATGCCTCCCACCCTGGCCAAGGGCTGATGTGCCTTGTGCAAGATCTTGTCTTTCCCTTGAACTGCAGAAGAGAGAGGGACCCACACGTCAGGCGCTGCACACAGGAAACTGGGCTCCTGGCCATTGAGCAACACCAGGGCTGGGGTCTGGCTTCATGATTCAAGGAGGGGCTGCGTGGGAGGAAGGGAGAGGAGGAGCCCGCACTGCAGCCCGGCTGGAGGAGGCCGGGGATCCCAGACCTCTGAGAGGCCAGCCACCACTGGCCAGTGCCAGCCCCGGTGACCCCACAGGGCTGGGGCCGCTCAGTCAGTCTCCGGGCTGGGCCTAGCCGGGTGGTCACTATGCCCACAGCTGCATGCCAGCCATCTGCCGGTGCTGGGCTCCCTAAGGACGGAGGACAGCTGCTCCTCTGGGAGGACATGACTCACATTCAGCCCTTCTAGTCCTTCCCCCCCGACTGGCACCCCAGAGTGTGGTAGCCTCTGTGAACATGGACCCAGACTTCCTTCTCCACGTCTGCCCTTCCTTGCTCCTGGTGTCTGTGACCACACACCCAGAAACCCTCCGTGCCTCCGTCCCCATATCTGTAAATGAACATGATGATAATATATGGCGCTGTCGGAGGGTGACATGGATTCCTACAAGTAAAGGGCTTCTGAACAAGGCTCAGGAAGCACAGCACGAGTACTAACCATGACTATTACCTAGTTAGCAGGAGAAAGGGAAAATGGGTTGTCCCCCAGAGGAAGGAGTCTCTCTCTCTCATCTGAAATGTCATCCAGCTTAGCCTCCTTTGACCAGTGGGTGTTTGCTGCGTGACATGCTCGCACCAGCATTTATTCTAGGCACAGGGCACGACGCGAAATCCTGACCATCCAGTGGGACAGAGTAGGACATAGCACTTCCCAGAGTCCTTGGGTACGGGTGTTTTCCCACAGGTACAGGTTCCCCCAAAGAGTTACCCAGGCACAAGGACTCACATGCAATGGCACAAAGGTGGGAAGTGGCCCAGAGTCTGGGATGGGGGTGGGGGAGGTTGAAGCAATTCCCAGGGGCAGGAATTAAGTTGTGTTGGGTGTCATGGTGGGAGAGGCTGGGCGCTGTGGAGACTGCACAAGATCAGGCTCTAGTCTCTGGTGGACATGCATCTATTCTTCTTCTTCTTCTTTTTTTTTTGGGGGGGGGGTTGGTTTTGTTTTTTGTTACTGGGGATTGAACTCAGGGACCCTTAACCACTGAGCCACATCCCCAACCCTTTTTTGTGTTTTACATAAAGACAGGGTCTCACTGAGTTGCTAGGGCCTTGCTAAGTTGCTGTGGCTGGCTTTGAACTCACCATCCTCCTGCCTCAGCCTCTCGAGCTGCTGGGATTACAGGTGTGCACCATCACGCCTGGCTTATTTGTTCTTTATTCACATATTTACTCAGATCTGTTGTGGCCTGGCCGTGAGAACAGGAAGTGTAGTTGGAGATGGGAGTTCAACTGCCTACCCTTAACCTGAAGGCTCAGGGTCACTGGCTTCCTCTGTTTGCACCCTTTTGGAATTTTTTCTTCATCAGGTTTATTGGTGAATAATTTGTATGTAAAAAAACACACACACACAACTTGTCCTTTGGGGGCATCCAGTTCTATGAATTTTGACAACCTCCTACATCTGTGCAACAACCACCTGGTCACCAAGGCCATTACTAACACTGTAGTAGAGAAGCCTTCCAGAGCCCAAACTTAGCCAGCCTCTTCCTCTCTGATTTTAGGCCCTGGCAACTACCCCGTTGACTTCTGTCCCTGCAGCCTCCTGCCCTCCTAGAGTGCCGTCTGCGTGGAACCACATGTAGCCTTTTGAGTCTGTCTTCCTTCACACAGCACAATGCACTCAACATGTGAGAAGCTGTGTTTCTCAGCCATTCATTTCTTTTTACAGAACAGTATTTTGTTGGATGGCTGGACCACAGGGACTTCAGCCATTTACTGACTGATGGACATTTGGTTGGTTTCCAGTTTGGGAAAATTGTGGAAAAAAAGCTGTGACTTTCATGTTTATAAACATTTATGCATCTAAACCTTCATGTATACACAACTCATATAGATGAGCATGCCGGTATTTATCTTTTGTGTGGACATATTTTCCATTTCTTTTGGATAAAGTCCTAGGAGTGGGAGTGCTGGGCCATACTTAAGTGAATAGTTATCTCTATAAAGGCCAGTTTCTTCCAAGAAGCTTCCCAACACCTGATATTGTCAGAATTTTTTTTATCCCCCCCCCTCCACCCCCAACTCCTCCATCCCCCCCACTCCCCCTCCCCCCAGCAGCCCCCCCCCCACGCTTAAATGCTTGGGATTGAACCCAGGGCCTCACGCATGCTAGATAAGCACTGAGCTACAACCCCCAGTCCCGTCAGATTTTTTAAAAAGCCTTTTTATATATTTATGGTGATATCTCATTTTATGGATTTAATTTGCATTTTCCTAATATCTAGTGATATGGAGCATCTTTTCATTGTCATCTGTATATCTTTGGTAAAGTATTTTTAGTTCAAATCTTTTGTCTATTTATTATTTATTATTACCATTATTATTAAGTTGTGAAAATTTTTTATATTCTGGATACCAGTCCTTTATTGGATATGTGATTTGCAGATACTTTCTTCTAGTCTGAAAATTGCTTTCTTCCATAGCAGTGTCTTTCAAATGAATAGACAATTTTAATGTTAATGAATCCAATTTATTGATTTTTTATTTTATGCATCGTATTTGTGTGTGTGTGTTCTAGTAAGAAACTTTGCCCACCTCAAGAACTTTCTCCTGTATTTTCCATTAAAGGTTTTGCCATTTGGGATTTTACATTTTGGTCTAGGCTCCATTTTTTAGTTGATTGTTACATGTGGTGTAAAATATAATCAGAAAGGGATGTTTGGGCATGTGGATTGTACCAGTGTCACTTGTCAAGAAGACTGTCCTGGGCTGGTGCCGCAGTCTGGCTGGGCACAATTCAGGAGCCACTTGTCAAGCAGAAACGAACTTTATTTTTAGAACATACGCTGCACCACACAAGCTCTTCAGGAATTCCCTCAGAGCCCAACTGCCACCACCAGCTTTGGGTGAGCCTCTCAACCCCCACTCCTCCCACTCTTGAGGCCGATTGGCTGGGTCGCGTGGGCGGAGCCAAAAGAGTCCCCCAGTGAGCAGCTCCGTGGTCTGAAAGAGCGGGAAACAGCCCAATGAGCATCACTGCAGAGGAGCCAATCAGCTGGAAGTTTGCTGGGGCCACTTTGGCTGTGGCTCTCAACAAGCTAGGGTTGTGGCTCAGTGATAGAGCACTTGCCTAATATGTGTGAGGCACTGGGTTCAATCCTCAGCACCAAATTTAAAAAAAAATGAAATAAGGTTATTGTGTTCATCTCTAGAAATATTTTTAAGAAAACTGTCCTTTCTCCATTGGATTGCCTTAGTGTCTCTATTGAAAATCAGTTGGCATGGAGGTCTATTTCTTGGTGGTGGTGGGGGGGGTTACTGGAGATTGAACTCAGGGGCATTCAACCACTGAGTCACATCCCCAGCCCTATTTTGTATTTTATTTAGAGACAGAATCTCACTGACTTGCATAGTGCCTCAATTTTGCTGAGGCTGGCTTTGAACTTGTGATCCTCCTGCCTCAGCCTTCAGAACTGCTGGGATTATAGCCCTACACCACCACGCCTGGCAGAGGTCTATTTCTTAATTGGCAGTTGAGTTCCACTGACCTACACATCCATCTCTTTACCAATATCACGCTGTTGCGACTGCCTATTGTAATTTATCCTAAAACTTGAAATCAGGTTGTGGTCCTCCAAAATGATTTTGACTATTCTAGTTACTTTAGTTTAAATTTTACAACTGGGTTATTGATTTCTACACCCACTCGCACACACACACACACACCTGCTGGGCTTTCTGTTGAAACTGCATTGACTGGCACCGTTTGAGAAGAAACAGACACCTTAGCAAATATTGAGCCTTCTACCCGATGGACAGTTTAGCTCTTCATTCATTCGCTTCTCCTGTCTCAATGATTTCTAGTCTTCCACATGCAAGTCTTGAATTTTAATTTTACCAAAGCATTTCATAATTTCGGTGCTATTTTAAATGTTTCTAGCTTTCTAAATCTTAGAACTCAGAAGTTCCATAAATCTTCATCTCACTTTCTGACCCATTAATGCTCCATTCTGGTTCCTTCTCCCACTTCCTTCCTACCCAAGGCAAGGGTCTCATTTATTACTTTAAACCCTATAGCAAAGGACAGGCATCAAGAAGTATTTACCAGTCACTTGCAGCATGTGCACAACAAACATCCCCTTTTTCTAGTGCATGCTGATTCATGGTTCCTCTGACCCTCATTTCTGAGTGCAGGAACATTTCTGCACTGTCCTAAGCCAAGCCCAGGCTCCTTCCTTTTCCTGCACTACATCTGGGTCCAAAGACACCTGCCAGCTCACAGCTGGGCACCGAGACACCTCCACTCTATTGGACACCCAAACCTCATCGTTCACAGATGCGTGTGTTCATCCAACCACCGTGCATGTGCCGGTCACTGTGCTGGGCAGCTTGGGTCTCTTGGAGCCTTGGTGATCCTAGATACATTGGTGACTTTGCTGAGAAAAGCCCCAGAAGCTTGGCTAGCACTGACATGGCACACACAGGACACATGACATATTCCTAATGTCTAACTTCAGCCGAGACCTCAGAGCGGCTGGACAGTCCTTCTCAGAATTCCTGGAGGCTCCCGGGTGAGCTCCCTATGGTGGCTGCTCAGAATCGTGGCTCTCCCCAAACACTCCTCCTCCCCTAGGATCAACCCAGACCATCCTCACCATCTTTCAGATCCTCCATCCTCCTCCCATCCCCACTCCAGCCCATCTGAGCAGCCAGGGAAGCACCAGATTCCTGCCAGGACCGCGCCCAGTGCCAATACCGGCTCAAGCTGGGGGCCAGTGTGACCCGAACCTGTGGCACGGGAACAGGCCTCTCAGCAGGAACAACACAAACTCCATCAGGACCCACCAGCAGCCCAACCCGGGAAAGCCCCTGCCAGCCCTGCCTGAGGGGGTGGTTGGTGGAGTCCACTCCACCATTGACTGGGGCCACCAACCACAAACATCAGAGCCTTCATGATCAGCGGCCACATAAGGCTTCCCTTTCCCACTTTCCTCTTTGACCTCGCCCTGCTTTTGTTTGATCTCACCATCCTGGATTCACACCCCTGGCCTCAAGTGCCAGTCTATGTCCCTCCTCTGATTCCTCTCAGACGGCCCCCTTCCCCCCCACTCTCTGTCTCTCTGACAATTCTGCCTCAGGTGGTTCTTCTTTTCTTAACATCTGATATTTTTCTAAGTTGAGGATCTCCGCCTGCTCAGGGCAGGGCATCTCTCACAGGGAACAGAGAGAGAAAGAGGGAGAATGTGGCTAGAGGGTGGGGGTGGGGGTGGGAGGGGGTTAGGTCACAGGCAGGGGGGTAGCAGCCAGTAGGCCCAGCGGCAGTGACGCAGGATTGTCAGCCCAGAAGGACATTCTGGTGGAGGTCACAGGAGATGAGAGACAGATGCTTAACATGGCATGAGCCACTGTAGAGATCCCTGGCTGAAGTCCAGTCACGGAGGGGCCTCAGATGACATCCTCATCTGCCATTTGATTGAATTAGAACTGGACAAGTCCTGGCCGTGTCAGAGAGGATGTACACCCTGCACAGGGGACAAACTGTGGGGACAGGAAGACGGGGTGGGACAGAAATTGGAAATACAGAGTAGGGGTTAAGCGCGTGGCTGGGGCTTCACACAGATCTGTGCTTAAACCTAGTTCTGTATTAATGCGGCCCAGGGCAAGCCTCCTAACACTGAATTTCACTATCTGGGTTTGTAACGCTGTGGCAAAAATAAAAGAATGAATTAAAAAATTAAGAAAAGACCAGATGTAGTGGTGTGCACATGTAATCCTGGCAACTTGGGAGGCTGAGGCAGGAGGATGGGAAGTTCAAGGACAGCCTGAGCAACTTAGTGAGAAATGAAAAGGGCTGAGAATGTAGCTCAGTGGTAGAGAACCCCTGGGTTCCATTCCCAATACCAAAATAATAATAATAATAATAATAATAATAATAATAATAGTAATAGTTGTTATGATTTTCCTTCAATTTCAGTGTATTTCTTTCTAAAATCCTCCCTCCACCCTAGTCCATTTTCCTCTTCCAAGATGACGGTTCCCTCAGCCCTGATGGTCCCCAGCCACACACTTTCTCACCTATGCCCTCTCTTCCGGGGTCTCCCATTTATCTCTTCCCAACTTCACCTCCATCTTCACAAGGTCTGGTCTCCTCTGTCCTGAAATCTCCACGTGTGCCTCCACCTCCCCTCCAGGGGCTACTCTCCCATGCCCTGCTCCCAGGGCCGTTCTGAGGCCTCCATCTCCACTCCTTCCCAACCACACACTTCTTTCAAAAATATTTTCCACTTTTGTTATTGTGCAGCATTTAAAACATATTCAAACACAGATGGAATACTATAATAAATCCCATCTGCCAATCACCCACCTTCAACAACAGCATCACTATGTCCAATCCTGGGTGATCTATCTCCCTTCCTCAAGTATTATTTTGAAGCAAATCCTATCTTTCATGTCATTTTATCCATAGGTATCATAGTTATGGATGAAATACTAAAGTGACTCTTTTTAAATATCTAATAGAAGTAGGCCCAAATCTTCATTGTATCAGATTAGGCCCCAACTTCCTTAACAAGACTTCTATAGCACAAGAAATGAAATCAAGAATCAATAAATGTAATGGACTCAAACTAAAAAGCTTCTTCTCAGCAAAAGAAACAATCAGTGAGATGAAGAGAGAGCCTACATTTGGGGAGCAAATTTTTGCCACCTGCACATCAGACAGAGCACTGATCTCCAGGATATATAAAGAACTCAAAAAACTCAACACCATAAACCAAACCAAAACAAAACAAATAACCCAATCAATAAATAAGTTAAGGAACTGAACAGACACTTCTCAGAAAAAGATACACAATTGATCAACAAATATAAAAAAATGTTCAACATCTCTAGCAATTAGAGAAATGCAAATCAAAACTAAGAGTTCATCTCACTCAAGTCAGAATGGCAATTATTAAGAATACAAGCAACAATAAATATTGGCGAGGATGTGGGGGAAAAGGCACACTCATACATTGCTGGTGGGACTGCAAATTGGTGCAACCAATCTGGAAAGCAGTATGGAGATTCCCTAGAAAACTTGGAATAGAACCACTATTTAACCCAGCTATCCCTCTCCTGGGTCTATACCCAAAGGACTTAAAAACAACATACTACAGCGAAGCAGCCACATCAATGTTTATAGCAGCTCAATTCACAATAGCTAAATTGTAGAACCAACCAAGATGCCCTTCAATAGATGAATAGATAAAGAAACTGTGGTATGTATACACAATGGAATATTACTCAGCATTAAAAGAGAATATCATGCTAAGTGAAGTAAGCCAATCTGAAAAAAACAAAGGTCAAATGTTCTCTGTCATAAGTGGATGCTGATCCACAATTGGCGTGGCCAGGGGAGCATGGGAGGAATGAAGGAACTTTGATTGGGCAAAGGGGAGGGAGATGAAGAGAGGGGGTTTAGGGGTAGGAAAGACGGTGGAATGAGATGAACATCATTACCCTAGGAACGTGTATGAAGACACAATGGTGTGACTCTACTTTGTGTACAACCAGAGAAATGAAAAATTGTGCCCCATATGTGTACTATGAATCAAAATGCATTCTGTCATATATAACAAATATATGACAAATTAGAACAAATAAATAAATGATAAAAAATATTGCTATAATCTTAAAGAAATTCTGATAGTTCCAACAATATCATATGTATTTCACAGGTTTAAAAAAAAATCAGGATCCAAATAAGTCCATTCATCCAGTTGGCTAATATATCTTTTATGTCTCCTTAAAGTTTTCCCTCCACCTTTTCCTTCCATTGCAGTTTATTTGTTGAAGGAGTCAGACTGTTGATCCTGTAGAATTTCCCAGAGTATAGTTTGCTGACCCGTGCTCATGGTGTTGCTACCTTTCTCCTCCGTCTCTGCATTTTCTATTATTAATGCTTAGCTATAGAGCTATTTCTAATTTTTTCCCCCACTTTGGTAAATACTTTGTAGGTAGTAGTGTGTTCTCTAGCAGCAGGTACCTAACCTGGGGAGGGGGCTTCTTTTTGTGATGCTAGCAGCTCTCTTGCTCAACCCCCAGATTCATTAATTCACTTGAAGCTGCCAAAGGGATCATGTCTTCTTCAAGGGTTAATCAGAATACTCGTGTGAGGAATGACACTCTCTCCTCTGCTTGGCTTGTGCAAGAAAGGCAAAAGGCGTGTTTTTATTAGCATGCTTTTAAAAGTTCATTACCACTCTGCAATTGTGAGGGGTTAGATTTAACATTTTGGTTTAACTATAAATGAGTTATTTAAACAGATTGGAAACAACCTTTCAATCCATTGTCATGGTTACCATTACTGATGTTCAGATAATTACATCTTTGATCAGTGGTTAGTTCCTGAGTCCTTTTGAGCTGATCCAAGTTGTCTTCAATGACTTCTTCACCATCTGGTATGACAAGATGTTCGAGGCTTAGCTTGTAAATTTCTTGCTAGACTTGGGTCAATCAATTTTCGGGTGGGCCTGGTTCTTTTGAGTAAACACTGGTATTTTAAAACCTACCATCTGGGCACTATTGGAGTTCAACTACTATTGGTTTACTCATTGTCTTTAGGCGTTTTTACTGGACAGTCATTTTTATGTTATCTTTCTAACTACTTCTTCAAGAGTTTATGCTGATACTCTCAGTTTAATATCAGGACTATAACCAGTACAGAATAAGCAGTATTGCACGCCTATAATCCCAGCAGTTTGGGAGGCTTAGGCAAGAGGATTACAAATTTGAGGCTAGCTTCAGCAATTTAATGAGACCCTGTCTCAAAATAAAAAACAAAAAAGGGCTAGGGATATAGCTCTGTGGTAAGTGCCCCTGAGTTAAATCTCCAGTACAGGGGTGGTAGGTGGGGAGTGGGGGGGGGACACACAACCAAGTTACTATCTAATAACTTTTGTCTTGCATCTTTATCTTCTTTCTCTCACATTGAGAATTCTACCCCAAAATGGTAGAATTAGAGAATCACGTAGTTACCCGTTTGTTTTATTTCTTGTTATGTTTCAAGAGCACAGAATAATAATGCCAGTGTGCTCACCAACGATATGCTTACTAAGAACAGATAAACATTTTATTTGGCTATTATTTTTATTCTTAGGGTTTACCTTACTAGGGATATATAATTAATATACTGTGTAAAGTTGCTCCTCTCTGTGTGTTATGTCCCCAAATTAAGAATAGGTGGGTTCATGGATTTCTTTCTTTTTCCTGGTCCTTTATTTATTTTGCTATTTTTAAAATGAAATGTCTTTGTGACATTGTGATATAATAAGAAATATGTATTTGGTCTCTGCCCTGGGTTCCTGAGATAGCTCCTAATCTCCTTGTAGATGGGGGTACTAGGAGAATCTTTCGTTCTAATAGTTGGTCTTTGAGCCCCAGCTCCTGTCACAGAGCTCCTGAGATCTTTGTAATTTTCTGAATGATGGGAACATCAGACACAGAGCTCCTAAATCCCTTAGAATTTCCTGGGTAATAGGCACCTCTTTCGTTCTAAATAAAGGAAGTCAATGTAAGTAAAGCGATTCCCTGAGTTCTGTGAGTCTTTCTAGGAAATTAATCAAACCTATGGAGAAGATCATGAGAACCTCTAATTTCACAGTCAGTTGATCAGAAGTACAAGTCACCCTGGGACTTGCAACTAGCATCTCATAAGGGTAGTGGCACGGGCCTGTGCCCTAACCTGTAGCATCTGATGCTATCTCAAGGTTGAGCACATAAGAATTGAATTGAACTGTAGGACACCCAGCTGGTGGCCAGTAGAGGCTTGCTCAATATGTGGGGAAAACACACACGCATTTTGTTGGTTGGAGACGTGTTCTTTATTAAGGGTTGAGCAAGAGAGTAGGAAAACCCTTGTTCTGTTTTGGTTTGGTGTTTTGTTTGTTTGTTTTCCTATCTTAGCATTTTACTCATGCTCTTCATCATGAATGGCTTCCTCTCAGCACTTACCCTCCTTGTCATTTCTATTGCCTTTGACATTCTTGACCACAGGGCTACTTATTCTCCATGCCTGCCCCTAGCCTTACCCACGCTCTGCCCTATTCAGCCCTGCTCTGTCCCTGGGAGGCTGGTCTCCCCTGTCCCTGGGCCACACTGTCCAGGCTTCCAGTGCTCTGGTTTGCCGATGGATCTGGTCAAAGGGAGGCACTGGCAGGAGTTAGGTAGGAGAGTGGGGGGAGAAATAAGTGTTAATTTTCCCTCCTCCCTCCCTGTCCTGTGGCCACAGCTCCTATTGGTGCTGCAACCGGATGGTTATTTCTTCTTGCTCTTCCAAGCCAGGGGACCTAACAGCTGCCTGTCTTTGGATGCATGACCATCCCTTATTTTTTTCCCATTCCTCAGTGAAGAACCTCATTTAAATGATCAGCATTTGAACTCTTTTGTGTGTGTGTGTGTTTTTCTGTTCCTGAGTGGGAACTTGACCTACAACTACCCTCTCTTTCTTGGTGTTCCTTTCCCTCCAGGAGAAACTGGAGAGCTTGGAGAGCCAGGAGCAGCCCTTCCCCAGAGTCATGTTTATTCCACAAACACTTTCCAAGCAAAACAGATGCCAGGGTGCGGGTGAGGCGCTGCCCCTCTATTGCTGATCTGGAAGGGATGTTGACGTGAATCTGTAGGGACAGATTCTAGAAGGTCAATACCTTAGGTTGAGGGAGTGGAGGCAGGTCCTCAAATGAGAATGTGGAACAGGGGACTAACGCCATCTCAGCCAGAAAGGCGTATTTGGTCTGCGAGTGAGATGAGAAGTCAGGCAGACCATCAGCATGGAAAACGGAACCCAAGCTTTCACCACAGAGGTCTGACGACTGAAGACTCATCCTGCTGTGGCTAGAAGCACAATGCCTTAAAAATGGAAGAGGGTTGTTGAAGAATTGCTGCCTTCCTGCACCAAGACAGTTCCTCTAGGGAGGGGCGGATTCCCACTGGTAGCACTAACCAACATCCACCAGAGGGTGGCGCTGTTCCCCTGTAACACCCTGGTCTGAGGCGGGACGTGGGGGGGGGGTATGGCGGGCGGGGGGTCTTGGG
>NW_025999982.1:8951216-8952925 GCF_001458135.2 Marmota marmota marmota
GTCTTGGGAGCAGGGGAGGGGGGGTCCTTTCCCTGTGTGCCGTAGCACACTGGCCAATGAATCAAACCATGTAGTACATCCTGAGCCCAGTCTCGTCCTGAGTCTAACCTGGAAACCCTGTTAAAACTATTCTAAATTTGGGGGACATTAGCTAGAGTTCTGGAGTTAAAATATGAGCCTGAATTAGAGTAGGAAGAAAAAAAATTCTTAAATCAGTTTCTGCAAAATTTAATTGATTCTCCAAGACTTTAAAAAGAATTTTTTAAAATAGAAATTTTAAAAATTAATTTATAGAAATCTACTTGTTGAAATTATGACCCCATATATAACAGCATGCATAAAGTGGATATAATATATCAATATCAATAATTCCATGATAAATACTTCTTGTGCAGTCAAAACACTGTATGTTTAACTTACAGGCAACTTCTCCCAAGGCCACATGCCACACTTAGATGGGATGTCATCCTTAAAGAGAGTACGTCTATTATACTGTCTGTGTAAAATATGTTATATATTTTTTAAATCTTTTAAAGACCACATCTAATGACTTTTTATATTAAAAAGATAAATAAAAGTTCATTCTAAAAAGAAAAAAGTTTTCCTTAATTCCATCACTTAAAACATGAGCATTTATTGAACGAGCTAGGCATTGTTCTAAATATTTTATGTTTAGAACATCATTATTATTAACATAGTAATTATGTTGAGTATTAATATAATACTATGTATTACATTACTCTGTTTTAATGTATTTTGTCATTTCCTATGAGGTAGGTAATATAATTGCTGCAGGTAACTGAGACTCCAGGATCACAGAGCTGGTAAAAGATGAAACTTGGATTGAGACCTGGGTCATCTGACTCCAGATTTTATTGAGTGGAATTTTCTTCCACTCCTCTAATCCCATTCTGCATAGATAATTGCTATTCACATTTTGGTGACTGTTCATCTAGTCCTTTTTCTGTGGTTACACACAAATGAGCTCATGCTAGATGCGTTATTTCGGGCTTGCATTTTTTTCATTTAATATACCTGGGACATCTTTCCACATAATAAGTAGTTTTACTTATTATTAACAGTATCTTCATAATCTATTTAAGCAGCCTCTTACTAATGGACATTAAGCAAGTTTCTGGTTGACTCTTGCCAACTTTTCCTTACATTATACTACATTATAATATAATATAATAATATTTTGAAATGATATATGAAAAATATATGATCAGCATATATTTTTTAAATATATAATTTTAGTTGTAGATGGACACAATACCTTTATTTTAGTTATTTGTTTTTCTGTGGTGCTGAGGATCCAACCCAGTGCCTCACACTTGCTAGCAAGCGCTGTACTACTGAGCCACAACTCCAGCCTAGCATGGATTATTTTCTCATGGCACTAATGTCTGTCTTTTGTTTGTTTTAATTTGTTTCATATTTTTATTGGTACGTTATAGTTGTACACTATGATCTCTTAAGAGGTTAATGTTTGGTGGAGCATTGGGATTCTAATTTACATACTTGACTAGACACAGTAAGCTGCAGTAAGCTTGTGACTCACTCCTTTTGTGGTCCAGGGTCACTGTATTGTAGCAGACCTTTACACAATTTCTTGCCCCAAGTCTCCAAACCATGACCTCAACCTCAAATATTTCAACCCCTAAAACACACAAGCTAAAATGCCCTGTCCAGAGAGATCTGGAGGGTCC
>NW_025999982.1:8953518-9113649 GCF_001458135.2 Marmota marmota marmota
TTTTTAAAAAAAAAAAAAAAAAAAAAAGTCATTTGGGCTGCTCAATTTCATACATGGAACTAAATATTTTTCTATGGATTATCATCAACTCTCAGAATCAGAAAATGAATGGGAAGCCATCTATCTATCCTTCTATCTATGAACATCTGTCTCTGTGTGTATAGAAAAATAACTACATGTATTTTAAAATAAATTATTAGATATATTTGAAACCCCCAACTGCCTCTGCTAGAGATACATATCTAGTTAAGAATTGAGTTTCTCTGGTTGTTGGGGAAGCTCAATGTTGTTTAAATGCCTTTGGTTTTTCCAACGTTCTCATCTGCTTTGTTTTTACCTATATGCCATTTGAAAATGGTTTGTCCCTTTCCAATTGATATGAATGACCTCTTTACAAATCATGGCCTCTGATCCTTCATCAGGTATCTGCAGAGCAACAACAGTTCCAAGTCTGCAGCTCCCCCTCTTACCTTATTCCCAGGACCTTTTTTTGTACCACAGTTTTCTATTTTAATACAGTCAATAACATTACATTTTTTTACCCTTTGTGGTTTGGGCCTTTGATGAGCTACTTAAGAAATCCCTCTGCAGCCTGAAGTCATAAAAACTCTTATATTTTTGTCTGAACATTTTATTGTTCAGCTCTTTATATTGAGGTCTAAACCCCACCAGGAATTTATTTTTTGTGTGAGACATAAGGTAGGGACCTAATTTTATCTCCCCCAGATGGATAGCTAGTTGTGCTCCCGATGCCTGCTCTGCTGCATATCACACTCCCACCCATCCATGGGCTGCTTCCCGCCTCTCCATCCTGTCACCTTGGCCGGCTTCCCGGGGAAGGATGGCACAGTAATTATCATCACGTTACTGTACATCTTGGTCTCTGGTGAGTACGGCCTGCCTCCTCCCCTCGTTCTTCTCCAGATCTGCCTCGGCTGTGTGTTTTGGTTTCCTGTTGCTGCATAACAGACCATCTCAAGACGCGATGGCTTGAAGCCACCACTGAAAAATAAAATGGACGAGCTGAGGAATGAGTCCTCCCATGTGGCACCAAGTGTCTGAAGAGGAGGAGAGGCAAAGGAAGCGGCGGCTGTGCAGCTGCTGACAGACCCTCAGGGACGCTGCTCCTGGGGTGGGTGGCTTGGACATGACAATGACCTCACACCTCCTGGGGCTCCAGGTCAAGGATGAGCAATCCCCTCCTACCTCGACCTTGGGGCCTGGGGTTTAGGGGTGGCCTGTTGCCATGGAGACCCAGTACTGAGAAAAGGGAAAGGCTATGCACAGCTCTGGAAAGGGACTCCCAGGCCTTTGGTGGTCACAGGGCCAGCCTCCTCCCTGGGGATGGAAAGGACCACCCAAGTCCTGGGGTCTAATTGTGAACTGGGAATCTCTCCCCTTGAACTTTCCAGCCCACCTCCCTCAACCTGAGTGCCTGGCCCCACAGGTCTGCTGCACCCCTGTGATCCCCTCCTGCCTCTGGAGGCTTATATCACAAAAGCTCATGTTCCACCACCCTTCCCCAACCCCTGCAGCATTCCTCCAGCTGTATCTGTGCCTGTTTGTATTGTCACTAGTTTTTCACACACACACACACACACACACACACACACACATTCTCAGTAAACACGGACCCAGAAATGAAGTTGTTAAAAAGTCTAGGATCTACCATTTACTAGCTGTGTAATTTGAGGGAGTTACTTAGCTTCTCTGTGCCTCAATTTTTCCATCTGCAAAATGGGAAAAAGTAGTTCTCTAATTGGGATCTTGGAGCCATTAATCCACATGGAGGAATCTGGCATTACGTGCTCTCTCCATGTTGGCCTATTGAAATTAACTTCTGTATCCTCAACCCTGAGCCAAGTGCCTGGCTGTCTGTGGCACCCATAAATATTTCTCTAATGAATACAGGTCAGTCAGCTCGAGGACCTCCAGTCCAAGCTAATCCTTCAGTTTTGACAGTTTGAGAGGAAACTTAATCCCAGGATAACTCCTGGGGTGGCAGCCAGTCTTGCAGGCAAGAGACCCAAGTTGGGGAGCACATGGTGAAGATGGGCTCCCCCAGTGGGTACATAGGCGAAAATATAGACCAAAAGCAGAAGTGCTGCTGGGGGTCATGAAGGACCAAAGGTCAAGTGTGGCTGGTGGTCAATCCCAATGACCTCCTCAGAGCAAGGCTGGGACAGGTAGAGTCAGAGTGCAGCCATCGCCTCCCTCTAGCAGTCAGATCTGGATTGCAGGAGGAGGATTGGGCAAGTGGAGCAGGGCAGAGACCCCAGGAGCCAGGATGACACTCAGAGACCCCAACTCCCTCCCTATTCCCACCTCCCACAACCTGAGGGCCTGGCCCCACAGGTCTGCAGTCTGTGTCCCACGGTGACCCAGGCCAAGGACAGACCATATCAACACTGGTATCCTGCCATCGACACTGCAGATGATGGCAGCACAGATGTCACAGTCAGAGATGACAGGAGCTTGCTCACCTTGCTCCCAGAGGAAGACCTCATCCTGGAAGCCCAGCCCCCCAGACACCAAACCTCCTGTCCTTCTCTTGCCCAACCACTCACTCCCTTTCTGGCCATGGTGCAGCCTGGCCTTAGTCCCACCCTGTGGGCAAGGCCGAGGTCTCCTCGTGACTGAGGGCAGGCCATGTCCTGTTCCACAAAAACCTTCACAAACCAACTGCCTGAGCAGGAACAGGCGAGCTCCCTTCATGGAGAGACTGAAGGCCAAGCTGAGTCCACGGGACTCTTTATTGGAGCCTGAAAAGTGGGGTTTACATCCCCACTTGCAGGCAAGAGACCCAAGTTGGGGAACACAGGTCCAGTGACCCTGAGAAGTGACAAGCCTGCAGTTCCCAAGGAGCTTCCCCAGAGACAGCAGAACACTATCCTGATGCCACCTAACCTGGATCCCCCCCCTCCCCCCGGACTCAGCATTCAGAGTCACTCTTTGAGGGCACATAAAGAAAAAGAGACCCTGTCTCCAGCAGGGCCCTGCGCAGCCTGCTGGGTGTGACTAAGATGCGGGTATAACGCCTTCCACGGAGGGCAGAGGAGTCCGAATCAATTCGGATAGAGTTGTGTGAATGGCCACAGGGAAGAAGCTCCCCTACCCACACTACCTGGCAAGGGCAAGGGCTCAAGAGTAGTGGGCACTGCCCACATCCCACTGTTCTTCCTGGCAGAATCTAAGAATCCCAAGGGTGGGAATGGAGGTAGAATCAGGAGACCAGGCAGGAGAGGAGGGAGCTGGGGTGGGCAGCACTCCCCAGCGCTGGCCTAGAAACTCCGAGAAGCACCAACAGGGGAACTTGCACAATCTGGCAGGATTTTGTGGCCCCTGGTCAAGAGGAAGTGATGGTCACACAGGGAGGCAAGAAATGGGTTACTCAGATGGGCTGGGGTTGTGGCTCAATGATAGAGCACTTGCCTAGCACGCGTGAGGCACTGGGTTTGATCCCTAGCACCACGTGAAAAACTGCATAAACAAAATAAAGATATTGTGTCCATCCACAACTAGAAATATTTTTTAAAAAGAAAGAAGGAAAGAAAAGAAAGAAAAAAAATGGGTTACTCAGAGGGCCCCAGGCCCCTGCCTAGTTGGACTCTGCTGTAGCACTCTTCCTAGCCCCTGGGGGGTGGTACCGGGGAGGGACCCAGAAACCCCTCTCTTATGCCCACAGCTTGTCTATGGCAGCACTCTGCCTCCAAAGGGCGTGGCCCCTGACGGCTTGTGGTCATCTCTGCCACATCAAGTCCCCCCATTGCTGGTAGAGTAGCTTTGTACCTAGGGAGCATTTTGGCCAGTGGTCACTGCCTGGTGAATTCTGCTTCAATTCCCAGGCTCCCCACTGAGGGCGGCTGGCGGGGAGGGTGGCAGTCTTTTTCCGGTAATGCTGGCATATTCCACAGTCTGAAGGGGGTCGGGCACGGGCTTCAGGTTGGAGTTGGGGTGAGTGTTACTGTAGATGGAGTCCTCAGTGCCAAAGTGGTTTAGATGGATGAGTGACGCATAGCAGATGGCCCCAGTGTCCTCATCAGAGAGGATCTGCTGATGGAAGCCCTGGAAATCAAAAAAGATAGACGTCCCACTGTACAGATCACAGCTGCAGTGGTCAGGGGCCCTCAGAGTGCCCGGAACTGAGTGGAGGACAGAGATAAGATGTAGGACAAGGCATGGATCCTGCAGAGCCTTTGGCCGTGAATGGCTTTCATGGTCACCGCGCATGAGGAAGAAGGCTACACAGTGTGGTCTGTGAAGCAGCCTCATCAGCATCACTGGGAACTTGTTAAAAATGCAGAACCAGGCTCCACTCCAGAGCCACGGAGGCAAAGTCCCCGGGGAGAGGGCTAGAACACTGGATGGGGTGTTATTTGTAGTGTGATCCCAGCATTACACAAGGGCTGAACCCGAGGACTTGAGGTCCTTCCCATCCTATGTTTCTGTGACTCCAAGAATCTTAGGTATTTAGACAGGACAGGCCTACCCAAGAGAAGCTGCCCAGTCCTCAGCCCTGAGGAGCCATGCTGCTTCCCGTGTTGGCCCCACGCAACTGAACCCAGGCAGCCAATCCCTAGGCAGGCTCTGACCCGACCTCTTAGGAGAAGCTGCCTCCTGTGAAGGCCTGGGGTGAAGGTCAAGAGCCAGGTCAGCCAACTCTCTCCAAGGAACCTGAATTGAGGAGTTTGGGGAAAGGAAGTGAGTAGATGGGTCTCAAGGCGGTGACGGCCCAAGCAGCCATGAGTAGGTCAAGGTCTGGGGTGAACAGAAACTGTGAGAAAGTGCAGGCTGGGAAGTTAAGGTATGTGGGAAGGCTGTCGGTCCCCGTCCCAGGGGAGGGCTGTCCTACTCACAGGGGCCTTCACTTCCTTGTGATCTGAAATGTCCTCATAGATGTGGTGGGATTCCTTCTCACCTGTGAAGAAGACTCAAACTTAGGGGAAGGACCTCTACCCAGCTCCCGTGGAATAAGGCAGAGAGACCAGGCCCTGGCTGGGTGGTGGAAGGGACTCTGATGGGGAGAGGCCAGAGCTTGTTCCTGCCTGAGGAGGCCTCAAGTGCCTGGCACAGAATAGTATCCAGGGACACTACGGAGCAAAACAACCCAGCTGCCAGTGTCTAACTGGCCTAAGCTAGGTAAACTTCATTATCAGTGCACAGAGAATTCCAAATTTAAACATCAAATTTAGGTAGGATCTATTTGCTGATGCAGATATTTGCAGTAATGTCTTTCAAATTTTTTGAACCAGGAACCCCAATGAGAAATACCATTTACCCCACAAACTCACACTCTCACACCTGGGCACTCACTTTTCAAAGTTCAGTGAGAAATTGTGCAAAGCATTTTGACGTTTTGCTTTTCTATTCTGCTTTATAAAAATGCTGTTGTGACCCACTAAACTGATTTTATACCGTTTGAAAAATATACATCTAAAATTTTATAATCCTCTCTTCCCCTGAGGATTTGTACTTGAAAAATTCATATCCACGAGCTCCAATATACTTCTGACCCATGCATACATTTTAATCTTGTTGTCAACAGAACCATCTCCAGGGCACACAATTAACAAGCACATAGTTTTATGTTCTAAAGAAAGCAATCAACAAAAAAGAATCAAGAAAAGTGGTAGAAGTCATCAAAGTGCGGCAGACTTCACATGCAACTGATGATAGAAACTTTAAACTTTGAAGATTAAAGTCCTAGAAGTGCTTTTAGGAGGGCAAAAAAAAAAAAATCCCCTTTGTTCCCCTTTCATTTATGTATTTTAAAATTTTATTGTGGGGCTGAGGGTGTAGCTCAGTGGTAGAGCATGTGTTTAGCATGCCTGAGGTCATGGGTTCCCTCTCCAGCACATGGAAGAAAAAAAAATCATTGGGTATATTTAAGGTGTACAACATGATGTTACAAAATATATAACCACAGTGAAATGGTTACCATAGTAGAAGAAATTAACACATCCTCTCCTCATTACCCATAATCCTCCCTGTGGCAAGAGCAGCTGTAATCTCCTGGTTTTGCAGAAATCCCGCACAGAATATGCCATTATTAGCACAGCCCTCATGTTGTACATTAGGTCTTTTGACTTATTCATCTTGGATATTTGCTACTTGGTGTCTTTTGGCCTCTATCTCCCCATTTCATCCCCTACCATGAGGAAGATGAAATATAAAAATGATAGCAACAATATTTTTTAAATGTCATTACCCGGAAAAGTTCATTACATAGACTTGTTAAAAAGTCCTTAAACATAAAGATGGTAAAAGTATGCGATCCCAAATGGATAATACTAGCACACCTAGATTCAGGTAAATGGGCATGGAGTTGAATTGGCTTCAGGTAAACTGACCTTGAGCTTCTAAGGAGGACTGGTTAACCCTCAGGACCAGGGGACCTGCCATCTGGCAAAGGGAAGGAGAGCCACTTGGACACATCACCTCTTCTCAGTTTCCTTGTTGGTAAAATGAGCATGATAAGCCTTGTCCCCACCGTGAGGGGACTGCCTGTAAATGGCTGAGCAGTCATTAGTCCACCCAGAGCCAAGGACAGGGGCTCACCTTTCCTGTCTCTTCCTCGGGCTTTCCTGAGATATAGGACCATGAGGACAATGAACCCCAGCAGCAGGACGGCCACCACCACGCCAGAGGAGATGAATATCCACTTCTGGTAGCCTGAAGGGCTTGGGAACAAGGACCGGCCAGGTGAGGGGAGCTGGAGTCCAGGTTCACCTCCTGCCAGAAAACCATCCCTCCCCATGCCTGTGGTCCCTCCAGGCCCTCCTGGGCTTCCCTTCTGTCCCTGCTGCTGGGCTGAGCAGGAGACAGTCACAATGGCAGCCACACTGGCAGGGGCTCTGCCTAGCAAGTCTCACGGTCTCACCTCTGCAAAGTAAGAATGCTGCTGATGTCATGAGATTTTTTCCTTTTCCTTTTCTGACTTTTGCAGCTTAACTTTCCTTCCGGGCCGCCATTGGAAGGTCTGCACTCACCCCTCTTAGCCTCCTGAACTGACCTTTGTCCCTACTGCTTCACCCCAGCCCTTCTCTGCGAGGTGCAGGCGGCTCTCAGGGTACACTAGGGTCATCTGACAACAGCTCTGCCTGCTAATAAAGCATTTCCCTAGGTCCTGTCCTAAGTCAGAGGAAGGACACAGAGGTAGGCATCCTTACGCTGGAGCAGGCTCCTAGGGAAAGTGACTGGGCGTCAGGGTCAGAGGGGGGCGAGGGAGTAGTTCCAGGGACATCTCTCAGCTCCACTGACAGGCACCTGATTTCTGGGTTAATCTCTTGACCTGGGATGGTTTACAAGAGCCCAGGTTCACAATCTGCAGGTAGGGTGGGTAGAGGGCAGGGGACAGAGACCCGCTTTCTGGGGTGGCAGCAGAAAACAATCAATGACTACAGACCATGCCTTTCCCCAGACCCCCTGCAGCTCTGGGATGGCTCCCTGCTCTTTCTGAAGATAGAGAAGGCTGGAAGAGGGACAGAGGCAGAAGCCACAGCCATGGTCTTGCCTGGCATCGGGCTACATCCCTGGAATCCCCGCCCTCAGTAGTTGGGGGCACCCGGCACAGTCCACCAAGGGTGGGAGGAAACAGGGCTAAGAGATTGGGGGAGGGGCTCAGCAGTACCTTCCAATGACAGGGCTGGTGGCAAAGGCCATGGCTGTTGTCATTCTGATGCTCCTGGTGGTGGGAGGGGTTGAAGCTGTAAGAGATGACAATATGTGGAGTGCCCATCTGCTCCCCTGCACTCCAGGTCTCCCACTCCCAGGTCCTAGCCCTGGATGGGAGGAGCCCACACATGGCCTTGGACCAGGAGGGGATGTGCTGCTCGATTTCCCTCATCGGGAAGTGCCACAGCGTGAGCGGCTTTAGTGTCACTTGTATATCGGTTATGTTGTGGGCATCTCTGTTTTTGCTATTTTTGAGCATGTCTTACACTTCCAACCCCTAAAGCCTCCCCCTAAGCACCCTGGGGTCTCCACTAAATAAATTCCTGCTCATCATCCATCAAGGCTGGGGGGTACCACCTCAGAGTCCTTCCAGGGTGAGAGGCTGCACCCTGGGCTTGTCCGACCCCTCCCTTCACTGGGCCTCTACCCAACATGCTTCTACTGAGGCACCTACCACCCTTTATGCACATGTCTGTTCTAGCCCTTTATGAACATGTCTGTCTTTCTCTCTGGGCGTGGGGTCCTCCAGCATACAGTTGGGACTTCAGGTTTTGGGATCCCCTTCCACAGCCTAGCTTCCCCCCATGATGTACGTGAAATGAGCACTGAGCTAAACTTGGACAGCAAATGGCCAAGAATGACCTTCAGGCACCTGTTAGACCAAATGGCTGGGCAGACTCAGCTCCACGGGGAGAGGGGGCTGCAAAGGTGCAGTTCGAGCTCTGATGTCACAGATAAAGGCAGGGGGTTGCAACTCTGCAGTTCTTAGAAAGAATACCCAGGGGCCTCAGAATTAGTGATCACCCCTAAATTGCCATTCTAAACCCTAAGGCTCTCAGTGGTTAGGGGCAGGTCCAGGGTGAGGATCCTCAGGTGCGACCCCTCCAGGTCTCAGCCCTTGAGTCTCCCGCCTGCCTGGCTCTTTAGCTGCCTCCTGTCTGTTCACATTTCTCCAGGACCCACCCCACTCCCAGAACTGCCCTGTGGTCTTTCTGTGCAGCGGACCCCACAGCCCCTCGAGAGAACACTGGGGTTAGGATCAGGGGTGGGGATGTCCAAGAAAGGACTGCTCCTCGGCTGTGCTCAAGCTTGGGGATGCTCTAAGTTCCTTCCAAATAGATGGCAGCATCCTGTTGGTGGCAGCAAAAATGTTAAGAGAAACACGTGAAGGAAGAATCGATTGGAAACCAGGAGACTCCAGTTTCTAGTGCCAGTTCAGCCCTCGACCACCAGGTGACTGTGGGACGCACCCCGTGACGCTACTTGAGTGGTCTTTTACTCAGTACTGAGCCATGGGGAGTTAGGTCTCCCCTTGGGAATGATCCCAGCTCTACCAATGGGACAGCCCTCGAGCTCAGGGATTTGGGCGTTACCCTGGGCTTGGACAGCCCACCTACTACCTTATTTGGCAAAAGAAGATTACATTGAAAGCCTTTTGAAGCCCCCTTGTATAAACAAAGAAAACGTGGGTTCTTACTCTCTCTTCCCAGTGTGGAAGCAGGACCCTTAAGGTCGCAGAGCTGCCCCACCCTCATTTTTCAAAATTATTGCTGTGTCATGTGATTTTTCACCGTATTTCTCAGCCAGCACATTTCACGCAAGGGAAGCCCAAATGTCATACCCTGCACAGGACTCAGGAGAGAAGAGTAAGAATCAGAGGTGACCTTGAGCAAGGGGCTTTTCTTCTTATGCCCCAGATATTAGGTAGGAGAAGGTTGGAGAACATGACTTCTAGGTCCTCTCCAGCTCTGACACCTTGTGATTATGGAAGGCCAAGAGCCACATATATAAGAAGGGGGATAACTCACCTTTAAACACCTTCAGATGGATGGTTCTGAGAATGTAGACCTCGGTATTTTCATAGATTCCACAATAATAGACTCCGGAGTCATTCACCCTGAGTTTAGTCATAGTGACTTCGAAGTAGTCAAGCTTGAGTTGATCCTGGATGGAGGATTGGGGCTCTTTCCTGCCCCTGCCCACTAGTAATGTACAATAATTTGCTGGCATTTTCCGACACCAGGTCTTCACCTTTGAGCGTTGGGAGGGCTTGTACCAGCATCTCACTACGATCATCTCACCCTCTGGTTTTTGTAGGAACTCTGTGTTCTGTGCCCAGGAGCCTGAGAACACACCCTCAAGTCAGAGAGCCCCCACACCTGCCACAGCAGGGCTAGGAAGTGGGGTTTCCCTCCTCAGAGAGCAAGTTGCTGTGGCTACCCTCAGAAAGTGCCCCAGAGCCAGCCTCTGGCCACAGGGCACCCTTTCCTCGCTCTCCCCTCCACAGAGCCCCGTTCATGTGCATCTCACCTCTCCATCCTCCTCTCCTCTCCCCCGTGCCCTTCCCTCCTCCCTGGTCCCTTACCTGAGGCCAGGAGCACCATCAGGATGAGGGGGATCAGGTGTGTGGCCTCCTGGGCCATGGGTCGTCTTCTTGAACTGCAGTGGAGGGAGGAAGGGAGGGGGCAGGGAAGCCCTGAGATCAGGGGGCAGAGCTGGGTGGGATTCAGCCTAGGCTAGGTGAGGTGCTGAAGATGGCAGAGATCTTGTAGGGAAGCAGGGAATCTGGGGAGGACGGAGGAGGCCTTGACCTTCATGGACCCTCCAGCCCTCGGCTCGACCTTTGGGTTTGGAAGGCTCACAGCCCTGGGACTGACCGCCCAGGCTCCTCCAGGACACAGCCTCTTCCCCTTTGTAGGCCACCCCCCTGGCGAGGCTGTGGGAGGAGGAACCGATGGTGAAATAAGAGCCATTTCTCTTCCCTCCCCCAAGTCAAGGAACTGCTGAAGGTGGGGGACAGAGTTAGGGGCCTTTTTGGAGGTCTGACCAGAGTCCTAAGTCCCATTGGTCCCCAGTGGTTGTAGACTTGGGGTCCAGGTCTTCCAGAAAAATGGGAAGCTCTGTGGGGGACCAGAGGAGAAAAGGAGGAAGAAGATGGAGACTGACTTCCTGGGAATCAGGAATGGGGAGGGTCCTGGAAGAGGTGGGAAAGAGCAAAGCTGGTGGGGGTGTTAAATCCAGAAGGAGGGAGAGGAAGGAGAAGAGGAAAGCAGGGGGTCGCAGCCCCACATCATCCCCACACCCCAGCCCCCAGCCTGCCATCCGCACCCCACTCAGCCTCTGCTGAAAAACTGCTCTAATCAAGGACGATTTTAAACAGCTGTCATCAGACCAGCTATGGAAACCATCGCAGGTTCCAGAGAACAGACTGTGCGAGGCAGAGGGAGGGTCGATGGCTCTGGGAAAAGAAGCACAGGACAGGAGGAGTGGGTTGTCATGCAGGCCCCGGGGAAGCCCAGGGCCCAGGGCCTCGCCAGGCCTGAGGACAGGAGAAGCCCTCCAGACTTGCCCAAGCTGGGAAAGGGACGTCGGCGCCCCAGACCCCAGGCCAGTCAGTCGGAAGGCAGGGCGCCCTGGGACGGGGGAGGGAGGTCTAGCCTTGGCAAGGTGACTTTCTCCAGCAGAAGCCAGCAGAAGAAACTTGTGCCCTCGCCACTCCTGGCCACACGCCATCAGTCCTGACGGGGGAGCAGGCACCTGCGCCTCTGTGTGATCCGCGTTGAAAAACCCCATTCAGGGCCAATGGGAGAGTGGCGAATCTGACATTTGTTTGTCAGACTTCACAGAAGGAGTGTGTGCAACCTGTGGGGGCTGGGGCTACTTTATTCGTAGCAACGCTAAGCCCTGCGCAGGGGTAACTGGTCTCAGGAGCCCTGCTCTCTCCCACTGAGGCCAGCAGCATCCCTGGCCTGTCTGGAACCCTGCCAGCCCCACCTGTCCCTGCCTGACCACTGTGGAGCTGGCTCCCCACCCCCAAGCTCACCTGAGAAGGGTGAGGACAGGAAGGAGACAGAGGCCGGGGATTTGAGGGGAAAGTCCCAGAGGCCACTCAGGCCCATAGGAGCTGGCGAGGTGGACCTAGTTCTCTAGTTCCTTCTCAGTGCGCCACATTCCTACCATGGAGTCCCCACGTGTTATGGTTTGGAGGTGAGGTGTCCCCCAAAAGCTCACATGTGAGACAACGCAAGAAGGTTCAGAGGAGACATGATTGGGTTGTGAGAGTCTTAACCCAATCAGTGATCTAATCTCCTGGAGGGATTAACTGGTAACTAAAGTGGTGGGGTGTGGCTGGAGGAGGTGGGAATTGGCGCACGGCTGTGGGTATATATTTGCATCTGGTGAGTGGAGTCTCTCTGCTTCCTGATCACCACGTGAGCTGCTTCCCCTTGCCACCCTCTCCCACCATGACGTTCAGCGTCACTTGGAGCCCAATCAATGGAGCCGACCTTCTGCAGACTAAGACTTCAAATAAAGTATTCCTTCTCTGCAGTTGGCATGCTCAGGTCCTTTAGTCACAGCGGTGGGAAAGCTGACTGAAACGCCGGTTCTCAGGGTAAACAGCTCATGCAGTTTCCCCCCAGTTTCAGGAAGCCCCCAATGTGGTCAGAAAGGACGATTGGTGGTCCCCACACAGCCCTGCCTGAACTCAGGGACATCTAAAGGCCTCTGCCTGTGTCTAGCACCCACCAGCTGGTACCTCCCTCAGGCCCCTCTGTCCCTCCATAGCCCATTCCAGCAGACCTGCCCACAGCTCCCAGCTGCCAGGGCCTGTCTGGCCTAGGTGCCCCCACTCCCAGGGCCCTGCAGATGTCACTTACCTCCGGATTGCAGCCTGTGCTCCAGGCCTCACATGGGGCTCACGTTTCTGTGAAGCTTGCCTGGCTGGCCTGAGACCACTGGATCCCCAGGTCTCCCACACCCAAAGGACTCCAGCCCTCCGCCCCTGAGTGAAGGCCACACCATGTCACCCCTCTCCTTGAAGCCATGGGCTGACCGAGGCCAGGGCTGACTGCTCTTCCCCAACCTCCCTGCCTCCCCCAGGCTGAGTCGTGGACACGGAATGGACCTGCACATGCCTTGGACCCAGGAAGTGATGGGAGGGTCTTCAAAGCTCATCCCCATCCTCCTTTTCCAGATAAACAAAAAGATCAGCAAGGGGTGGTGACAGGCCAAGGTCACACTGGGATGAGGGGACGCATGGGGATTTGGACCCCAGCCTTGATCTCAGTGTCACTGCCTCACCAGCCCCAGTCCCTTCGCTCCTCACCAAAGGAGCTGCGTCTCAGGCCCCAACACCCATGTACCGAGGAGACTTGGGGAGAGGATGAAACAGAGAACTGGCGTCGCGAGGTCTTAAATGCAAAATGTGAGAAGCAACAGAACCAGAGAAGAACCCGAGGGGCAGGAGCATCACGGCATCCACACGTTTGCAGTGTTGGTGTCATTTTGTCGTATTTTGAAAACAATCTTGAGAGGTAGGAATTATTGTCCCCTTTCATAAGAGAGGAAAATGAGGCCCAGATAGGGTTAGTGACTTGCTCAGGGTCACACAGTGACAATGGCATCACTGGTCCCCATCCCTGACTCCTTCTCCAGTGCCCTTCCCATCGGGCCTCTCTCTCTGGGAGCTGGTGCCATCAGGACTGTCAGTGATGCTGGCAAAGGGTCACCAGTGGTGGTGGGGTCTCCAGAAGCCATTTTCCCCAGATAAGTTAAGCCCTTCCTAGTCACACGCCAGGGCAGTGGCTCTTAGCAGGTTGCTTGCTGACCAGACTGAGGTCATCGTGTGTGTGTGTGTGTGTGTGTGTGTGTGTGTCTGTCTGTCTGTCTGTCTATCTGTCTGTCCGTCCGTTCTGGGACCCGTTCTGTCAGTTGCTCAACCTGAATCCTCCTTCTGCCCTCTGCTGGATGAATGGAAGAGGTGTCCCTCTCTGCATTGTCCCCTCTTCTTACAGCCATCCTGTGGTGCTCCTCCAGCTGCCTACCAAGGCCCTAGTTATGTCACCCTCCTGACATGAGGTTTGCGCTCTCACCAGGAGGTCCCTGAGCCAAGGCCAAGGGTACAGATGTCACACTTATCCCTGGTGCTATTCCGGTCACTGCAGGCTGATGGAACCCCTCATCCTTCACTGCTAGATTCCAGGACAGGGGTCTAGACATCGGAGGCCAACTTGGAGCCACGAGCGGAAGGCAGGCTCTGCAGGCCGTGGACCCCTGGCCTGAGGCTTCCTGGGTCCCATTCTGCCTGCGCCTTCCTGGGCCACTTCTCCAGGTCGAGGTAGCTCTGAGTTGTCTTCACTGTGTCACAAGTGAGTCATTTTTTTCCCAGTGGATAGAAGCCCTTTGGGGATGAGGAGATGACCCCTTACTCTAAACCACAGCCCCTCCACCAGTGTCTGGTGGGTGAGAACCCTCCGCAGAGCTGGGGTTTCAAGCACCCCAGGATGGAGGACGGAGGCTGCTGGGTCCTCAGGACCATCTGGGAACTCAGACCTGAAGCCCAGGTGCAGGATCCTGGGGAGAGAGTCCTGAGTTCGGCTTCTGCAGAGGCTGGCCTTCAGCCAAGGGCTCTCAGCTTCCCAAGAGGGGCCAGCGGCAGGTGGCAGTGGTAGGGTGAGGGCTCTTCAGGCTTCTAGCGGGGCAGGGGCCAGCAGCTGCAGCAGGCAGAGGCCCCATCACAGGACACATGGCCAAATGGGAAGCTTTGGACAATTCTGGGATCTGCTAATACCGACCCCTTTGTGGACCCATCCCTTAGTCACTGTCCCTTCTCCTCTTCAGCATGGGACTGTTGGAACATCAGCTGCCTCAGGACTCATGAGCCCCAACTCTTGTCCCCACATGGATGGGGAAATCTGATGAGAACAGAGGATGCTGAGGACCCAGTGGCCCTGGGTGGAAAGAGGGCAGCTTTAGCTGTCCCCCCTCCCCTCAGGACAGTCCCTGGTCTCCATTCCTCATCTGGCCTCCTAGTGTCCCCCTGGGAGAAGATTCCCATCCCGTCATTAAGTGGTCTCAAACTAAGCCGGCTTCCACAGGGGCTCTAGTCTTCTTGGTGGCTCTGCCCAGGCTCCAGCAGAATCATTGCACAGGCTGTAACCTGTAAGAGACGGAGAGATGGGGTGCAGGCCCTGCCCAGAGCCCCTGAGCCACGGAACCCTGGCTTTGCCTCATTCCTGCAAGGCCATCCCCTTAGGGTGATGCTAGGCCACCTCCTCCCTTGCCAGGTGCCTCATGGTCCTCTCGACTGGACACAGGATGAGGGACCCCTGCCCCCCTCCCGGGACTTGGGGTCACAGCCCCTGGCACAGTTACTCCCTGGAGAGGCTCAGAGGTGGCTCCACTTACTTCCCATGTGTCTCTTCTTCCAAAAGCCATAGACCATGACCATCATCACGGGCGCTGGGAGGAAGGTCAGCACGGCCACCAGCACGGTGAGGTCAGAGTCCGGGGGGGGAGGGCGGGGGGAGACCAGCTCCCCTGTGTGCTCGCTCGCTGCGCTAGAAAGGCCGGACCAGAAAGAAAGCACTCGCCTTCGCCTTTGTGGTCGACGCCTCCCGTCCTGGGGACCAGCTGAGGCAGAAGCTAGTGAGACACCCAGAGTTCCAGGGAGGGCGTCCCCAGGAGGAGGGGGCATCTCTCCACCTCAATGCCTCTCCTCTACTATGTCCCCAAATCTGACAATCTGGGAGGAGCAGGACACTAAGAGACTCCCAGTTGTGACTGAAGGAATCAAGATTCTTACTCTCTTCGGTGACGGAGACCACCTCTTGTCCCCTTTCTCCTCTGGGTGGAGGCCAGCCTGCACCCCGTCGCCCGCAGCATTTCCATGTACATCAGCGAAACATTTTTGTCCGAAGAACTTTCCTTCCCCACTGGAGCTCTCTATGCCACCCACATCAGGCAGCGGTGCTTGTGACCAACAGTAGCTGGTGTATACGCTCCAGCTCCCTCGACTTTCCCATAAGTGACACTGGATCCAGAGTCCCCCACCGTATTAAGTTTTCACGTGGGCACGAGAGTAATTGGCACCTCCCCTTCCCTGTTCCTCTTCCCCACCCACATTCCAGTGTTCCAAACAAGATGTCAGTCTTTATCTCAGAGTCGGCTTCTGGGGGACCCATATTAAAGTATCCCCCATTTCCCACTTTCTATCCCTTTACTCTAGCCTGGCACAGTGAGGCATGCCTGTTATCACAGTGTCTCAGGAGGCTGAGGCAGGAGGATCACAAGTTTGAGGCCAGCCTAGGTAACTTAGCAAGACCCTCAGCAACTTAATGAGACCCTGTCTCAAAATTAAAAATTAAAAAAAGGACTGAGGACGTAGATCAGTGGCAAAGCATCCCTGGGTTCAATCTGCAAGGATTAAAAAAAAAATACCTACTCCCTTCCTGTGTCCTTCCCTTCTACTGTCATCCAGACTCTTCAGGAGACTCGGTCCTGCTGCTCATCCCCACTGCCTTCCTTTATGTCCCCTCCAGTCACCCACCTCCCATAATAGCAGCAGTCCACACTGAGGTCCTGGGGAGCAAAAGGGGAAGGTCACCCTGATGTGGGTAGCATAGAGAGCTCCAGTGGGGATGGAACAACAGCTGCCCTGAGGTCTGTTCAGGGCCCACAAGCTGGGGTCACATGTAGGGAAATGTCACCCGACAGGTACCTGAATGAGGGTAATTGGTTGTGGCATATTCCCGTGGTGGGCGAGTGGCTGCTGTGGTACCCGGATGTGGTGGAGATGGATGTAGGGATGGCAGGAGAGGCTCTGGCATCACTGGGAGATACTGTCACCCGTGGGGGTCCCATGGTCTTCGTGGGTCCCCTGGTCTTCGTGGGTCCCGTGGTGATGGCTCTGGTACTGATGAAGCTGTAGCTGGTCACAGAGGTTGGCCCGGTGGTCCCTGAGGCAGTGGAGGGCAAGAGTCTGGCCAAGGTGAGGAGTCTAGGTATAAACAGGGTTGTGCTGGAAGTGGAAGAGGTGTCAGGGTCTGAGGTGGGTGCTGGTGCCGTCGTGAGAACCCGACCCTTGAGGATGTCCAGACGTGTGAGAGGAGAGCTCCTCTGAGTCGTGAGGGCTGCAGGACCAGAGAGGGAGGAATGTCAGGCCTAGCCCAGGGCCTTGGTGTGGGGAGCAGATTTTGGCAGCCCACACAGTTGTCCAGGTGCTGAAGGGAAGTCCTGTCCTCCTGGCCCTGGGCCTAGGATTCTGAGTGTTTGTTTGCTCAGAGGGCAGTGTCAGGAAGGAGGCATAGCAAAGAAGGGAGAGACTTATGTGATCTCTTCAGCCTCCCCACTCAGGTCACCTGTTCCCAGGGGACAGCACCACCCGTTCCCACCTCTCTTGTCACTTCCCGGGCCCTCCTCATTCCTGTGGGTTAGAGAGATCTCTATAACATGATGTTGAACAGAGACAATTCCAGCTACCCCGTAACTGTCCATTAAGGTCCAGAGATGAGGACAGGGGGGTATCAAGGGCCTCAAGTTCCAGAGAAAGCCACCAACAGCCAACACCTTCTGTGAGGGCTTAACAACACACACCAGGACTGATCCTGCTCCCCTCGCCCATCAACGCAGCTCTTTACCACCCCGTTTTCCCAAAGAAGTCTGGAGTTTGGATGGCAGGTGACGGGGAGAAGCCACCAAGCCTTGATCTGGTGGGTCTTGTTGAGTCTGCCTCATCAGAGACAATCAGAGAGAGGCTGCTGCACCCACCACTGTGCACAGAAAGGAGGCCTCCCCGAGGACCATGGTCACGGGCCAGATGGCTGAGCTTGAGCCATTTTTCTGGGTAAATGGAACCAGAAGCAGCAGCGTGGCTGAGGGTGGCATGGAAGAAGATCTGGTGCCCCACAGTTATGCTCAGCGGTAAAGACACCCCCAAAGAACCCTCTGAAAGCTCTCACGTTGGTGCCTTAGGAGAGCCGGCATGTGGACACCCACCTTGGAGAGGGTCTTAAAGGGTGGCAGAAAAATGACTGACAGCCAGCAGAGCCGACTTCTCCAATGGCCTGCTAAGTCTCACCAATTCCCTCTCTCATTCCTACTGCAGTACCCCAAATTTCCTCCAGGAGGCGCCCCACCATTCCAACCTCCCAAGAGGAGGCAGCAGACAAGGTGAGAGCATTTTCCCTGGTTCAGACCCAACAGGAAATGGGGATGCAGCCGCTGAGTTTGGGGACCAGGGAAGGGGGGATGGTAAATTTCACAACTGGCTGTTCTCTCCAGGCTCTTTGGGAGGCTCTTCACCCTTTCCTACCTTAGAAATGTGGGCGGGGGTGGCCTCACAGCTCGGTTCTTGGTGCTACCCTCCCAAGGGAGAGCTTTGTATCCCCCTGACTTGTTTTAAACATGTTTACTGAAATATAATTCACATTCCATACAATACACCCGTTCTATCATTTTTAGTCTTTCAAGTTGTATGACCATCACCACAGTCGGCTTTAGAACATTCCCATCATCTCAGAAAGAAGCCCTTTAATCTCAAGTGGTCACCCCCAATCTCCTTCCTCTCCCCAGCCCTAAGTAACCACCAATGTACCTTCCATCACTGTGGATTTCTTCAGTCCTCTTGACTTTAAACAGTGCCCTTACAGAGACACTTTCAAGTATACACCCCAGCTGTCACCTGTCACTAGCACCCCAGGCTGACAGATTGGCTATCTGCTCTGTATCTGCACCTAGGCTTCTAGGAAGTATCTTAAACTTGGCATGATAAAATGGAGCTTTTCTACTATTTATTTATTTATTTATTTATTTATTTATTTATGGTACTGGGGATTGAACTCAGGGGCCCTCGACCACTGAACCACATCCCCAGCCCTATTTTGTATTTTATTTAGAGACAAGGTCTCACTGAATTGCTTAGCACCTCGCTTTTGCTGAGGCTGGCTTTGAACTCTCAATCCTCCTGCCTCAGCTTCTTCCGGAGCCGCTGGGATTACAGGTGTGCACCACCACGCCCATCCCTATTTTATATATATATATATATATATATTATTATTATTATTATTATTATTATTATTGACAGGGTCTCACTGAGCTGCTTACCACTTTGCTTTTGCTGAGGCTGCCTTTGAACTTGTGAACCTCCTGCCTCAAGCTGCTGAGATTACAGGCAAAATAGAGCTCTTGAGTTTTCTCCTAATTCTTCTTTCAGATTTACTAATTTCTGCTTCAGAATTACTCTACCCAGTAGGTGACACCATCTTCCAACTACTGATAAAATAGAAAAACTTGGAGTCATCCTTGATTCTTCTCTCCCTATTTTTTGGGGGGGACACTGATGATTGAACGCAGGGATGCTTTACCACTGAGCACATCCCCAGTCCTTTATTTTTTATTTTGAGACAGGTTCTTTTTAAGATGCTGAGGTTGGCTTTGAACTTGGTGATCCTCTAGCCTCAGCCTCCTGAGTTACTGGGATTTCAGGTGCATCACCATGCCCAGCTTGATCATTTTCTTTTCCTCGCCTCCACTTGACCAAATCCTGTCCTGCTTCCAAAACATGCACTTGGACAGAGAGTTTAAAAAACATAGATTTGAGCCCCTCCACTTCTCTCATCTCCAGCACCCACATCCCATTTCAGGCCACTGTGATTTCCAGCCAGACACCCACCGCAGTCTCTCTGGTTCTGCTCATATCCTTCCATCCTCCATAAACAGCCATCGTCATCTTAAAAACAAGCCACAACACATATATATTCCTACTGTACTTGGAATAAAACCCCAACTCCATGTCATGGAATTCAGGCTGCTCCTTGACTCTGCAGCATCAGATCCTGAATAAAAGCAGCCAAATATTATGAAATTTACTCTCCACCCCTCATTGCTCCCCTGACCCAACTGCCCCACATTCAATATGGACCAGCCACACAGGCCACGCTCCTTCTCACCTCAGGGACTTTGCTCATGTTTCTCTCTCCAGAGAAGGCCCTTCCAAGCACTCAGATGTCAACAGGCTGGAGGGGCCCGATCATTCAGGGTTCTGCTTGATGGCATCTGCTCAGGGAGGTGTCTTCTGATCCTCAGGACATCCCCTATCTCTGAGTTACTTTCTAGTTCATCACATTTCTTAGGGACATTTATTGTTACCTGAAATCATTTATCTGATGAGGTATTGTTACCTGGCCTCCCTCCTAGGGCAGGACTGTGGCTGGTTCTGCTCACCACTGTATTCCCAGAACCTAGAACAGTGCCTAAAACACATCATAGGGGCTCAGTGAATAGATGTTGAACAGAGGTCTGAAGAAAACAAAGCAGAGTCCTGGGTTCAAATCTCCTCTCTGCTGCCTGTTAATTCCGTGTCCCAGGGCAAGGTCAGAGCCATGGAGAGTTTTTTAGATCTCATTTTTTTCATCTTGTAAAATGAACTAGCCAGATATGGTGCACTCTGTGATCCCAGCGACACAGAAAGCTAAAGTAAGAGGATCATAAATTGGAGACCAGTCTCAGCAAATTAGTAAGAGAATCTCAAAACAATTTTTTTTTTTAAGTATCAGGGATGTAACTCAGTGGGAGAGCACTTGCCTAGCGTGTGTGAGGCCCTGGGTTCAATCCCCAGTACTATATATATATAAATGATGAGTGGCTATTTATTTCCCAAATAAGTTCACTTTAGTCTTGGGGTAGGGGCTGTGGGGAGGAGGGTGCTGGGCATTGAACCCAGGGCGCATATATATATCTCAACAATAATGCCCATAATCTGTTTATGGATTATGATTCCTATTCTGTTGGATGTTAGTGGAGGACACACACACACACACACACACACACACACACACTCACACACATGCGCACACACCGCATGTGCGCATGTGCGGGCCATCGCAGTGCCCTGGAAGGCCTGCTTACCTGGAGACACTTCCAGCTGGATGCCCATCATGGGGTAGAGGATCCCGGAGCTGTTGCGCATGCACCAATACCGGCCCGAGTCCTGGCGCTTGAGGGCCCCCATGGTGATGTTGACCACCTTGGCCTGGACGTCGTCTTGCAGCAGGTAACCCGGCCCCTTCACCCAGACCCGGGCAAATCCGGGCTCACACCTCCTCTTCCTGACCTTGCACCAAACCTTGCCCTCCACGCGATTTTTGCGGCCCTTGTAGGAGCACTGCACAGACAGGGTCTCCCCTTCCAGGTGCTGCACTTTGTTGTACACGCTCTCAGCGGGGAGACCTGGGGAGACACAACCCGCTGAGCAAGGTCTGGAGAGAGAGGAGCTGAATGCACCTTGAACCTCCGCGCCCCAGCCAAAGGTGAAGGAGGGGCTCCGCTGCCCCTCCTCCACCCTAGAGCTCCCCCCTCTGATGCAGGAGATGCACAGGCCTGCCGACAGCTGGCTCCCCGTCTGTGGGGGAGGCTGACCTGTCCTTCAGGGAGTACCCAGGCTAATGCAGGAAATTCAGCCCTAATGTTGGGAGCTCCATCAGACACAGCCCCTCCTTCACGGTATTTTCTAGTCTTCAGGGATTCCTAGTCTTTTGGGAAAGACCCAGATGCCACCTCCATGAGACAGATGCTCATGCATAATGACAAGTCTTAAGTCTGGAAATTCAAAACACAAACCACTGAGGTAGATAAGAAAGTCCAATATTTGGGGGGGAAATGACGAGTAGCTATTTATTTCCCAAACAGGTTCATTTTAGTCTTGGAGTGGAGGCTGTGGGGAGGAGGGTGTGGGCATTGAACCCAGGGCCTCATGCATGCCAGGCAAGAGATCTACTGCTGAGCTACAGCCCCACCCCCATTGCAGCCGCCTTTTAAATACTGTGTGACCTTCGTTCATTCTAAGTGGCATTTAATTTTTAAATATTCTAGTTACATAAAACCTAAAGACCAAGTATGCCCACATACGCAAATAAACTCTCAAGAATTTTGCAATTATTCACTGCTTGTTTATAATATCTTAAATACTGTGCCTGGAGAGAAAATGTGGTTTGAGTCCTTCATAATCCATGGTATGGTGGAGAGGACTTGGGACACAGGGAGGGCCTGTGTAAGTTCAGCATTTTCTCCTCTAACAGTTGCACCCCAGAACCTTACACACACACACACACACACACACACACGCATGCACACACACTTATCTGAAGTAAGATAGAACAGAGAGTCAAAATGAGACATGGGTGAAAACCCTATTTTAACCGCTTAACTCTCTGAGCAGTTCATTTAGCATCTCTGTTTCTCCATCTGTCAAGTGAGAATAATGTCACTCCCCTCAAAGCCTGCTGTGAGAAAGATGCCCCATGGGAGTGCCTTGAACACAGTAAGTGCTCAATGCAGGCACACTTCCTGCTCTCAAATGCAGGTTGTTCCAGCTTTCCCCAGAGGAGCCCAGAGCATGATGGTTAAGGGCCCAGAACCCCAGACATCTGTTCCAGTTTCCAACCCAACTGCCAAGCTGAGGCTCTGAGTAAACTAGTGCTTTCTCCAAACAACACTTTGACCCTTGAAAACGAAACACAATGATCCAACTCAGTTATTCAGTGAGGGAGCCTGGGACTTCCTAGCCCAGGAGAGAAACCCTTCTGCCCAGGGGTGGTGCATTTTTGCCTACACTACCTCTCCTCTCACAGGAGGTGAGAGCAGACTTTGCCAACCCTCCCCATGCCCAGAACAGAACAGGAAGTGGTAATTTGGTCGCCTTGGCAGCAAGGGAGGCAGGAATGGGTGAGGCCCCTTCAAAGGCGTTAGTAGCCATGGCTGGGCGAGGCCTTCAGGGATTGGCTCCCTTCAGGACAGCACCAAGGGACCGGATGCCGCGTCAGCATTCCGAGAAAGAGTGAGTTCAAAGAGAATTTATGAAGCAATGGGCTCCTGTCAGTCACAACCTTCCTGACAGAGGCCAAGCAAAGAAGGCCAGGGGATCAAGGGTCCCTGGTTCTGGGTCCCAGAGGAGCCTAGGAACACAGGGGCCAATGAGAGGGTCCAAAGCTTCACCCCAGCTCCCGCATGAGGGCTTAGCTCTGCCTGGTGCCAGATATCAGGATGGAACATTCTTACCTGTCTGCCAAGGACCTACTAAGCCAACCCAACCTCCTACCCCTCCCCCAACTCACAAACATTCAGACAATTGGGCAAGGACAAGCGGAGCCCAGGGGACAGGAAAAGCTCAGCATCCCCCCCTCAAGTCAGCACCCCCCCCCCATTCCTCTCACCTGAGGTGCAGTCCTGTAGCCATAGCAGCAGCAGCAGGAACATGGGGGCCATGCTCCATCAGATGGGCAGTCAGAGGCCCAGCAAGGGGCCAGGGCACCTGGGGGATCCAAGGTGAGGGCCCAGGCCAACGCAGGACGTGCCACCTGGGTCTACCAGGGAAGGACCTTGGGTTCTAAAAGTGAAGTTGCCCATTTAGGGAAGTGAAGGAGTGTGGGACCCACTGCCACCAGCAGACCGCAGGGGCCCAAGGAGCCTATCGCAAGAGCAGCACGGGTGGCTGTTTCCGCCCTCTTCCCCAGAACTTCAAGCAGGTGTGGCTGCTCCACCCAGTTGGGGGCCCCCCAACACTGGGAGGGCTCACAGAATCAGACAGCTCGGCTGCCCTCCCTGGGTTTTCCCCGGAAACCGTCCCCTGGGACGACTCCTAATCAGAGGCAGGAGATCCAGGTAGAGGCTGCCGCACGGATTCTGGATCCTCTGGTACAGACTTTCCCGGAATCCTCCAGGCTGGGACGCAGGGACAGAGACCTCTGGCTGAACCCTAGACACACATTCACGAGGAGCTCTTGCACACTCACTTACACTCACTCTCTTGCACACTCCCGTTCACTCGCTCATTCATTCATTGTTCCGTGGCCCCGCCTCTCCTCGCAGACTCCACCCGCATGTCATTTCTGTTCACTGGTGCAGATAACCTCTTCAGGCTCACGTGCAATCTTATTTTTGTCATGGGGAGGAAATGATGCAAATTGTAAGATTCAGAGAAGAACATTTGGGTTCGGGAAGAGGTTCCTGTGCTCTGATGCATGAGAGTACACGTGCGCGCTCTCTCTCTCTCTCTCTCTCCCTCTCACACACACACACACACACACACACACACTGTCTCTCTTCCTCTCTCTGCCTCTACTCCAGTAATCTCTACTCACCCACTAGCTCTCTCTAGACCCCCCACTCCCTCTTGCAGGCTTCCTAAAGACACCGCAAGGCTTCCCCTCACCCTCCTCCTTTCCAAACAGCTCACCCCACAGCCCCTTCCTCCCCTGCCCTTTCCCTGCCAGCACACAGGCAGGCCCCCACAGCTTCCTGCCCCTGCCCTATCTCGCCTCCACAGGCGCCCGGCTGCAGATGAAATGACCCAGCATTTGGCCCATGACTCCACCCTTCACTTCGTCTCCCAGAAAGAGAACCAAAAGGATCGGCTCTGACATCCTGTAGCCATGTCATCTGCTCTGCTGGGTTGCAGGGACCAAGGTGGACCCCCAGGATCATGTGTCCTCCAGGTACCCACCTGGGCCACCTTGCTTCTCCTTACATGGGACTCAGCAGCAAGTCTCCAGCTTGCATGGCCCGAGTCTTAACCTGAGCTTGAACCCCCAGATCCCAAACCAAAGAATTTTTGTTTTTGCTGACTCCAAACTTTTACTGTCTGTTAACTCTCTCATTTATTAATCCATTTATTCTTCCAACCTCATTGCTGTTCCTGGGGTTAGGCACTGGGGGTACGGGAAGGAGATTCAGTTGTCACTTCAAACCTCCCGGCTAACAGGAGATGTGTTATATTTTCCTTACACATCCTGCCCTTCCCAATACCTTTTGCCAAGTCCTCAGACCCCTGGTTCAGAGGTTGTCTTTCTCTCCAACACACATGCTGTTTTCCTTCCATCAGGACAAGTGGCTTCAGGAGTGGGGGATGTCACGTACCTGAATCAATATTTCCACTAAGCCCCTAAGTCCTGCTCTGAGTGGGGCATTGTGACAAGTGTGACCCTGGGGGTAGTTGTAAGTATTTATCAAAATCTCTAGAAGTTTGTATACATTAGATGTCTGTGTACAAAATAATTTAACATAGCATTATTTTTTCTTTACATTTATTTTTCTGATCAAAAAATGTAAGGTCTAATATTATTATTAGAATATATAAATATAAAATAATCTTCACCCTTTTCAAGGGAAACTTCTTACAGTTGGACAAACTCATAAGGACTCATATCCCTACCACAGTTGAGATAGAAAAGAGTCCCATCACCCCCAGAAGTTTCCCGGTGCCCCTCGAAAGCCAGCCCCGGCCAACACTGATCTGGTGCGTTTTTTCATACAGTTTTTTTCTTCCGTGGAATGAAAATCATATAGTTTTCTTTAGATGAAATCCAATATATAACTTTATGGATCATATTTTCATCATATCAAAGAAATCTTTATTTAACCCAAGGTCACAAAGCTTTTTAACAGCTTTTTGAGGTAAAATTCATATAATATGAAATCGACCCCTTGAGAGTGTACAGTTCTGATTTTTCAGGGACTTCTGGCAAGATGGCTTAGCAGAGGTGCCAGACGGCTTCCCACCCACAAAGAGGGACCTCAGCAAGGAATCAACAGTTTCTGACAAGAACATTTAGAGGAGAACGCTGGAGTGCCATGCGGATAATATGGAGAAGCTGTGGATCGTGGCCTTATAAAGAAGGGAGGGAAGTGCCTTGTGTCTTCCACGATAGGGAAAAGGCAAGCGTGAGGTCCCCAGTGGTCCCCACTGACGCCACAGACACCTGAGGTTTCACCCGGGGAGTCCTGAGCCCCGAACCCAGCTGGGGAGCTGACATGAGTGTCCACCTCTACCTTGCCCCAGAGAGGGAGCCCAGTCCATGCTGCACCTTCTTTCAACCTGGCTGATGCTGCATGGCGCCATTTTGAGGCTAACCCCCCCCCGCCCCCATGTCCCTAGCCCTGCTGCATGCCCCACACCACTCCCACTCTGGGCCTGCTGGAGGAGCTCCACCCCACATAACCCTCAGGATCTGACAGGTGTCCTGGGCCCACCAGAGCGGCTCTGCCCTCATCCAGCCCCCAGAAACTGATGGGTGCCCCATACCCACAGCAAAACACACCATGCCAGAGTCACAGGCACACCCACACCCACAAGCATCACTGATTTCAGAGGAGAAGCGGCAGGAGGACTATACCACCATGCCCACCCAGAACTGCCACCAACGTAGCCTACTCAGCAGCACCCAAGACACATCTCCAGGGGAAAAGTCTCACTCCAACCTGTGGTTTTGGTAAGTGCATCCCAAAGACCTATGAGTCAAGGCTTGATCTCCAGCCCGTGGTGCCCCCGGAAGGTGGTGGGACCTCTAAGAGGTGGGGCCTGGTCCCCAAGTTATACTCTCAAAGGGGATATTGAGACCCAGGCCCTTCCTCTGTTTTTTCCCTTCTCAGCACCATGATGTGAGCAACTTCTTCTGCCACACACTCCCCACCATGATGTACCGACTTGCCACAGGCTCAAAGGCCAAGGGACAAGTGATGAAGTTTCAAATCCTCTGAAACTGTGAGCCAAAATAAACCTTTCCTCCTTATAAGTTGTTTCTCTCCAGTATTTTGTCACAGTGGTGGAAATCTGATTAATACACATACCAAAAACAAACAAACAAACAAAAATCCTATAAAACTGGTAGAGACAAGTGAGCCACCAGATATGCGAATATCAACTAAAGGATGTCCAAATTAAGAAAAAGCAAATTAACATGACTCCTCCAAAGAAAAGCAATAATTCTCTAGCAATAGATTTCCCCTTCCCCCAAAAAAAGAAATTGGAAAAAAAAGTTTGAAAAATAATCCAAAATAATAATTGCAAATAAATGCAACAAAATATAAGCGAATCAGATAATTCAATAAAGTTCATGATCTGAGAGAAAAATTAGTGAAGACATCTGTATTATAAAAATGAACTAAACAGACATCTTGGAGCTGCAGAACTCAATAAGTGAAATGAAAGTATGATTGAAAAGCTCAACAAGAGACTACATCAAGCAAAAGGGAGAATTTCTGAACTCGAAGACTGGTCTTTAAAATAACACCAGCCAGACAAATAAATAAATAAAAGACAAAGAAAGCCTACAAAGTTTCTACAACACTATTAAGCAAACATTCACATTATAGGAGAAGGCATAGAATTATAGGGGAAGGGCATGAAAATTAATGAGACTTATTTTGTGACCTAATATATTGTCACAAGAAACTTTAGGGAAAAGGTATAGAAAAATGATTTAACAAAATAATGACTGAAATTTTCCCAAATCCTGAGAGAGAGAGAGAGAGAGAGAGAGAGAAATCCAGATCCAAGAAGCCCAAAGAACCCTAAACAGATTTGATGAGAAATATTCTCTTCAAGGTATACTATAATCAAAATTCCAGGACATTGACATTCTAAAAACAAAACCCAAAAATCAGATAAAATTATACATTAGACCAAGTGGACCTCACAGACATTTATAGAACATTTCATCCAACAGCTACAGAATACACATTTTTCTCATCAGCACATGAAATATCCCCCAGGGGGAAAAAAAAACACATAATAGGATACAAAATTAGTCTCAACTTTTTTTAAAAAAAAATTGAAATCATACCATGTATCTTCTCTGAAAACAGTGGAACAAAACTAGAAATCACAGCAAGAGGAACTTGAAATTGTACAAATATATAGAAATTGTTTTTGAGTAATCAATAGGTCAACAAAGAAAAGGAAAATTTTAAATGTCTTGAAACAAAATAGAAACACAACATACCCAAACCTACAGGACACAGCAAAAACAGCACCATGTGGAAGTTTATAGCAATAAGCACCTACACCAAAAAATAAAAAATAAAAAGATTTCAAATAAACAACAATGCAATTCAAGGAACTGTAAAAGTAAAAACAAACTCAAAAGTAGTACCAGGAAAGAAAAACAATGATCAGAGCAGAAATAAATGAAATAAAGACTTTAAAACAATACAAAAGACAAGAAACGGAAGAGTAGGTTTTTCTTGAAAAAAAAAGATAAACAAAATGTTTAAATCTTTTGATAAAGTCACCAAGAAAAAAAGAGACAAGACCCAAATAAATAAAATCAGGGATGAAAATGAAGACTTTACGACCAATACCACGGAAATACCAAGGACCTTAAGGATTGCTATGGACAACATAATCCAATAAATTAGAAAACCTAGAAGAAATGAATAAGTCTCAGACCTACAACCTTCCAAAATTGGACCCTAAAGGTATAGAAAACCTGAATGAGCCAATGACAAGTAACAAGGTTGAATCAGTAATAAAAAGGCTCTCAACAGGATGTGGAGAAAAGGGAACAAGTTTACACTGATTGGTGCTATTGCAAACTAGTCCAACCACTATGGACATCAGTATAGAGGGTCCTCAAAGACTAGGCACGGAACCACCATGTGACCCAGCTATACCACTCCTCAGTATTTATCCTAAAGAATTAACGTCATCACACTCCAGTGATACATGCATACCCATATTTGTAGCAGCACAATCCACAATAATCTAACTGTGGAACCAGCCTAGGTGCCCATCAACAGATGCATGGATTTTAAAAATGTGATATAGATAGATAGATAGATAATGTATATGCGTGCGCGCACACACACACACATATAATGGAATTTTATTCATCCATTAAGAAAAATGAAATTATGTCATTTGCAAGAAAATGGATGGAACTAGAGAACATTATGTTAAGCAAAATACACCAAACTCAAAAGGTTAAGAGTCCTGTTTTTTCTCTCATATGTGGAAGCCAGAAAGGAAAAGGGAAAGGAAAAGAGGGGCTGGGGTTGTGGCTCAGTGGTAGAGTGCTTGCCTCAAATATATGAGGCACTGGGTTTGATTTCAGCACCACATATAAATAAATGAATAAAATAAAGGTCCAACAACTACTAAAAAAAATTTTTTTTTTAAAGAAAGAAAGAAAAAAGGAAAAGAAAGGTGGGGTGGGGGGGGGTGTCTCATGAACATTAAAGGGAGATCAGTAGAGGAAAGGGACCAAGGTAGAGAGGAAGAGGGGAAACGAAGTAACAATTGGCCAAATTATATTGTGTATTGTGTGCATACGAATATGTCATAACGAATCCAATCAGTAGGTACAAATATAATGCACCAATAAAAAAAATAAGAAGCCAAGTACACAGGTGCATGCCTATAATCTCAGCGGCTTGGGAGCCTATGGCAGGAGGGTCATGAGTTCAAAGCCAGCCTCAGCAACTTAGTGAAGTCCTAAGCTACTCAGTGAGACTCTGTCTCCAAATAAAATACAAAAAGCTGGTCGTGTAGGTCAGTGGTTAAATATCTCTGGGTTCTATCCCTGGTACCAAAAAAAAAAAAAAAAAAAATTGGAAAGAAATCGCTCAACAAATTGCACAAGTCAGTAGTTCTTAATATATTCACTAAGGTGTACAACCATCACCATGATCCAATGTTATTTTATTTACCTATTATTTATTCTTCTATTTTGCATTTTTTTAACTAGAGATTGAACCCAGGGGCGCTTAACCACTGAGCCACATCCCTAGACCTTTTTATTTTTTATTTTGAGACAGGATCTCACCAAATTGCTTAGGGCCTCACTAAATTGCTGAGGCTGGCTTTGAACTTGAGATTCTCCTGCCTTAGCCTCCTAAGACACTGAGATTATAGACATGAGCCACAACACCAGTCCTCCAATTTTAGAACATTTTTATCACCCCTAAAACAAACCCCATGTCCGTCAGCAGTAACACTGTGTATTGGTTTCCTATTCCTGAGAATGGGATGGCAGGAAACTGATTTATGATCTCAAAAGTTCTGGAGGCAATAAATCTAAAACCAGTATCCCTATACCAAGATTAAAGTGACAGGTGGGCGGTCCCTCCAGAGCTCTAGGGGAGAATCATTCCTTGCTTCTTGTAGCTTCCAGCGGCTGCAAGCATTCCTCAGCATGGGACTCTGTGATTCTAATCTTCAAAGCACACAGCTTCACACCTCTGCCCCATCTTCATATCTCCTCTGAATCTCCCTCTGAAATCTCCCTCTGCCTCCTCTTAGAAGGACACACGTGATTGCGTTTGTTTCCTATCCACATAATCCAGAATAATCTCCCCATCTCAAGATCCTTAACTTGTCTAGAGTGGTGGCACATGTGTACTCCCAGAGGCTGAGGCAGGAGGGTCGCAGGTTCAAAGCCAGCCTCAGTAACTTACGAAGACCCCTGTCTCAAAATTTTAAAAATTTTAAAAAATGGCTGGGGATGTGGCCCAGTGATAAAGCGCCTCTGGCTGAGATCCTTAACTTAACAACATCAGCGTGTGATATTACCACACAGGTGATATTCACAGGTTCCAGAGATGAGGACATAGATAACATTACAGGACCATTTTTCTGTTTATGAAGTTCCCCATTCCTGCAGACCTAGGCAGCCACCAATCTACTTTCTTTCTTTCTTTTTTTAATAGATTCACCTCTTCTCAACATTTCATGAAAACATAATTTAACAATATATGTTCCTTGTGATTGGCTTCTCTCATTGAGCAAAATGTTTTTAAGGTTTCTCTATTTGCTGGACTAGTTATATAAACACTTCCTTTTAATGGATGGATCATAGTCTATTATGTGAGGATATTTTGTTTATTTGTTCATTTATCAGTTGACGGACATTTGATTTATTTCCATTCTTGAGCTATATGAGCATGTGCTCCTATAAGCATTAGTGAACAAGTTTTTGCGTAGACATGTGTTTTCATTTCTCTTTGCTGTATAGCCAAGAGTCATATGGCAACTCTATGTTTACCACTTTGAGAAAAAGAAAAATAGTTTTCCAAACTGATTGCACCATTTCTCCACACTGACTAGCAATGTATCAGGGGTCTAATTTCTCCAGAACCTTTCCAACATGTGCATCGTCTGTCCTTTTGTTGACAGTAACCCTGGTAGATGTGCAATACTAGCTTTTTGTTATTATTTGCACTCACTTAATAAGTACTGATGCTGAATAGCTTCGTGTACTTATTGCTTATTTGTATATCTTTGGAGAAATGTCTATTCAAATTTATTGCTCCCCTTACCCTTGCCCTACTGGTGTTGAACCCATGCCTTCCAGCATGGTAGGCATGTCCCCTACCACTGAGCCACATCCCTAAACCCTTTTAAATTTTATTTTGAGACAAGGTCCTGCCAAGTTTCCCAGGCTGGCCTAGAATATGTGTTTCTCCTGCCTCAGCCTCCTGAGTAGCTGGGACTGCAGACATGGGCTCCCATGCCCAGTCCATTGCTCATTTTTAAATCGATTATTTTTATTTTCAGTCCTTGGGGGGAAAAAAAGTGGTGGCCCATCCTTCTGGGTTCCATTCTTTCACGTGGGAAATTCACTGTAGTTCACATTAGTGCTATTTTGAAGATATTTTCTGACTTCAGTTCTCAGGAGTTTAATCATAGTGTGTGATGTTGTGGATTTATTTGGGCTTATTCTACTAGAGGCTAAACCAGGGTCTGAGATCAGTAAGTGTCTATCTGTTGCCAAATACGGGAAGTTTTAAGGCATTTCTTTGAGTATTTTTCAGTCCTACTCTGGCTCTCCACTCTTTCTGGATCCCATGTGGTCTTGTTACTATCCTACAAATCACTGAGGTTATGTTCATTTTTTTTTCTCTCCTTCTACTTTTTTTCTCTTGTTTCAGATTGGATCAGTTTTATTGGTCTATCTTCAAGTTCACTAATTCTACCCTCGGTCATTTCCACTCTCCTATGAAGCCCATCTAATAAGCTTCGCACTTTCGTTTATATATTTTTAGTCCCCCAATTTCCTTCTGTTACTGTTATCGATTTCTAATTGAACTCTAAAAACCTCTTTTCAACATTTATTTGTTCTGGTTTGGTTTGGGGTTTGTTCTTCCTTTTTTATGATATAGAGTTTTATACTTTTGTCAAATCTCTCTGCCTTCTCTATGGCTCCTGCCTCTCTTCTATGCATCCCTGCACTTATGCAGTTATTTCTTTCTTCTTTGATATCTTCTTATTTAACATGTACTTCTTTAATCAATTTGAAGTTTATTTTATATTAGGGAGTGAAAAGGGGATAAAATTTAATGTTTTTCCAAATAGTTAGACACGCTCCTTTTCCATTTATTAAGTAAGTCATTGCTTTGGATGGCTGTCTTTGTGATCTACTGAATCTATCTACAAATTTGGACTGCTTCTGGCAAATTTTCCACCTTTATTCACTTCTAGGGCTTCCTTAGGCAGTGAAATCTTTTTTTTTCTTTTGGTACTGAGGCCAAAATCCTTTACCACTGAGTTACGTGCCCAGTCCTTTTTATTTTATTTTATTTTTTAATGTTATTGTTAGACAGGGTCTTGGTAAGCTGGTGAGGCTAGCCTCAAATTTACCATCCTGCTGCCTCAGCCTCCTGAACTGCTGGGATTACAGGCATGTGCCACACTTGGCTGGCAAGGCAGTGAAATCTAGAGTGATTCACTGATCCTCAGGAACCAAGGGAATAAAAGATAATAGCTTGAGAAAAACTACCAAGTGCTATAAAAAAAGAGACAATAATATGAACAAATTTTTTTCCTCTTTTCTTTTCTTTTTTTTTTTTTTTTCAATACTGGGAATTGAACGCAGGGCCTGTGCATGCTGGGCAAGCTACTCTACCAGCAAATATCTTATAGAGAACAAACTGAGCTATCTGCTACAGAGGAAACCAAAGTCATGAGAAAATGAAAAAGTAAGCACGATCAATATTCTCAGAGAGAAAAAGAACAAACATGAACAAGGAATTATGAAAAAAATTAGAGATATAGATTATGAAAAGGAAAATTGTTGAAATAAGGAAATTCATAAATGCAATGACCAGCAGGAAGAAAAATTGGGGATGGAAAGACAGAGTCAAGGAGCACTCCCCAGAGACAGTGGGAAGGAAGAAAGTGATGGGCAAATGTAAGGGAAATTTAAATTGTGGAGTATAGGATCAGAAATGTCAGTATCTCCTCAAAGAAGTTCCAGAGTAAGGAAAAAAAAAGAGTACATGAAGGGGAGGAACTACTTCACAAATAATACTAAAATTAATAATACAGAATTAAAGAAATATATGACATTTAATGTATAATATATTTAATGTATTCAGAGAATTCCAAATAGGATGAATAATTAAATACCCTACATTAAGACACTTTGTAATAATTTCAAAGGAAAAAAATTATAAAAGTTTCCAGAGAGATAAAATGAATCAATTAAGACCAAGAAAAATAAAATGAATATCAGAATTTTCCATAACAACATTAGAGCTAAAAAGAAGATACGTAATGTAAAAAGTAATAATATGTGGAAAAATTTAAATAAAAATAACACTTTTAGATGTTAAGACATGGAACTTACCACAAGTTTGAAAATGGTAGTAAAAAGAATTAAGACAATTTTGAGGCCACAGATGGAAAGGTAAAAAGTTACAAAGTGTATCTCTTAGCATCTGAATTCATAAAGGTGTATTTTTATTTATTTCTCTTTTATCCCTTTGCTAAAGTTCTTTAAGTGATTCTCATTATTTCTGTACTGTGTAATTTGTCCCAATTTGTATAAATTTAATAAATCAAGGAAGGATTAAGTTCAGCAATATACAACTGAAAACCAGAGTGGTGGATTTACTGCATGAGTGCTTATGTTTATGTATTACTTTAAAAAAATTTTTTTTAAGTTGTAGACGGACACAAAATACCTTTATTTTATTTTTATGTGGTGCTGAGGATGGAACCCAGTGCCTCACACGTGCAAGGCATGTGCTCTACCACTGAGCCACAACCCCAGCCCCTATATATTACTTTTATTATCAAATTTCCAACAAAGCACAGAAGTAGAGATAGCATACATCTAACCCCTATGGACCATCGCTAGCTACATTTATTCTCACTTCCCACTTGTTTTTCCCCTGCAAGACCAAGCCATAGGTGGTGCTAAGTACTTCAGAGACTCACAAAAAAAGCACATAATTTCTAGTTACCTAGATTTGTGGTTCAGGCAACAAAGCTGGCAGTATTAATTAGATGTCTGAGATTCTGCAACTCAGTTGATCCCACCTGGGTATAAATCCTGAAGGAAGTTTCACATGAGAGAATAGGATGAAGGAGATCCATCACAGGATTGTTTGCAACACGGAAAAGCGAAGGAAAAACTGCACATGAGCCAGGCATGGTGGCATACGCCTGTAATCCCAGTGGCTCGGGAGGCCGAGGCAAGTGGATTGCGAGTTCAAATTCAGCCTCAGCACCAGTGAGGTGCTAAGCAACTCAGTGAGACCCTGTCTCTAAATAAAATACAAAATAGGGCTGGGAATGTGGCTCAGTGGTCAAGTGCCCCTGAATTCAATCCCTTGTAACCTGCCCCTCCAAAACAAAACTGCACATGTCCAATGGATGGACACCCATCTGGCATGCACTAGGAGGGACGCATTCCATAGAATAAGCTGCAGCACTGAAAATCAGTGCCTGGGTATTGGAAGCACCCAGCCACCAGTGAAATCAGCACGTGAAAAGGGAGTAACACAATTGCTTTTGTGCAAGTTAAAAAATACAGTCACAGGAAAAAAAAAATACTGCATATTTTACATGCATTCAAAATCAAGTTTCCATCCCAAATGCATCAGAGGGGTTGCCTTGGTGGGGAGGCAGGTGAAATAGGAAAAGGGGTAAAAAGACTAAATTAAACAAATGAAGCAAAAATGGTGTCTGCACAGATAGGTGATGGTCATGTGGTGTGAGCCAAGCTACAGATGAGGAAACTTCTATACTTGACACCCCAAAACAGAAGGAAAAGGAGATGCATTGTGTTTCATATTCTGTGCTCTCTGGATGGTGTCCTTGTCCATGGCTGGCATTCAGGTAGTATGCAGTAGCTGTTCATGGAGGACACCCATTCTGAGTGGCCAGTGCCCAGGCTGTGCTGCGTGTTAAATGTTTGAACTATGACGCTGGCCTTGTGTTGTTCTATGGATGGTATCTTGTTTGTAGGGCTTGGTTTTCTCTTTCAGGCTACGAGAATTCCTCACAGGACCAACAACAGAATATCAGACCCTGGTGGCCAGATCTTCTTTGTGGATGAATATTTGGGCTCCCATTGGGGGAGATTTGGGGCATTTTAATTGCGTCTGAGTTTTTTTTTTCACCTTCTAGGACTTCTTCAGTTTCCAGTCTGCAGATCCCAGCCTTTGAAGTTTCAATTTTATGATTTATATTTAAGTCATTTTATCTCATTTAAGATACCTGGGTGAGAGGATAGGAAGCCAAGGGAGACAGGTGTGCCATCTTGCTCAGTCGCCACGAGACATTTCAACCCAAGTGTTTGATCCAAGGTCCCGAGGAAGCAAACAGCTCTCCCAGTAACAGAGTCCACAAAGGATCCTGATGCCCAGCTGGGCAAGGAGACTGAAGGAGGGAGTCCTGGGAGAGGAGGAGCCCATGTGGAGTAGGGGAAGATCTCAGCTGAGCCTTGCACAGAGTGGGAGGCAGATAAACTTCCCATGGTTGGTCAGCTTGGAGGGAGGTCAGAGCCAGGAAAATGGATCGTAAAGTGCTCAAATCCAAGGTGAGGGTCACCCCTGATGAATTCAGCGACTGGAAGTTTTCTCCTGCTGGCTTTTTCTCACAGAGCTGTGGTGTTCAATGCTCATGGGAGTGTCCAGTAGGGGGCCAGGGGAAGGGAATAGGTATTGTTCCTGTATCCAGAGATGTGGCTGAATGGACCCAAAGTTCTGGGGCCTGGGCTGTGCTAGCAGAATCAGAGACCCCCATCATTACTGTCCCAGCCATGTCCTACGACCCTGAGGAAAGAAGGTGAGGAAGAAACTCATAAATTAAAGTGAATCCTTCCCTACCCCTCTTGGCTGCCCCTTTCTCTTAACCTGACCCGTTCCCTGATCTCCAATCCTTCTGCCTTTCTCCCTTCTACCTGCCTCCAGCCCTCCTCTTCTTTCCCCCAGTGCCTCCAATATTCTCTGCTCTTCTCCCTCTGAAGACAGAGACTGGGGAAGGGCCAGGGCATGAGCCTCCAGGAAAGCCTCTCTCGTTCCCTGAGGTTCATTCTTTAAGAAATAATGAGTATTTCAATTAGACTCAGCTGTGACTTTCCCCGGCCATCTTCGTCCATTGGACGGAAGCTGGCCCGGCTCCACGGCCACCCAGCCAAACCCAGCTCACTCACCCGGGGTCGCCAGAAGCTCAGGAGCACACACAGGATGAAGAGCACCAGGCCCTTGGCCAGGAGGAGTCCATACTGCACTGAGAGCAGGAGCTCAGGGGACGCAGGGCCCGGGAAGGAGGAAGAGCCTGACTCCCTGGAGGAGGGGGAAGGAGGAGAGAACATGGGCAGGGCGTCCTTGTCCCTCTGTCCCTGAGCTAGGATCCCTGTGGCTAGAGCCTAATTAGGTGCATAGGGATCCACCCTGAACTCACTGTGAAGGAACAAAGGACTCATGGGTGCAGACAGGGGCCACAGGGGTCTCTGAGCTGCAGAGGAGCCCTGGTCACAGGAAACCCAGGCTTATTGGATGGAAGGAAAGAGAAGAGCCAGGTGTCAAAGCTCAGCTGCTGGGATCCAGAGAGCCAGGGGAACGGGCAGGCTCCCTAACCAGGTCAGACAGACAGGGCCAAGAGGAGGGCCCAGAAACAAGAGGCAATGTGGCCAGACCACAAAGGCAGACCGCTGGGAGGAGGCAGGCCCCAGAATCAGAGCTCATGTACCAGTGCAGGGTCCATGGAGAGGGACTCTTGGGACCCAGACATCAGGGGGCCTGAGTCGTTGCCTTATCTCTGATCCTAAGTGGCTGGTCAGGCCCTGTAAACAGTCTCCGGGCCTCATTTCCTCAGCTGTGATATTTTGCCTGATCTCAGAGATGCTCTGCATCCGCCCTGGCCTGGGTGGGGCTGCCTGGGAGACAGGAGCACTTCCACTTCGCAGCACGGCCTCAGCCTTCCTGGGGCCACATCTCTTGCAACACCCAGTACTTCACAGGGTCCTTACTTTGCCAGTTGAAAGGTGCAAGATGGCAAGTTCTGGTTGACGTTTCTTGAATGTTTTAACAAGTGTGGACATCACTGTATGCCTACTGCCGTTCCCTCTTTAATAAATGCCTTTAATGTGCTTAGCCATTTTCCTTGGGGATGCCCGTCTTTGTATATTATAGACACTATTACCACATTCGTTTGAGACATTTTTAATTAATATTTTTCCCAGTCTGTTATCTGCTTGAGAAGTTTTCTCACGATGTTTTTCCATTGAATAATTGATTCCTCATTTTTGCCTTATAGTTTGTGCTTTCAATTTTTTTCCTAGATCCCAATTTTTTATTTTTATTTTTTGATTGACATGTAATAGTTGTACACATTTATGAAGTACAATGTGATATTTTGATTCATGTATATATTGGGTAGTGATTTAAAGCTTTGTGTAGAAGTCCTTCCTCACCTCTAGATCACCCAAATATTCATCTGTAGTATTTTTTTTCTATTAACTTAATCATTTCACTTTTCATGTATATGCAACTGGAATCCATCCAGAGTTCGTCTTTGTAAATGGGTAGGAATCTACTTTTTTGTTCATTTTTTTCATTTTCAAATAGATTTTGCCAGTTATTTCAAGGATGTTTTCCAAATAATGGGCCCTTTGCTCCATTGGTTTGTATCACCTCCTTATTTTAAGTATGTTCCCTTTATATAGGCAGATCTGTCTGGAATTCTTTAGCCATTTATCAGTTCTGACCCAAGCACTGTGCTGCTATTAACAGTATCACAATATTTTGTAGGATAGAGCCTGTTCTCCATTTTTGCATTTTCATGGTAGACTTAGCAAGTCCTGTATCTTTATGTTTCTGTATAATTTTAGAGAAAATTTATCAAGTTCTTTTTAAAAATTAAACTAAAGTTGAGTTTGGAGTCACACTTATGGACTTTTTTAATTTGCAAGAAATAGAAATCTTTGTAATATTATTGTCTCATTCAAGATCATGTATTATTTCTCTTCACTCAGATCACCCACATCATTTATTAGCAATCAAAGATTGTTCCCCAAAGAGACCTTGGTTAAATTAATTCTCTATAGAAAGTTTAAAGCTTTTATTTCTGAAATGAATAGAATCTTTTTTTTTTTTTTTGGTACCAGGGATTGAACCCAAGGGTCTTGCTTAACCACTGAGCTACATCCCCAGCCTTTTTTTTTTTTTTTTAATTTTGAGATAGGGTCTCATTAAGTAGCTTAGGGCCTCATTAAATTGCTGAGGCTGGCTTTTAATCTGTGATGCTCCTGCCTTGGCCTTCCAAACAGCTGGGATTATGGTATGTATCACTGCACCAGCTAGTATCTTATTTTGATTAGATTTTTTCTAAGATTTTTTTTTCTTAGAATTACTTTTGATTTGGGTCAGTTGGTCTTACTACGTCTGGCAGCCTCTTTCATGAAATCTAATAGTTTATTGATTCTCCCTATTTCTAGGTTAGACGATTTCATCATCTATCTGCATATTTGACAGTTTTGACACTTCTCTAATCTTCTTTCCTCTTACCTATCCTCCTTTCCTGGGAGCAGTGGCCAGGACCTCTAATACTATACTAAACATTAGTGGCATCTATAAAAATCCTTTATTTGCATTTATACTTTCTCTACTCAGTAACATTTATTATAGTCATAAAATACAATGACCAAGTTTTATCTTCCTATTTCTATTTAATTAAGAGTTTTCCTCAAGAATATGTTGAACCTTTTCAGCCTGGCACAGTGACACATACCTGTAATCCCAGTGGCTCGGAGGCTGAGGCAGGAGGATCACAGGTTCAAAGCCAGCCTCAGCAAAGGCAAGGTGCTAAGCAACTCAGTGAGACCCTGACTCTAAATAAAATGCAAAATAAGGCTGGGGCTGTGGTTCAGTGTTTGAGTGCCCCTAAGTTCAGTCCCCAGTACCCGCCTCCAAAAAAAGAATATGCTGAACCTTTCCTAAGGCCTTTTCAACATTAGTTGATCTTTTCCCTAGAGTTTACTAATTTGGTTCATTTACATTGATAGATTTTCTAAAGTTGAACAATCCTTTCAGTCCTGGAATAAACCCCTCCTGATCATAATCCACATATTCTTTTTCGTTACACTATTGAATTCACTCAGCAATGATTATCTTGATTTTGATTGTATGTTCATGGTGAACAGATAGTTTGATTTCTTTTATTTCCTGTAACCAGTTTTAATATTAAGATGACACTAGCATCTTCAAATGTTCTGAGCAGGCTTGGCTTCTTTTCTATTTTCTGCAACATCTTGTATAAAATATAAATCAAGTGTTTCTTAAAAGTCTGGTGATATCTACGAAATCATCTCAAATTTTCTTTGAAGACTATTTATCTAACGTTTCAGATTTTTTTCATATGTACTAATCTACTCAAATCTACTTTTTATTGTGTTACCCTTAGACTATTATAACTTAGAAATCTGTCTGCTCCTAGGATTTCAAACAAGAATTTATTCATTAAAATATCTTTGTAGACTGTGTAGTTATTTTCTTTTTTCTTCTCTTTGTTGTTTATTTTTATCTTTAATCATATGCAGAAATGTTATATGTGTATATAGTAATATATAGTAATAAGTATATGCTATATATCTTTGTATCGTAATATTTTACCTTAAATTCTATTTTCATTAATATTAATATTATAATTAATATTAATATTACCACAATATTTTATTTCATGTAAGCCAACTTTTTAAAAGCTTTTAGAATCTTTTCTTTTGTAAGTATATGTCTTACAGATAATATATTGGTGGGATTTTTTTTTTAATTCAAGAGCCTGACAGTCTGTGTCCTTATTTTGTAAGTTTAACCCACTTACATTTATATTAGAACATATTTCTGCTTTCTTATTTCATTGTTTTTCCATTTAGTGTGATTTTTTTTTAAAGTTGATTTTCTACTTTCCTTTGGATAGAGTGTCATTTTGCTGGTTTGAAGGGTCAACATTCTCCGATTGCAACCTTGAACTTGTGACTATCTCTACATTTTGCCTCTCCTGAGACAAGTAGGTAATGTCCTCCCGGGACCTCCTGGTCTCTCTGCCTCACCCCATGTCAACCTTGTCGGGAATGGTATTTTTAGTTGTCACGGATGTAGTTTCCCTTCCTCTTTATTTTGGTTCTCGTTGCCTTCTTTAAGGGCGAGAAAGGAGGCAGGGAGGGAAGGAAGGAACTTTACCAATGTGCTTGGTCACACTTCGTCACCTCTTGCGGCATCTCTGGATTTGGGTTCTTGTCTAAATTTTAGAGTACTTCCTCCGAGAGCGTTTTCAGAGGGGATCTTTGTGTGTGGCAAACCTTCACAGATGGTGGAAGTCCCGAAGTTTCTGACTTCACACTGGAATGACGGTTTGGCTGGATGCAAAATCCTAAATCCAATGTTCTTTCTTCGATATTTAAAAAACATTACTCAATGGTCTTCTTACATCCAGTTTTCCTCTTAGGAAGTCTGATGTGAATCTAATGCTTGTTCCTTTGTTGGTGATCTGAATGCCTTCAGAATTTTCTGGTTTTGATGCTCTCCCATTTCACATAATGCATCTAGAGGTGTGTGTGTCTGTCTGTGGGCATGTCTCCTCCTTTCAATCTCAGATCTCTCCTTTTTCTATGATTCTGAGAAATTTATATTCATTCTTTCTTCAAATATTTCTCCCTTTCCATCTTGTCTTACTCACAGATCTACTTTTTATTGTGTTACTCTTAGACACTACTCACAGTGCTTAATGCCTACATGTTAGTACGTCTATTTTTCTCCTTCATGTCTCTTAACTTCTCTTTGATTATTTTTTTTAAATCTTCCCATCCTTTCCAAAAACTTTCTGTGAAAATTCCCCAACTTTTCTCCAACTCCAACTCAACCCCAACTCCAACTCACTCTCCAGAATAGTATTGCCATTTAGCGTTTTTTGATGGTTTTTGTTCTTGATTTGCAGTTTATGTCTTCTCCTACCCCTTGAGGTGGACTGATCATATTTACTGAGAGTTGTTGTATTGTTGGTTCCTGCAGTTGTGCTTTGGATGGGTTTTATTTGTGTTCGCCCTCTTGTAAAGTAGTAGTTCTTCTCAACTGACAAATTATTTTGGCTTGTGAATTAAGATTCTTTGGGGGTTCTCAGATATTCAGCCTGGCAGAGAACTGAAAGCTAAATCCTTTAGCCTGGTGAGTTTCAAAAGTGCTAAGCCCCAGAACACAGGGCCTCGGGCACCCGTTTGCTGCTATTCTTGCCCTCTGGTTAGGGTTTCACCTTTGAACTCGCTAAGCGATGCATCTTAATTCATTATCCTTCTGTCTTGGAGTTCCGAGGAGGAGGAGAGGGCTAGGGAGTCAGTGTTTACAGGTGATTGATTATCTATTTCCATCAATCTCTTATGCTTTTGCTGTGCCTCAAGGTCCACCAGGGCACCTGAGGGCTGTGACAGCCTATATCTCAGTGAAGGGACGCCCATGGTAGCCTCAATAACCCTGAGGGCAAGGGTCAAGAGCAGAGTTTTAAAATGATCTTTTCACCTTTTGCTAGCTGATATGTCCAGCCACCACTGCCCCCCAGGATGTAGCCACTGTCCGTATCCACCATCGACACATACCAACACAGCCTCCAGTTCCCGCTTTGAGGGGGTTCATTTTATCTCGTTCCAGAAATCCATGTTTAACTGTCATTTCTGCAGTTTCCCCAAAGTTAATGACCTGCCGCCTTCTCTCCATTCCTCTCTACCAACTGTGCATCTGGGTCTTGGGAACTCCTCTGCAGGAGGAGAATTCTTGGGTCTCCTCTCCCTGGTTCCAAAGACACAAGAGCTCTCTCCCTGGTCATCTTTTCCCAGGACTTTCCCTCCCAGGGAGACCCCAGACTTACCCCTGCTCAGAGCCATTGACGGAAGGGCTGGAGGTTCCCTCCGGAGAAGTGATCAGAGCTAAGGAGGACACAAAGAAGATGGTGTCTTCTCAGAGGACCAGAATTGTGGGTGAGATTAGATCCTAAGAACCGTAAGAGGAAGCAGAGAAGGGACAGAACCAGCTTCTCAGGGTCCCTCAGGGCAGGAGTAACTGGGCCTGAGATCTTTTTTTTTTTTAATTGACATTTAAAAACATACAAATTTATGGAGTGCCTCATGATGTTTCAATACATGTGTACAGTGTATAATGTTCAAAATCAAAGTCTACTTCTCAGATGCTTATCATTTCTTTATAGTGAAAACATTCAAAATCCTTTCTTCTAACTTTGTTTTAAAACAGTGCATTATCATTGTCTACTGTCACCCTATTGTGTAATAGAACACCAAAACTTCGTTCTCCTAACTATAACTTAATATCCATTAGTCAGAGTTCTCCAACCCTCCTTCCCCATAGTCTCTCCAGCCTCTGGGAACCACCTCTCTCTCAACTTCCATCAGATGAACATTTTAATAATCCACATATGAATGAGATCATATATAGTACTTGTCTCCCTCTGCCTGGATTATTTCACTTAAAATAATAGCCTTCAGTTACATCCACATTGCAAATGACAGGATTTCGTCCTTTTCATGGCCAAATAGTATTTCATTATGTATATGTACCACATTGTCTTTATCCAATCATCAGTTAATAGACCTTTAGTTTGTTTCCATTTCTTAGCTATTTTGAATAGTGCTGAAGTAAACATGGGAGTTCAGATGTTTCTTTGAAAGACTGATTTCATTTCCTTTGCATATATAGCAAGTAGTGGGATTGCTGGACTGTATGGAAGTTCTATTTTTTAATTTATTTTTTAGTTTTAGGTGGATACAATATCTTTATTTTATTTTTATGTGGTGCTGACTATTGAACCCAGTGCCTCCCAGGTGCTAGGCAAGCACTCTACCACTTGAATTTCCCCAGCCCGGAAGTTCTATTTTTTTAATTGTTAAAGGAAGCTTCATACTATTTTCTACAACAGCTGTACTAATTTACACCCCCCCCCCAGTGCTGTGTAGGGGGTCCCTTTTCTCCACATCCTCAGTAGCACTTGTTTTGATAACAGTCATTCTTACTGGAGAGAGAGGTGATATCTCATTACAATTTTAATTTGCATTATCCTAATGATCACAATGCTGAGTATTTTTTTCTTTTTGGCCATTTATGTCTTCCTTGAGGGGGGAAAAATGTCTATGTGAACAGATCCTAAAATCTTTAAAACCACTGAAGTCAAATCCAAAGGGGAAGAATCTCTCCACAGGCTAGTGGGAAGTGAGGGGCGGGGCTGGGACACACAGGTGCAGGTCTCCAGTGCAGGACTCCCTCCGGGGGCACCCATCCATCGTGGAAGAACACGGCTATTTTCATGAGTGGATCAGCTAGTGCGCGTTGATATCCCTGTGTCTTAATCCCTGAATCCACCAACCCAGACCACCCGGAGGGTGGAGCACCTGCCTGGTCCCTCCTTCCCTGAATTTGAGGCTCTCTAAGTTGCCTGGTCATCCCTCTTCCTTCCCCTGGCTGAGACCCCACACCTACCTGTCATTGTTGGGAGCCAGGTTATAGTCCCCACAGAGGAGACTGAGGCTATAAAGAAAAGGTAGAGGTCAGCGTGGGAGCCCAGAAGGGAAATGAGTTCTGGCCCCAAGCGGTTGAGGGGAACGAGGGGCCCAGAGATGGTTCTTTGGGACCCCTTAGGCCAGCAGTGACCTGCACTCAGGTCTGCACACCCCAGCTGTTGATGTGCCTGTGTAAGAGAGTCAGAAAGACACCCCAGGCTCCTGTCGCTCAAGCCCTGGACGTGCCTTCCCCCAGCTGGGTCCAGGACTGGCAGGGAGACCAGAGATGCAAACCCAGCTCTGGGGACAGGACTCCTTGCTCCCCCAGAGCAGAGCAGAAGGCCTATCAGGAATGGGGGTGACAGAGGCATGGGACAAGGATTAGAAATCTTCCCCCCAGGTCCCTGGAGGAGGAGGCATTTCCTCGAGAAAAGTGCTCACCTGGAGACACCACCAGGGTGATGTTTCTGAAGGTGTTGATCAGGTTCTGGGACGAGTTGAAGCTTCCACACAAGTAGACGCCCAAGTCTTCCTCCCTCAACTGAGTCATGGTGACGATGAAGAAGCCAGCCTTGGGGTGGTCCCAGATTGTGTGTTGAGCATTCTCAACGGCTGTCAGAGGCTGGGAGGTGGTGACCAGCCTGGTGCACCTGCCAGGAGACCTCTGCCGACACCAGGTCTTCTGCATGTAGGGCCCTTCCTGGGGCGAGGACCAGCACTGCACCAACAGGGTCCCTCCCACCACTTCACGAAGCTCCTCAGGTGTGACCGCCAGTCCCCAGGAGCCTAGAGGAGGAGCCCTTCGTCAGATCCCTGGCCAGACCCCACCACTCACACCGCGGCCCGGGAAAGGGGAGAGGAAAGGACTTCTGCACTCAGAGCATGTCCCCAGAGCCAGTCCTGTGGTCACAGAGCCAGCCCGCTCCGGGCCCCACCCTTGTCCTTCCTCCTCTCAGCTCTGTGCTCACCACCTCCCACCTCACCTGGGACCAGCAGCACCAGGGCCACAGGGTGCATGAGCAGGCGCAGGCCTTCCCACGCCATGCCACCCACCCTGTCCCTGTTGGTGGAGGAGAAGAGAATCGGGAGGCCTCTGCGGAGAGGGAGTCAGAAGTTAAAGCTGACCCTGCTCAGCCTCTCTGGGCTGGACACACTGAAAGGTCAGTGCCTTGATTGGAGAAGTTATTGGCCTGGGAAGGCGGGTTCTGTGGGCACAGGGGCCTAGCCTGGATTGGGGGCCACCAACGGCAGAGTCTGTCTCTGGGCCTCCATACCTCAGTCCTGCCCCTGAGGATCCGCCCTCTTGTGACCCAACTTCTTGTGCCTGCCGGCTCCACACCCTCCACTCCCTCTCGCCCCTGCGCTCTGGCTGGAAGGAGGTCTGAGAAGGCTGAGAAAACCGTGAATTAAGAGGCACTTCCTCTTGTCTCTCTCTCTCTGTGCTCCCTATAACTGGTCAGGGCCCTTGGAGCCATGCCCATAGTCCTGGTCATGTCCCCAGAGCAATGCGGTGACCTCATCCCAGGCACAGTGGGGTAATGGTGTGTTTTCACAGTAAGTTTTGGGGGGTACAGACTTCCATTCCAGGAGGTGTAAGTATGGTCCCCGGGAAGTGGGGAGGCAGGGAGCTGGGAGGAAAGGGACACCGAGAAAGGATCATCAGACAAGGGCCTGGGTCCCTTGCAGGAAGAGAGCAGGCAGGAGGCTCAGGACCATCTCAATCAGTGTTGGTCCGGTAAATACCTTCGTGGCCAGGAGGCTGAGGCAGGAGGATGGCAAATTCAAAGCCAGCCTCAGCAACTTAGTGAAGCCCTAAGCAACTCAGTGAGACCCTGTCTCTAAATAAAATATATAAAAGGGCTGGGAAAGTCGCTCAGTGGTTAAGGGCCCCTGGGTTCATTCCCCAGTACCAAAATAAATAAATAAATGCATGAAGGAAAAAATGAGGCCCAACTTGGAACTATGGAGCAACAGGATTATAGTCCAGAGTGTAAAGTGGATGACCCTGCATCCATGCGGGTGTTACCAAGAGCTCCACCATGGTCTGAATGTAGTTCCCCCCAAATTCATGTGGAATGCTGATCCCGAATGGATTAGCTGCTCTTGGTGAAGGGTCCTCAGGGCCCCTCTCCAGCCTCTTCCCTCTTGCTGTGGAGGCTGATCTTAGAGCAGGGCAGTGATCTTACAGCTCAGCTGGATCTTTGAACCTCGTCTTTGAACCCACACCCAGCATTTTGCCCTCTACCAAGCAGCCCCCTTCCACCCCAAATATGGTACCTCAAAATATGCCCTTTTGACAAACGGGATTCCTGGTAACTGAAGGCAATTAAAAATCTACAGCTGCAGGAATTGTTCTCGGCCCTCCCTTTAGCTGCCTAGGAGCAGGGCATCAAATCCCCTTTGTCAAGGTGTCCCCTTGTTTTGGAGGAAAGATTTATCTTAGCTCTTGGTTTCAGAGGTTCAAGGTCGATGGCGCCATTGCTTTGGCTCTGAAGCCCGGCGGAGCATCATGGAGGAAGGGCATGGGGGAGGGGGAGCTGATCGGCTCATGGCCTCTGGGAAGCAGAGTGAGAGGAGGGGCCCAGGGGCACACCTCCAAGGACACACTTCCTCTTAGGGCCCACCTCCTACAGCTCCCAATTAATGCCCTCAAATTATTAATCCACCGAGGAAGGAAATCAGAGCCCCCATGATCCAATCACTTCCCCCAACCCCACCTCTGAACATGGCTGCATTGGGACCAAGCCTTCAGCAGGTGAAACTATGGGGAACAATCCAGATCCTCATAACACCCCCCTTACCAGAAAGAGAGGACACTCACCCCTGGAGAGAGCATTGACCCAGATAAGTTTGCATAAAGAGAACTTAACACAATAGCTCTTCCCCTTCCATGTCTTTCCCAATCACTTCCAAAGACTCAAAGCCCAAACCCCCTTCCACTGTTAAGATAGCATGTAAGCCGGTACGGTGGCTCACTCCTGTAGTCCCAGGCTAAGGCAGGAGAATTACAAATTTGAGGCCAGCCTCAGCAATTTAATATAACAAATAAATAAATAAAAAGGACTGGGGATGTAGATCCATGCCAAAGTCCTCTGGGTTTGATCCCCAGTATCAAAAAAAAAAAAAAAATCATATATAAGCACCTGAGTCTAACTGCTTTTTTTTTTTTTTTGAGTTCTACTTCTTTCCTGTGAACTCCCATGCACATAAAATATGACTAAAATTGTTATCCTTTTTTCCTGTTGATTTGTCTGTTGCTACTTTAATTCACAGACCCTCAGACACCAACCTAAGAGGTAGAGAAACTTTCTCCACCCTGATGCTCCCCATCATTCATCCAAATGGACTGCATCAGGCTCAGGGATAAAGCAAGAGAGAGTCAGGGAAAGAGAAAAAAGAACTTGAGACACCAAAAAAAAAAAAAAGCCCTTTCTTTTGAGAAAGAAAACTTAAAAATAAAAAAAAAAAATGTGTTTTTCCCTTTAAGAGGAAAATCTGCTTTAATTACGTGAAAACTATAATATAAGCAAAGTATGAACGTATATAAATTTATAATATAAACTCAGGTGCGAAAGTAAGTTGTATAATGAAAGTTTTAATCATTTACAAGCTAAATTTACAAGGAACTGAAAGCGTTGCTAGCTGACCAGTTATGTTGAGCAGAAGTCTATAAAATCAGCGGGTGACATTGCTTCCAGAGGTGACAGGACTGTCCTCTAGCTCCCTGTCCAAGCAGCAGCCACAGGCAGTGTCAGGGCTGACATGGGGTGAGGGTGAACACAGAGCTGGATTTTGATCTTCCGTTGATTTTCATGAAATGCAAAAGCCCTGTGGTCAGTGGCTATCACTTTGAACAGCACTGGGCCAGGTGACAGAGATGACTCAGACCACGCCCTGCCCACCCCATCCCACCCGCTATAAGGGACCCACCTCTTTGCTGTGTGGTGTTTGTGAATGTCAAAACTGTGAAGTTATTGGAAGGTGTGTGAGAATATCTTCAGACTTTGTCTAAAAGACAGAATCCAAATACCATTGTGCTTCAGATGGGGGAAGAACACCTTCAATAAGATCCCAACAATATCAATCAAAAAGGGAAAATGAATGGATTTAATTACATTGTCGAATGCAGGCTTTCCAGAGAACGTAGCCCCAGCAGAGCTGTCACGGAGGTGACACTTAAGGGTGTCCCAGAGGGAGACTGCATGGCCAGGAGTTATTGAGGAGTCTGGTTTGAGGCAGGCCCTTCAAAGGCGGGACTGGATTCAGACTGGGTAAGGATCGTGATCCCACCGTCCTTTCCAAGGGTGCAGTGCCAGATTTTGAAGCAAGAGATTTAAAGAATCTTGGGCGGCCAACTCTCTCTGGGTGGGTCTTCCGGGAGCTTCCCGTAATGGACAATCAAACCATTTCCCTGGATAAGAAAACTCCCAGAGAAAAAAGTGATCCGAATAGCAAAGCTGTGTTACAGACGGCAAGGGGGTGGCTTGGGTACTCAGAGTCCAGACAGAACGTGGGCACAGATGGCTTCAATTTGAAAAACAAAAATGTGTTTTTCCAACATGGTCATTGTGGATGAACAGTCAGGGGAATGATTCCACAAGGACACCCTGATGACCCTGCCTGGGAACACATGGGCCACACCAGGCAAGGCCTGAACAGCAGCTTCTCTGAGGCATGGCAGGTGGCCCTGTGCTCCTCTGGAACATAAGAGACCTGGAGGCCTGGGAGGCCATCTCCCAGTCACCTCCTGTCTCCCCTGAAGTCAGTTGTCACCTCCTGGTTCTAAAGAGCAGGAGGCTTTTCCTGTCCCTCAGAAGAGAGCTGCAGGGGTAAGACCCCACAGCACAGCAGTAGGGTCTTCTGTGGTTTGGGGGATGGGACCAGGACCACGAGTAGCTGGCAGCGGCGGCTAATCTTCCTTTCATGGTCTATGTAAGTCATAAACTGAATCTGACTGTGGCTCATGGTATCTTCACTGACCAAATCAGTCCAGCCGTGGCCATAGCCTTATCTGCTCTTGGGTGTACTTAAAAGTAACAGGCTGAAAGAACAGGTTGGCAGTCTCAGACCTGACCCTGAAACTGAACCAGGGGTTATTACAAAAACAAAAACAGAACAGCCAAAGAAAGAAAATCCAATTTAAATGGTCAAAAATAGATGATACGCTTCTGGAAACATCCAAATGCTTACAAAGCCCCATCTCATTAATTATGAGACAAATGCTCGTTTTAAGGCCTGGAGAAGTCACTTTGAACATATTGGCTCAGCAGAACTAGCAGGTTGGACAACACTCACTATGGCCAGAGCGTACGCAGGGGAATCCTGGAGCCCTGCTACAGGAATGTAACGAGCCTGGCTTCTGCAGAACAATCTGGAATTTCTGTGTGGAATAAGCATGTGGAAATCCCACACCCGGGTCTCACTCCCAGAAATCTGCCATGGTTACTGTGTTTTGTGTCCGGTTAATGATACATTTGCTGCCTCGGATGAGCTGCTGTTCAGGTCCTGGCTGGCGTGGCCCATGTGTTCTAAGATCATGTTTTGTATATTTTCTTCCTAAAAGCCATATTGATTTCGCCTTTTATCTTGGAGTCTGATTTGAATCAAGAGGGGAGAAAGCCTTTTTTCTTCCCCCTTGTGGATATCCAGTTGACCAGTCAGTCTTCAATTTGAGGTCAGCACCATCTTTCCCACTAAATCAAAGAGACACCTGGGTGGCAGTCGAGTGGCCATACAGCTGTGGGTATTTCCCTAAACCCTCTATTCTGTTCCCTTGGTCTGTCTTGCTTTATGCCAACTGGGCATGTATTCTAGAAAAATTCTCATGTGGGCCCTTCAGCAATGTATTGTGTTGGGTGGGGCGGGGGGGAGTAAATATTTTTAGTTGTTGATGGACATATACTTTTAATTTATTTTTCTGTGGTGCTGAGGATCGAACCCAGTGCCTCACACATGCTAGACGAGCGCTGTACCACTGAGTCACAACCCCAGCCCAAATATATTTTAAAGTTTTGTTTTTCACTTTTCTGTTCTTTTGTGTATGTGAGAGATGGGTGTCTGACAGTAAGGAGTTGAGACAACTTAGGTGCCATCACTAGGGGAAATGAAAAAGTAAAATCTGATGTTTACATTATATGGAATCCTACATAGTAGAAAAATATTTTTTGAAGCTTTATTTTTTCCATTTACTTTCTAAAACAATTTTATCAATGCATTATAATTATACATAACAGTGGAATTCATTATAACATATTTACACATGCACATAACATAATTTGTTCAATTTCATTCCCCAGTATCTTCTCTTTCCCTCCCCTCCAACCGCCTTGGGGTCCTGGGTCCCCTTCCTTTATTTTACTGGTCTCCCTTTTATTTTAAAAGGTTTTTTGTGTTATTGTTTTTTGGGGGATGGTATTTTGGTACTGGGGATTGAACTCAGGGGCACTTAACCACTGAGCCACACACTTAGTCTTTTTTATATTTCATTGAGACAGAGTCTTGATAAGTTGCTCAGTGCTTGCAAAGTTGCTGAGGCTGGCTTGGAACTCACGATCCTCCTGCCTTAGCCTCCCAAGCCATTGGGATTATAGGCATGCACCATCATGCCCAGCTTAAAGATTAAAATTTATATATGGCAACAAGGATAGTATCAGAAGCATAACAAAATATTGGATAAAAATGTATAAATATAGTAAATTTATAAATATAATTCACTGTCAAAAACATTAAATCATGACTTTCACACAAATAAAAATAAAGACAGATTAAGATCTTTATCTGGGGGTGTAGTTCAGTGGCAGAGTGTGTGCTTGATGTGAACAAGGCCCTGGATCCTCAGCACCAAAAAAAAAAAAAAAAAAAAAAAAGTTTTTTATTTAACTCACTCAGTAACTCATATGCCAGCAGATGCAATAACTTGTTTTTTAAAAAAGAAGTCAAGCCAGACACCATGGCACATATGCATCTCAGGAGACTAAGGCAGGAGGATCGTGAGTTCAAGGCCAGCCTCAGCAATTTAGCATGACCCTAAGTAACTCAGCAAGACCTTGTCTCTAAAAAGGGCTGGGAATATGGTTCAGTGTAAGAAAATATTTGTAAGAAAATATACAAAACATGATAAAGTGCCCCTGAGTTCAATCTCTGGTACAATAAATAAATAAATAAAGTCAAAGTACAATTTATGTGATATAAAGAAATGTTGGAATGAATTGCACATGGAGACAAACTAGTCTTGATTTTATTTTTTCCCCCACAGCCGGGAAAGACAGCATAGAAATTTGAGAACAAAAATTTTATTAGTGCATTTCAATTACACAGAAGAATGGGTTCATTGTGGAACATTCATTCAACTTTGCGAAGTGGCAGTATCGTAGCCAATGAGGTTTATCCGAGGCGCGATTATTGCTAATTGAAACATTGTGGAACATTCATACATGCAGTGAACATACTTTGATCTATCCACCCCCTAACCTTCCCCTCTCCTCCTCTCCCCCTGGGTCCCTTTCTCCTCTAACAGTCTCCCTACTGCTCTCCTGTCTGTTGTCTTTTTCTCCTAGATTCCACTTGACCATCAACTGCTATTGACAGAGTCACAAAGCCACTCTCATGGTGACAGATGACACAAGGATGGTGTGCAAGATGGGTATGCAGGACAGCTTTTCTCTTGATTTGCAGGTTTTTTAATACAGTTGAGTGAAATTTGTCTGAAAATAAAGCCACAAAATTAATTCTATAAATGTTCAAGGATCTACATAAGTGTAAGTAAGTCTAGGAAAGTGGATTGAAAAGATGTACAGAATAAAGATGCCAAGGAGGGGGGAACGGGCAGAGTGGAGCCAGAGGGTGAAGGTGGGAAACATTTAAAAGCACATTAAACTGAACAAGTGCAAATAATTTCCACAGGTAAATGAAGGCCCTGAAATAAGGAGTATGCTGACTCCGTTTTGGGCGCTTGAAGGTCATGAAAAAAGACAAAAACCGCTAAAGCCGAAGCAGCACTTTGTGTGCACCTCTAGTCCCAGCTACTCGGGAGGCTGAGGCAGGAGGATAGCTTGAGCCCAGGAGTTTGGAGTCGGCTGGCAAAATGTGGCAAGACTTCATCTCAAAAAAAAAAAAAATCTAAAACAGAGCACATTCACCTGCACTAAAATTAACCTTCCCATGGGGCTGGGGCTGTAGCTCAGTGGTAGAGCGCCTGCCTTGCCTACCTTGCACATGTGAGGCACTGGGTTCGATCCTCAGCACCACAGAAAAACAAATGAAAAAGGGGTATTGTGTCCAACTACAACTAAAAAAATTAAATAGATACTATTTAAAAAAAAAAAGAAAAGAAAGAAATTAACCTTCCCATCTTCCTGCAGGTAGGTGTTCCTTTATTATGTGACTGAGAGGGCAGAGGGCCAGCCTGGGAGAGGAACTGGGTTCTCCCCAAGTGCACAGCACGTAGGAGAAGAGGAGATTCCACACTTGCCAGCAAACCCTGAGTCAAGTGCCAAACATCTGGCTCTGTTCCCAGCAAATTTCAGTAGAAGGAATGGTTGGGCTGAGGGAGCCTGGACAGGAGACAGACCAGGACACTTGACAGATGGACAGTCCTAAGCCAGCAAGGGGCTTTAGGTCAAGGCGATAGATGAGATGATCGCTTCCCTTCAAGCCCCAAAGAGGACTCCAGTCCTTGAAGACTGGCCTCTATCCTTAAAGACCTGCCCTTGGCTCCAAAAGCAATCATTTCCAGTTTTACAAGTTTTCAAAAACTTTTGGGATGCTAAAATGGAACGATTTTCACTGACGTGACCGCCTTGGAAGCTGAATTTTGCCACGTCACTGACTGATTAGCGATCATGTGGGTGCCCCAGGAATAGATTAAAGAAGACTAGTGATAAACAGAAGTCATTTTCTCAGACACCACGAAGTTTCCAAGAAAACTGTCATAAATCCTGGAACAGGAAAAGTAGGAATTCGTCCTCTGCATCTGTCTCTTTTTATGCCTCCAGGGTTATATATCACATTGTGCCCAATGTGCTATTTTGGGTAACTGGGACCTTGCTATTATGACTTTAATAAATGAACAATAGTGTTTATTTGGCATAATAAGACCGAGAGTGGATGTTTATTTTCCATTTAATTATATTTGTCTTTCATTGACCATACAAGAAACAATAAAACTCTGAAGTTTGAACTATCGTTTTGTCCATTTCAACTTCGATCGTTTTGGGTGCTTGCTGTGGACTTGACTTTCATTCTCACCCCCTCTCATGGGCTTTTCTTCAGCCAACAGTCTGCAAAATCATTTCTCACACTCACTGGCAGCTGGGCTTCCAGATATTTTGGACTCCACCCACCAAACACATTCACACGAGACTAAAGTTTGGGGCCAAGTTAACTGGGAAGGAAGGCACACATTTTGCCAGCAAACCCTGAGTCAAGTCTGCACTGTTTCTACAGCCAGTGCTGTGCCAGCAGGTTCCTGTTGGGGGAAATTTCCAGATTCCTCTAATGCCAGGCTGGTAGCCCCTTAATAGCCCCATGCTGTAGTGCGGCTGTGGGAGTCATTCCCAGATCTGATGGTTGGATCTGATGCTGTAAACCATTTAATACTCTATTTTTTAAAATCCCCTTCTAGGAGCTGGGATTATGGCTCAGCGGTAGAGCGCTCACCTAGCACCGGCGAGGCCTTGGGTTCAATGTTCAACACCATATAAAAATAAATGAATAAATAAATATAAAGATATTGTGTCCAACTACAACTAAAAAAAAAACATGTATTAAAAAAAATTCTCTTCTAATTGTGAGTTCAAAGCCAGCCTCTGCAACTTAGAGAGGCCCTAAACAATTTAGGGAGACTCTGTCTCTGAATAAAATATTAAAAAGGACTGGGGATGTGGCTCAGTAGTTAAGCACCTCTGGGTTCAATTCCCAGTACCAAAATAAATAAGTAAAAATCCCCTTCTACTTAAAATAAGTAGACTGTATTTTGTTGTCTTCAAGTGAACATTAACTCATGCAAGCCCTAAGAAAATAGATGCTGTGTTCCAGATCAGTGGGGACTGGTGGGCAGCAAAGCAGGGAGGGAGCAAAACTCTTTTTCTGTTGCTGTTGCTTTAACCCTTATTACCCTCAAGGGCATGAAGTTGTGAAGAGGATTCAGGAGACAGCTGTTGGTCTGCTGTGATCCTTGGGGATGGGGGAGTGGACACATCCCTTACCTCAAGCCCAGGGAGACAAGCTTCAATGTCAGGACTTGGAGAGCTTGTCCAGTGTCCCCTGCAGTTTGGAAGAGGCAGCCACTATGTCTGACTCAACTCTAAAACTGACAGGCAGGGGCAGCAGGTGATGAGCTAGTCTGATGGTAGCTGTACGGGAGCCACCAGGGCCACGTGAGACTCGTGGGTGAGTGTTCCCCGAGGACTGGATGTCACTACACATCTGTGAGGCAATGGGCTCAGGTTGTTGCTATTAATCTTGCCCAAAGAGGCTGCCTGGTGCTGCAGATGTCCACAGAAGAAAATAAGAAGTGGATTGTAAAGGGCTTGGGGGCCAAAGGAGGAGCAGGAGTAGCTGGCCAGGAAAGAGACACATGTGCCTGTCTAGGACTCTACAGGTGAAAGAGCCCACAGCAGCGCCCTATGAAGGAACCCCAGCTCGAACCCCATGGGGCACAGGAAGACCTCCCCTCTCCTTCCTCCTCTCTCCCCTGTTCCAGCCTGGCTTCCCCACGCGGCAGCTGGCAGGTGGAGATGGCAAAGCAAAGGAAGCAAGCCAGCCTGTCCCTTCTGTCCCTTGAGGGGCTCAGATCCAAGGGTCTGGGAAGGAAGCTTCACTTTAAAATGGACTCCTCCTTCCCTGTGCTAATTACTGAAGCTTCTTTCAGAATAAACTTTTTTTTTTGGCTTAAAAATGACCAGAAGGGAAGGATGAATAGGTGGAGAATTTCAGGGACAGAGAAGCTCGTCCATGGGATATAATGGTGGGTACATGCCATTAAGGCACAGAGCCAAGGGAGAACCCAAATGAGGACCACGGACCTCGGCAGTCCATGTAGGTCCATTGGCCATAACAAATGCACTTCTCTGAGGGGGTCCTTGAGAGTGGGGAAAGTTGAGGGGGGACAGCATGGAAGCATATGGGAACTCTGCAATTTCTCCTCAATTTTGCTGTGAACCCAAAACTGCTCTGGAAATAAGTTTATTTAAAAAAAAAATACCAGCAGAGTGAGGGTCTTGGCGTAAGTTTCACCCAAGGTCCAGAAAGTCCCCAGCAGGACTTCTGGAGGGCTGTAGGGGGAGGGATGCAAGGTCCTTAGGGGAACTCTTCTCTGTGAGTCCCAGTTGCTCTATTCAAGGCCCAAATCCCTTGCTGTCCCGTGGTCCCTGCTGATGTCTCTGCTAATAGCTCCTTCCACCTCTGGGAGGGACAGGTGCTGAGCAGAGAGCTCACAGCGGGACTTCAGGAAGCCTTCCATTTTCCCTTGAACTGTGCATGGAGTGTGCTGTCACTAGGGCAGGAAGGCGAATGGTGTGCTGTCACTAGGGCAGGAAGGTGAGAGGAGGTTTCCCTGGGGCCCATTGTGCTGAGGATACCTGAGCAGCAAGAGAGATGAACAGCATTTGGAAATGACCATTCAAGCCAGCCCAGGCCTGAGTCCAGCCTCCCTGAGGAAAGGGGCTGCTTACCTCCTGTCAGTTCCTCCCATCCTGTGGGACCCGCTCAGCCCGCTTGGCATCGATCCCAGCATCTTGGCCCACGCCTGGCACTGTCCCAGGGGCTGGCCCTGCCCCCTGACCAAAGACCTTCTGAGAAGAGAAATCAGGGCACAGGGGCTAGGAACCCCACCCTTCCCAGCATCTGGAGCAGGTGTCTCAGTCCTGCCTTCATTTCACCTTAAGTCTGGCCACGTACCTGAGGCCTGGGCTTCCGGAGAAAGACAAACAGGACTGAGAACACCAGGCCCTTGTTCAAGATGATTCCGCAGGTCACAAAAATCAGAGCAGGAACACCAGGCAGCTCCAGAAGTCCTGCAGGTCAAAGGCAAGCGTGACTCCCTCTACCTGACCCTCCTGAACCCAAAGGGTGGGTGTCTGTTGAGTGGACAGCTCTGAAGGCCCCTGCGTCCCGCCTCTTGGCTACGAGAGCCGCCAAGCAGGTTTTTATACCCTGTGCAGATGAGGTCTCCACCTTCCCCAGCCTCCACCCTGCTCTCACCCCTGCCACCAGCCCCGCCCCCACCCCACCTCCTGCACACAGCTGCCCTGTGCTGATCTCCCTTTCCACCAAGGAGCCCAAGGAGGCCCTTCGTGTTTCCAGTTACCTACAGCCCAAAGGGCATGACTGCCAGACGTTCAAGGCTCCCTGTGACCTGAATGTGTCGTCCTGCTTGACCTCACCCATTTGCTCCACTCCTCTCAGTCCTCGGGCTTTGTAGAGGGCACATCTCCTGTGCGTCTCCACCCCCTGCTCCCTCTTCTCTCCAACATCAGACCCCACCTCCCTTCTGCCCTTTCTAACTCCTCTGTCACCTTTGAGGTTTCTGGCTCCACCCCACCCAGGGCTCTGAGGGTCTCTGCTCGTGGGGTGCTTAGAGCTGCTCTACATGTAAGGAAGGGCTTCTCTCACGCCTTCCTTAGCTCCAAGTCAGAGTCTTCCGATTGCTCAGACTGCACTAGCCAGGAGGCCACCCCTCCTAGGTGCAGCCCCTTGTCCACAGGGGTACCGAAGCCCAAAGCCCTTTGACCTTAGCTCCTCTGACCCCCCTCCCTCTGGGGCTGCTGGATAGACTAGCACCCAAGGCTTGGGTGGGGCCTTGGGATAGAAATCTAAATGAAGGTCATTCTTCCTGCTTGTGTTCAGGACCCCCTGGCAGCCCTCTGGGTGGTCCAGCCTGACCCTCTGGAGTCCACAAATGTGTGTGTGGGGGGGGGTGAGCCCAGGGCCCCAGCTAAGCTCAGGGTGTGCCTCTGCCCTGCTTCGGTCTCTGCAGTGATCCTCAGCACACACAACTTACAGCAAATCTGGACTCTCTGGGGGTTGGTTCTGTCTGGTGCGGACCATGCTCTGGAAGAGATCAAAGCTCTTCAGGGTCTTGACTGAGACCTGGCCCCTACTAGGTGGCCAGGCGATGATTGACAAAGATGGGGCAGCATACTCTGAGCTGTCCACCCAGCCTGGCTGACTTCCTCTGAGCTGGGGAGGGACCTCCAAGGTGTTTGGAACAGCTTTCTTCTCCTACAGGCTGAGCCACTGTTCCACAGAGCTACACTGGTTGGGGGAAAAGGTTCACAGAGTCCCAGAAGGCCAAAGGTAGGGGGGTTCAACACCACCAATCCACCCTCCCAAGGAGCAGGGTGGACAGGGGGTGTCCACAGTCACATAGTGGAGAGCAACAGAGCCAGCCCCCAGGCCCAGGCCTCCCAACCCTGTGCCTGTGTATGTGTGTGACACCCTGCTGCTCTCAGCCTTCAGAGCCTCATCCAGGGCACCTGGCCAGTTCTTCAGCTCTCAGCCCCTCCCCCACTCAGCCCATCACAGTCCAGCCAACCCACACCCCACGCCCAGAACCTCCTCCTGGACTTACTTCCGGTTGGTGATGGATCTTGTCCATCAGGGAGGGCAGAGAGCTCTCTCCTCATGCCCTCTGCAGCCCACCTTTCTCTCCCCTCAAATCCCCACACCATATTCACTTCCCAAGTGGGGTTGGTGGGACAACATCCATCACCTCCCAACAGCCTCACATTACATAGGTTTCTTTCCGAGCTCAGTCACTGCTGTGTCCTCCCCCACCTCACAAGCTGAAGAATAGAGAAGCCATCTCCACTGTCCATGGAGGAGTGTCCTTTAGGCGGGCTCAACAGCATGCCAGAAAGAAACCCCCAACTATTTATTTAACCTAGCTGAACAAAAACCCAGTCCCTGACTCTCTTACGATCTCCAAACAACCTCAGCGATCACTACAGGTGTCCTTTGTGGAGGCTTCTATCTTTTTTCCACTGCAATTCCTCTAGGCAAGGACAATCTGTGCAAGATGTCATTTCCATCACCACATTAGCCTAAAGTTTCCTTAATTACTGGAGAGAAGGAATGCAAAGCTGCTATCAAAATGTTACTCCGTGTTATTTATGGTTTAAGGGAAATAATTACGTTTTGGTTTATCCTGTGTTAAGCTTGATACAGTTCTTATTGACTAACATGGGCTCAGTCACTCTCAATCACTTCTCCAGTCTTAATATTAAGGTTTGAGTTAGCCAGGCACGATGGCTCTCACCATAATCCCAGCCACTCAGGAGATTGGGGCAGGAGAATTGCAAATTTGAGACAAGCCTGAGCAACTCAGTGAGACCCTGTCTCAAAATAAAATAATAGGGTTGGGGATGTAGCTCAGTGGCAGGGTGCTTGACTATTATGCACTAAGCCCTGGGTTTGACCCCCCAGAGCTGAAAAAAAAAGTTAAAAGGACAGCAATCCACCCACTGGCACCTAGAGCCGCCAACTTTGCCAAGTGTGAATGTAGGGCCCTTGTGTCTCCTACCTCAATAAATACAGAGGAACCCAAACACTGGAGCCACTGAGTATCACAGTGAAGAAGCCCCACCAGTTTACTACAGCCTAGAAATAGTGTGGGACTTGCCCAAGCTCACTAGGTATATTCAAGTCAAAGAAGGATCCAGAACCTTCTGTCACCAGGCAATCTGCAATGGTCACACTTCCCTTGTAAAGACTGTAGTTTCAGTTCTTTGACAGTTTTCAAGGACTACGGCCGAAATAATAAAATATTCCTGAGTCTAGGGCAATGGAGCTGCTTAACTATGAGAACCCTTTGTTAACTACTGGGGCCACGGCATGCTCCAAGCTTTGAGGAATTGTTTGACTCTGTTCCTGAGGTTCTACCTGCAATGCCCTCCCTTTGCCTGCTAACTCTATTTACAGATCCTAAGACGTGTGACTTGGACCCAATCCTGTCCTGAGAGTCATATGTTCAGGCTGGCAGAAGAGCAAGACCCCATGGTGGTGGAGGCCACCCAAACCACAGCTCCAAAGGAGGTCACTTGAGAAGGTTGAGGCAAAAGCGTTGGACACCCCCTCCCATGCCATGTCCCCATGTGGGCTGACAGGCTTTTTAACAAAGGGGTGTCCTCGCCAACAAGAAGCAACTAAAGGGCGGTGAAAGGCCCTTCACTGTGCTCTCTACTACTTTTTAAGTCCATTGAGAAAAGGGACAGTGCCTTACTGTCAAACTGAGCCCATTTCACAGATTCTCCAGGGACAAGAAAATTGAGTGAGTCCTGTGGGGGCCCAGCTGCTCCACCTGTCTGCCAAAGGACCAGGTGAGTTACCCTCTGGAGTGTCCCCTCACACTGAGAGACAGCAGCTCTCTCAGACCAGCCTGGCACCTCGCAAGTCCCAGTTGCCAGTTTCCCACAGAGTCTGGTGGTGTTTTCGTTCACCTCGTCCAACTTCCTTGTTTCACAGGTGAGAAAACTGATGCCCAGAGAGGAGTTGTGTTTCTGAGTCTCAAAGTCACAAAGCAAGAGAATGGAAGGCCCAGGTGCCCTGACTTCGGGTCTGGAATTTCCCCGTTACTCTCTGGGCAGCAAGCCTTCGTGGTGGATAGGGTCCCAGCCCACCCTCTGTGCCTGAGGAGACCCTCCCCCGGGAGTCCTGGGTCTCCCTGATGCTCACCACTGCACTGTACTAGCCGAATCCGATGGTGCAGGATGACTAGGTTCTGAGAAGTGAGGTGGATCACGCACTGGTACAGCCCCGCGTCCCCCCTCTGGAGCCCGGTCATGGTGACTTTGATGATGGCTTCAGTGGGATAATCCTCCAGCAGGTACCTTCCAGCCTGGGCCAGGTTTAGGTCTGCATTTCTAGTCTCCGTGATCACCAGAGTCTCCAGGTGGCCGTTGCTCCTCACCCGCTGCCAGGCCTTCAGGCTGAAGGCGTACTTGTTGATGTTGTAAGGACAGGTCACGGTCAGGTTCCCGCCCTCCTGTAGGCACTTCTGCTCCTCACTTTCACCTTCAGCTTGGAGCCCTAGAGGGAGGAGTCCCGCACTTTACTGGTGTCCCCAAGAAGCCGAGTCCTCCACCCTCTCCACTTGTCTCCATTCCATTGATCCAGAGGGGAGCCCACCAGAACAGTCCCTGCTGACACTCTCCTCTTTCCCTTCTTGGCCCTCAATACCACGCATCACCCCAAACCTGGTGATACCGTCGTCGTCATCCATAGCTTTTATTAAGCACTTACTATGCCCTAAACTCTGAGCCAAGAGCTTCCCACCCATCTGTTATTTGTTTGATTCTTAGGGCAACTTTCTTTTTTTTTTTAATATTTTTTTTTTTAGTTTTCGGCGGACCCAACATCTTTGTATGTGGTGCTGAGGATCGAACCCAGGCCGCACGCATGCCAGGCAAGCGCGCTACCGCTTGAGCCACATCCCCAGCCCCGCAACTTTCTGATGTACTCGCCATCCACAAAATGAGCACCTGTATCTGGGCACTATTTACAAATGAAGGAACTGAGGCTCGGGGAGGTTAGGGGAACTGCCTGAGGTCAGAAAGTGGTAGAGATGGGATTTGATCGCAGCTCAGACTCCACCTTCCTTCTCAGAGCCTTGCTAGAGTGATTTCCATTTCCGTTTTGTGTCCCTCTTGCTACTCTGCCCTTGGTGCTTATTTACCTTTTCCTCTCTGCATGCTTCCTCTGCCTCCTGACTGAACATGTTCCTCCAAAGGGACATTGGCTTTGCATTTCTATGCATCTCCCGGGATGCCAGCGTGGTGCTGGGAGATGGCTTGGCTGCTCCACATCACATCCTCAACTTCAAGATGCCCCAGAAGAACCTCCAACCTGTCTTATGGCACAGTCCCTGCCGGACCAGCGTGCTCTGCGTCTGTTGCCTTCCTTTCCCCTGACCTATCTCTAGCACAGGCCCTGATCTCATTCCAGTCCATTCTAAAGAAATGAGAGAAAGTTCCTCTTAGCCGCTGCATTCCTCCAGATGGTCTCTGCCCCTAGCCCTGAGCTGCTCCTCCCACCCCTCACCCTCCTGCCCTTACCTGAGACACAGAGCAGCAGCAGCAGCAGCCCCAGCGGTGGCCACCTCTGCTGGCCTGCCCCCTGCATCCCGTCCTTCTCCCTGAGTCTTCTGTCTGCCAGGGCCTCTCTAGCGGCAGGAGGACCTTGCCCCATGGGGGGTGTCTACGGTTGTCCCCCAGAGGTGCTGCTGTTTCTTCAGATTGAGAAACCCTGAGGGAAATGTAACAAGGGAACAGCCCAGGAAAAAGCAGAAGGTGAAGAGACAGCGTCCTTCCTACCTCTATTATGTCACAGTTGTATTGCGAAACTCTCAGCGGCTCCCCGCTCTCCACCACAGCAAGTCTAGCCCCATCCGTGTGGGGTCCCCCCTCTGCTCCACTCTGTGCCTCTAGTCACCAAAACACTGCCATCAACTGGCCGCTGCCCACCACATCCCGCCAACCCTCACACCACAGTCCCCATCTGAAATGACACTGGGCATCCAAACTGTGCCCACCCTCTAAGGCCTGGGTTGAGCTTTCAGATGACAACACCTTCGCCAGACTTACTCCACACCGTGGTTCTCAGATATGGGAGGTGGCTGAATCACTCCAGAAGCCTGGCAGTACACACACACATGCCAGGACTCTGAGCTGGCAGGCCTGCAGAGACACCCAGGAGTCTGCATGGTAGCAGGCAGCCTTAGTGACTCTGAGGCAGGTGTCCAAATAGACCATGCCTGCAAAAGCCCCGTTTGCAGTCAGATGCACCTTGAGGCCTGCTCTGAGCTCTCCCTGTGTAGGATGTAGACTTCCCCAAGCAACCCAGTCAGGGCATAGACACGGACACCACAGCTATAATAATGACAGGTGAATGACCATGAGGAGGCCCTGGGCATTTATTCCAGTTCTCTCACTTAATCCAGTCAGTGCTGCAAGAGTATGCAATGGATGTTTGTCATCTTTTGACTCTCTGGCACCACATACTTTACTGGAAAGGTGAATGTGGCCCAATGCATAAGTTTTCCTGAACTGTGGACCTCTGCTTCCCCTTCTGTTAAGTAGGAAGGCAAATATTCCTCCCACACTTCTTCCGGTCAGCTACGACATGCCCACAGGCACTGACCTAAGCTCAGCAAAATGCATGATTTCACCCAGGATTCTAGATCCTGAGAACTGGATTGATTCAAGATTCAGAGCCCGTGGGAGATGACTTACACGGAGGCAATTTAAGCATTCAGAGTCCAGGAACAGCATATAGTAAGTGGCTGGTGACTTCATGTGTCCAGAGAAACATCACCAGATTATCTCCTGCTTAATCCCAGCTGTGGCCTCTGCTCTGCCTTCCCTTTTGGTATCTACCGATTTTCTAAACCTGGTTCTCCAGCCTCCTCATTGACCCTGTGAGCTCCCAGGTTCCCTCTGCAATCCCTCTGCTATCATGATAGCCCAAGTACAATGCTATTGTTGGTCTTGACAACCATCACTGGCATTGGTTAGGTGGCCTTGTGTCCTTAGAGGCCATGAGGCATACTGAGGCCCAGAAAATGCAGTCACTCCAGATCAGACATACTGACTGCAAGAATGCAGAGCTGGGACTCAAACCCAGACATGGTATCGTTTTGTCAGCCAAATTTCCAGCAAGAAGCAGAAGGCTCGCCGAGACTAAAAAACTAAGGAGCATTTAATAAAGATACAGGCATTTGAGGAAGCCAGTTCAGGATGCTGCAGTAGCTGAATCTGGCGGCCATAGTGAGCTGTCACCACCTACAGATCTGCAGGGTGAGAGGATGGAGCAGTCACCTAAACTTGGAGCTAGTGGCCATCTGGTGAGGGGCTTGAGGGAACCTTCAGAGTGAATGCAAACACATATGCCATTCCCTGGCCTCGTCTCTTTCCACCCTCTGCTGTCCTCTCCTGCTGCCCATTGGCTAAACCCAGCCAGAAGGTGGTGCCTGACAGAGCCTGTTGACATCACCTACATGGGCATGTTCCCAGGTGTGCACTCGAGAGTGTCCAGCACGACAGCTTGTCTTCCAATGTAATGTAGTGCACAGAACTTTCCAGGCAAACATCATTTATTGGACTTAAATACAACTTAACCTGTAATTCAATGACTCACACAGCACACCAAGCCATGCAACTGGATGTCATGGTGTTTAACAGACAGCATTATGATTTCTTTGAAACAAACCTGAGAAGCATGAAGAGAACTGTATGCTATGATGCGACAGGTCCGCAGGAGCCCCGGAAGCTGAGCATGTGTCTTATGCTTCCAGATAATGCAATGCAGGTGTTTTAAGGGATGCCATTTGGGCAACACTGCTCCAGTGTGTCCTGCCTCTTCTGGACAGCATCTAATTACAGTGTCTCCCCCCACCCCGACCTGGTTTTTTTTTTTGTCACCTTCATAAACTGGAGCAACATCGAAACTGCGAAAATGCAGGTCCCAGACCAGCCACCTCAGGATGCAAACGCTGTGTCACATAGTCGCTGCATCTGAGCTGCTCAATTCAAGACAGGGAAGGAGATGAGATGCTCAACTTCTGGATAAGTCCTTCTCTCTTCTCTGCAGACTGGCCAGAGCTCCAGGACGAACTGAATTCCACTCACACCCCTTCAAATGGACTCAAAACTGGGGGATCAGAAATCATCTCTGAGGTCAGTGCCATCCCTGGGTAGGTTCAGACAGTGCAATATTCATTAGAAGGGGGTCCTCATGGGATGGAAGGATGCACCTGAGAACTAGGTATTTTTTCCCCCACAGGAGGAGGGGAAAGTCTTGGAGATTATAGGAATATATTTTTCTGGCGTGAGACAGATGCTACGTGGCAAGGTGTGTTCGCTCTTGGAGGCTTTAGGATGAAAATGACCTTGACCATTGCTGAATTGGAAGGACCCTTTTGCTTTAGAACCCAAAGATAGGAGATAGGAAGTCCTGGTATGAGGCTGGGGGACACACGTGGGTGGCCTGCCTACCTATTTCATGGGGCACAGTAGGAGGGTCCCAGAAACAGCATGGGAGCCATCAGGGGAGTTGGGTGCAGACCAAATGGAGGAGGATGGTGAGTGAGAGGTAAGGGGCCCACAGGGACAGCCTCCAGAGCCTCAGTGGTGGGCTACTGTCACCCTGCCATGACTGCCCCTCATGTGATTCAAGGACGAGAGGCAGAACTCCTTGCTCTCCACATGGCTATGGATCCCCTCAGCAAAAGAGTCTGGTTTTCCTTCCTGCCAGTAGGTGGGACTCGCGTGGCCTCACCTTGGTCACATACACCTCCACCTTCATGGGTTAGCTTCAGGGTCCAGAGACAAAGCGCACCCGGCAAGGCGGGTTCCATCCACCCATCGTCCTACACGCCCATCTTGTCTCCTGTGCTTTCCCAGGACGAGCCGTCAGCTTCACTTTCTCATTCCCAGTTACTTAATTCCCACCGTGGCATCTTCTCTTCTCCTTGTTCCATGGGTAGGAATGTTGGGACAATCACGATGAAAGGAGAAACCAGGCATCTGATTCTCCAGAGAGGGAGGCTCGCTCCAGTGGCGGGGGAAGGAGGATGCTTCTAAGTTCTGTCCATGTTGTTGAGAGCCACAGCCGAAGGGGCCCCAGCAAACTTCCAGCTGCCAGCAAACTTCCAGCTGCCGGCTGATGATTGGCTCACAGCGGCCCCAGCAACATCTAGCTGATTGGCTCCTCGGCCCCAGCAACATCTAGCTGATTGGCTCCTCTGCGGTGATGCTCATTGGGCTGTTTCCCTGCCCTTTCAGACCACGGAGCTGCTCATTGGGGGACTTTTTTGGCTCCGCCCACATGACCCAGCCAATCGGCCTCAAGAGCAGGAGGATTGTGGGAGGTGGAGAGAAGCTTGTGGGGGAGAGAGAGGCTTGTGGAAAGCCGGTGGTGGCAGTTGAGGCTCTGAGGGTTTTTCCTGAGAGGCTGTTTTGTTTGGCGTGTGTGGTTCTAAAAATAAAGTTAGTTTCTTTTGACAAGTGGCTTCTGATTGTGCCCAGCCAGACTGCGGCACCATGTGGCCTAAATTGTATAGTCCAGGGTAAGGACACGGGGCAGCAATTTCAGCTGTGCCCACTGAACCTCACAACCCCGCAGGAGAGGGACAGTGGAAAGCACTGGACTCTGTCTTGATTTCACGCCAAGCTGCGGATGGAATGGAGAGCCACATCTTCTCTTCTGAGGGTGATCCGTGTGGACAGGGCCAGGGAGCGGGCAATCCTGGCCTAGGAATCACCTGAGGGCACATTTTCGATTCAGGTCCCTCTCCACTCGGCTTCCAACAACTGCCAGGTGGACATGGATGGAGGTCAGGGTCACTGTCGTGGGTTCCTGGGTCTAGAGTCCAAATGACCTCTGAGTGACAACAAACAGGACAGTGAAGACCAGGCTCTTAATGAGGATTCCACAGGCCACAGGAACGACAATGCTGAACACAGGGAGCCTGCGGGCGAGAGAGAGAGAGAGCACTGCCACCAGCCATGAGGACCCCACACTCAAGGGTTTAGACATTCCTTCATGTTCCCATCTTATCCGCTCAGTTCCTCCCACAGCTTCCCAGACTGTCTGGCCCTATGCAAAGCCCTTCGCTCCATTCCCTAAAACAACCCATTAGAAACATGTTTAGTGAAAGTATAGGGTTCACGCCCAGGTGAGCTTCATCTTGCCTTGGATGCGGCAGAGAGAGAGGGCCCCCGGGCCTGGAAAGCTCAGCTCATCTCTGTCCTCAGCACCGTGGCCTGCTTCCTGGGATGGTTGCCTCCCCTCCCCCCACCTCCACCTCCACCCCCTGCATTTAGCCTCTGTTTCCTTGTTTATAAATCAAGAAGAATCCAATCCTAGAGAAAATCCAATCCCGGATTTGTCTAGATGTTAACAAAATGATTCTACAAGTCCCAAGTAGACATCAGTAAATATCATGAGAAAGAGACCCAGTGAGAGCAGGGACAGGGGCATCCCATCAGCAGATCCGGAAGCAGATGTCAAGGCAAGTCCTCTACCCGCTGAGACACAGGGACAAGGGGAGGAAGAGGCAACAACGGAACAGAGGCCAGAGAACATTGTAATATTATATCAGAATTTAACAGCTAAGGGAATCAGCAGCCCTGTGGGCAAAGCAAGGATTCTTTCATAACTATCTGTTTCATAACAGTGGGAAGAAAGAGTAATCTTTCTTCAATTCCACTCCCCAGCCCTGGATGGAAAATTTAAATAAATTGAAAAACAAAACCACAGAAAAATCACCAGGAAACAGAATTGAGCACATTTAAGGAATAAAACAAAGCAATAATTTTCAAACCAGCACACATTATCCACTCGAAACTTAAAACTGGATGTACAAACTAGCAGACAGAATCACCCCAGCAAGAGGCAAACTGCCCATCTATGCTGACACCCACCCTAGTCTCCACCTTGTCCTGTATCACCTGGGACTGCGTTCCCAAGGATGCTGGTCAAGTTCAGCAACCAGTGGTGCCAGCAGCCAGGCCCTGGGGACAGGGAAGCCAGCGTCTGCCTCGTGGTTGCAACGGTACCCACCAGGATGCCAGCCTCTGCCCTGGTAGAGCCTTCCTGCAGAGAGCCCTGGTTTCTGAGCTTCACTCACCCCACTCCCTCCCTAGGGCTCTGCCTGATACCCTGGAGCTATTTGTTTTCATGCCCAAGGATCCTGGAGGGCACCCACCTCCACTGGACCATCATCTCATGTCTTTCAGAGGCTGCACACAAGTCCCCAGAGCCCTGGGGTGCCTGGGAATTCATGGGCCCCGCTCATTGCTTAGAGCCCCTCTACCCAGTGACTGTGAATGCAGAAATATCAATACTTGAGGTTTCCAGCATAGGGACACCTCTGTGTCACCCAGACCTTCCTTGAAAGACCAAAGCTGTCCCTGTGAAACCTCACTTATTTTCTTCCCTTTGCAGTCCCACTTCCTTAGTGGCTCTGCCAGTGATCACTTCCTAAAACATTTGAACAGGACTGTTTTTCCCACAGCCTGTCCCTCACACAGTAACCCTGGGACAGGATGCTCGGATCCCCCCCTCCAGGGCCTCACCACCCCCAGGTTGGGGCCTCCACTCTTCTGTCACCGGGACTAACCACTCCTTCTTTCTCAAACAGCTGTCAGTGACTTCTGACCAGCAGAACAGTTAATATTAGTTAACAGAGTTAACAGGTAAAAAGAGGTACAGTCTCTTCTAGGAATATGGGCAAAGATGCCCACATTCTCTACCTATTGAGAAGTAAAAGTAGTGAAGACAGAAAAGCGTTAACTCACACTAGATTATTTTATTTAATCCACAAAGCATAAATGAGCACCTGTTATGTACCAGGCACTCAGGCTGTGTGAGTAAAACTACATAAGGAGGAAGATAAATAAGTCATTGCCCACTCTCATAAGAATGGAAACTGAGTAGCTGATCTCCAGCTGACCTACATCCTGTAAGTTAACCAGTTCCAGACTATGGGTAATCCTTTTAATAATGTAGAAATTAAGAAAGTAAGGAAATATGTTACCTAGTACACACACTGCATCATGGGTAATGTGGTAATGATATGTAAAGAGGAAATAAATTTAGTCCCAACATTAAACAGAAAAATCACTGTCTCTACCTTCCTGGAGCAGGAGTCCACATTAATGAAGAAGTGAAGATGGTTACCAGGAATTTTTTTCTCTCCTTGATGCTGAGAATTAAACCCAGGGCCTTGCGCATGCTGAGCACACGCTCTGCCACTGAGTTATGGCCCCAGCTCCAGCAGGAATATTGTTACAACACTAAACCCACGTTGGCAACCTGCGGTGGCACTTATGCATTATGGATCACCTGCAAATTCTGTCCGATCGTTTGGAAGACCATTTATCCATAAGACGTGGATGCAGAATGATACATGTGTTCAAATTCTCTCGTGGAAATTTTGTTTGAATAAATGATTTTCTGATGACAACATCAATGACTAAGAATAGGCAAATGACTAGGTTCTTGATGATTTTTCCAATGGACAGAAAAGTATGTGCCCATTGAAATTCTAATTTGAGGAAGACTACGTAACAACATTGAAGGATAATCGGAGCATGGAAAATGATGCAATGGGTATAATTAGAATTAGCACCATGTGAAATATGAAGCGTGAATGAGGATCAGGTGAGAAGATGGGGGAAAGACATATCATCAGTGGGAATATGGAAGAATATTTCTTTCTCTGTTAATTCAATATTTAATGATAACACGTTCTAAGATAAATCAGCATTTAATAACAACTGTAAAGCAAGGTGTTCATGCCAACTCAGCGGCTCTTTGCTGCTATTGTTTGGATCTGAGGTGTTTTCCAAAGTCCAATGTATTAAAGGCTTGGTCCCCACATTGGCACTATTGGGAAGTCATGGAAACCTTGAGAAATGAGATCTGGTGGAAGGTGTTTAGGTCATTAAGGTCATGCCCTTGAAAGGGAGAGTGGGACCCCCAACCCCTTTCTCTTCCTTTTTTTCTATGTCCTGATCATAAGGTTTTGCCAGGCATTGCCACTGTGATGTACTGCCTCAACCCAGGCCCAAAAGCCATAAGGTCAACCAATCCTGGACTGATACTTCCAAAGCGTTGGGCCAAAATAAACCTTTCCTCTTTATAAACTTATTACCTCAGGTATTTGTTACAGTCACAGAAAGCTGACTAACATACCTACACTTTAGAAATCTCCTGAAAAAATAATTTAAATGTACTAAGACCGGACCCACCTCCAGAAATTTTCATTCCATTGGTCTATGGTAGAATATTTACACCAGTGTTAAAATCAAACAAAGCAAATAAAATCAAACAAAATAAGACAAAGACAAATGCTTTAGACAATCATAACCTAGAGCTGCTATGGAGCTACATGATCCCTTCCAGTTTTTTAGCATGCCTGCTGTACCAACAGGACACTGAAGCCAGAGAGGGTCCTGACCTGCCCAAAATCACACAGTTAGTTTGCCTGACACAAGAAACCAGGGTCCCTAACTCACAATGCTTTTTCCATTGCACTATTAGACTGGATCACCTGGGATTTTCCTCTCCTCGTCACTTCGTTGTCCAAGGCAGGAAGAGGGTGAGCTGAGGAAAATGGCACCCTTGTTCAGAGTTTCCTCCTCACTCTACCACCACCCACTTCCTTCCCTGGGAATTTCCACCCAGACTGAAGCAACTCTTGCCCCACCCTCCCCACCTACCCCCATCCCTCTTCCACCACATCCTCTAAACACATGAACTAGGGAACAAAGGATTTGGTGTCCAAACCAGGAGTCCCAAGGCCTGGAAATCATACCTGATGGCATCTGTGGGGTTGACTGTGGTGTTTGGGGGGATGACAGCTGTTGACATGGGTAGGGATTGGACCACCGTTCTGGAGCTGGTATAGAATGTTCTCAGGGTCTTCGTGGTAGGAAGGGTGGTGGGACGGATGGTAGTAGGAGCCAATTTAGGGGTAGAATTCTTGTCAGAAGTACGCTTAGTTGAAGGATCTGCAAGAAGCACATTGGATGGATGGATAGATGGATGGATGGATGGATGAGTAGGTGGATAGATGGATGAATGGATGGATGAATAGATGGCAAGTAGATGGAGCCACAGAGGGAGATGAAAGTAACCTTTCAAGAAGCAAGGTTTTCCTTTGCCAAAACCAAAAATGTAGTATAAGGTTAGCCTCAGTCAGAGATAGGAAGGAGGAAGAGAGAAATGGAGGAAGCAAGGGAAGAAAGGAGGAAGGAAGGGAGAGGGAGAAAGGAGCTCTCAGGGTATCTGGGTTATTGGAAATGTACGTGCCTGCTCTTCTTTACTTATCTATATGCCCCTCCTTTTTCCAAGAATAATTCCCTTGTTATTCTATCTTATCCCATTCACTCTGCCTCTTATAAGTACATATTACTTTAAAAGTTATCTTGTGGGCTGGGGCTGGGGCTCAGTGGTAGAGCGCTTGCCTAGCATGTGTGAGGCACTGGGTTGGATTCTCAGCACCGCATACAAATAAATAAAAATAAGGATCCATTGACAACTTAAAAGAATAAGTTATCTTGTATTAATCCACTGCATATGTGCCATGTCTTAGGCTTAGAATTCCCCTAGTGCTAGGAACTTCAACCTGTCTGCCTTTCCTCTGTCTTCCTTAGTTCATGTAATATTAGTTGCTGGGGACAGAGAGCCCAACAAGGCACAGGCCCTTTCTCAAGGAGTTTGAAGATTGATAAGGGAGACAGATAAGTAAACCAGTCACTACTCCCCCGTGAGATCATATTGTCCACAGAAGGACCCCGAGTGAGCCTGCAGACATGCTCCCGACAAGTGGGAGTCACCTTGGGCCTACCAAGTCAGGATCTGTATTTGAAAGGAGACCCCCACACAGCTGACACTCCCTGGGAGGCCTGGGGTGCACTGTTTTAAAAGCTTGGGAGGAGGAGAGGGAAGTCACAGGAGGCTTCCCAAGGACATGTCTTCTAAGTGGAGACCTGAGGTAGGGGAGTAAATTCTCCCATATCTACTGCTCACCTTTTATAGCACCCCACTTCCCATAACTGTACCCTAAATTAGGCTCTGCAACCCAAAGGGAATCCATGCTTAGAAGCCTCTGCTTGCTGTGTGTGAAATGCCTGTTGAGGGCCTCACAGAGCAGACAAGGAGCTTCTGGGAGAACGCTGGCTGGCTAGGACTCCTGAGCTCTGCTGGTGACACCACCACATCCATCCACTCCCAGGTCACTCACCCGCAGTCACCACCAGGCGGACAGGATGGAACAGGAGGACAGGCTCTTTGGGAGGAGGATAGTAGACCACACACCGATACAGTCCTGAGTCCTCCACTTGAAGGTTGATCATTCGGACCTGAAACATGGACTCCGCAGGGTCATCTCTGAGAATGTACCTCCCCACCTGGATTTGATTGAGTGTCCCCTGAGATCTTTCTGTGACAGCCAGTGTCTGGGGCTCCTCCCCATTCCTCAACCTCTGCCAAGCCTTCTGGCTGTAGGCATACTTCCTGTTGGAGGGACAGTCCACTGTCAGGGTCTCCCCCTCTTGTAAGACATACTTTTCCTCTTTTGACTGAGCAGCAGCTTGGAGTCCTATAAGCAGAAAAACACAGTTACACAGTTAGTCTCTGTCATGAAGAGTTGGGAAAGAAAAGGAGCCAGTTCGTTTTCTTGTCTAACCACTCATTTTTCAGATGAGGTCCTTGAGGCCTCTGGAGAAGAGGCATCTTGCTTTTTAAGCCACACTGGACACTAATCTCTCCACCACGAAGTGTTGGGTTTTGTTTTTTACAACAAGAGCCACACTGAGCAGAGTCCATGAAAATTCAATTTGATAAATGATCCTTTTGAGAGGAAGTAAGTGCCTGATGGGGGACAGAACAAGGGATGCTGTACAGAGATCATGGTGGCTGAGGCATGGCAGAGAGGGGCATGGGGTGAAGAGAGGCGAGGAAGACATGATACCAGCAGAGAGCCATTCTCCAGGAAGCTTGAGGACTTCAGCTAAGTCAGGGGAAAGAGATAAGTTCAAGAAACCATTGAACAAAGAGGGAGGAGGCTATTCTGAGGACACAGAGGACAAGGGAACCCACGGTTCCCTCCCGCGCTCTGCCTTCCTTGGGTAGCGCAGCTCTCTTAAGTGGCTTACCCATGGGCCCGCCCACGTTCTCAAGCACAGCCCCACCAACTGGCCAATTAAAAGTTCCCCCTTGCCCTGGCCACACTGATTGGTCATCAACTGAGCCAATTAGAATCCTCCCCGAGCGCACGTCATCAGCTGAGCCAATCAGAATCCTCCCCGAGACTGTTGCGGCTATGGGGAGGGGGGACGTTCCTTCTGGCCCGGGCTGAAAATGCGGGCTGTGGAACTTCCGCTGCCGTCTTTCTACCACGTGGAAACGGCTGTCCGAGAATGAGGCCGGAGGCCGAGGGAGCGAGCCAACAGTGTTACCTGTCTTGAGTTTAGCGGTGCTCCAAAACCGCACCCCTAGGCTCCCCCAGTACCCCAGCCGAGAGACCCCTCCTCCTGTTTTAGACAAGGAGACACAGCGTTGTTCCTCCACTGGGGACAAGTCCTCCTCCCTCCCCCCAGGGTCACTGAGCAATGTCCGGAGACACTGCTGTTGTTATAACCAGGGATGGAGGTGGATGCTGCTGGCATCTAATAAGTACAGAAAAGCGACAGTGGCCAAAATATCAGGAGTGCTGAGTTTGAGAACCCCGGGTTTACAGAGACAGTAAGAGTGATTTTTCTGCTCTAGTCCAAGCAGGGCTTGCTGATGGAGGTGCAGAAGATCCTGTCTGTGCTTCCAGGGGGACACTCGGGGCTCTGTGGTTCACTAAGGGACCACAGTGTGTCCACTCAGGCCTGGAGACACCTTGCTCCAGGGAATACCAGGAACAGGTTGGACAGTAATGCCGGGGGCAAACCGTGGGTCAGGCCACCCCTACCTGCAATCACCACCGCTGTTCTCAACACCATGACTGCACTTCCTGGCACTTTCATCCTCCGTGATAGTTCAGGAGTGCCGCGGTGAACAACGCCAAGAGTTGTCCTCTCAGTGAAGTGCTTACCTTCCCTGTTGGCCAGGCCAGGCTCCTGAGGCCCTGCCTATCTCAACCTGACCTTAGGAAGACCCTCCTCAGGGGCTCCTGGGGGTTTGAAGGTGAAGCAGAGCTTGAAGGCCAATTCACTTCTAAGGAAACCTTTCGAAGGTTTTCCCATGCAATGTCTATGCACCCTGGCCAGGAACACCCTCCACAAAAGATGGTGAGAGATATCTTAAACCAAGTTTAGTTCCTCATTTATGGAACTATGGCTGAAAGCCTTCTCTGTGCCAGGCACTGTGCTGGACTTTGTGAAAGACACATCAACTCCAACTTCTGGTTGCCACCAAGGAAGACCTAACTTCCCACATTAATGTTACAGATGGATTTCCACTCTTTTTACAAACTTGACCACCTCTTGCGAAAGAAGACAGAAATATATGCTCAAAAGCAGTCTGTACCCCATCACAAGAAAGGAAACCCTTTCAACACACTAATAAAAAAAATACCAATAATAATAATTACCATCTGCCAAGTATTATATGCTAAATGCATTATCTTACTTAATCTTCATCACTTATAAGGTTGCCACTGTTATTCCTATTTTATGGATAAGGAAACTGAGGGACAGAGAAGCTAAGTGACTTGCCCAAGGTCCCACAGCAATAAGGGATGGAGTCAGAATTCAAACCTAGAGAGTCAGCGCAGTGTGTGCTAAGCCTCTGAGCTACATTGTCCAACACTGTTGTCTGATTGGAGTTACAGCATCCCCACCCAAGGATGAATGGGCATCTAGCTGGGAGGGGCTTTGGGGTGAACCCCTAACCTATCCCTGTAGGGTATAATGAAATATACAGCTCTGTTTTTTTTTCTCTCACAAGTACCCAACCTTCAATCCTCTGCTTCTCCCAGTTGTCCTTCAGAAAAACATAAGTAAAATAAAAGCAAATGCACTGGTTCATGAGAAACCAGTTCCTATTCGCCTCGGTGACAGTCCCAGCTCCAAGGAGATCCAAAGCAAGCACCGCCAGGTAGCTGCCCTTGACCCTGCTCAATAGGTCCCAGAGACAGCCACTCCCTGGGCTTCTATCTCTTCCCAAGGCAAAACTTGTTTTTAAAGTCTTGTCATTTCCCCTGTCTTATTCGGGTTGATTAGGAGGAAGAACCAGCAACGCCCCAAATGCTCTGCAGATTGTAAGAGACCCGTAGGGCTGGGGATGGATCAGCTCTGCTGAGCGTGCACAACAGGGCCCTCCAGCCCCAACACGCAAAAGAAAGTAGGGGTCCTAACCTCCTGGAGAAGGGGCTCCAGGCTGCTTCTGTTCCCACCTGTGTCTTTAGCAGTAGCAGATTTGCTGGTTCACAGTAGGCCCCAGGAAATACTTGTTAAATATATGGTATCTTTTGAGTTAACAGATGTCCACATTAAAAGCACCATGATGGAACACATAAAGTCCAATTTTCTGTATAATTTTAAAAAAGTACTAATTTAAAAAAGAGAAAAATGCTTTTCAAAATCAGACAAAATTATTTCTGATCGTACCCGAGTTAGATTTCCTTTATCATTATTTTCATCTAGGGTTTTTCTGTCTTTGACATCCAAATGCAAAATGCACAGGGAGGCTGGGGACATACCTCAGTGGGAGAGCACAGATGCCTAGCATGCATGAGGACCTGGGCTCGCTTCCCAGGATTGCCCAAAAAAAAAAAAAAAACCAGAAACATCTTTCTTCCCTAATTCCACCCTTCTTTGATGTCTGTGCTCAGACCTGTGCGTCCTCCTGGTCCTGCAGACCTTGGGTAGAGAAGCTCAGACTGCTTTAACTGCTGGTTGGCTTTGTCTTGGGTGGCCGGGTGCTCTGATGCTTCTAAAAGAGAAGGTCTCCTGGGGTCCAAACCAGAGGTCTCACCTGCTCGCACCTCTCCCTTGCCTTACCTGAAAAAAACAGCGTCCACAGTAGCCCCCAAAGCATCATCCTTCAGGGATTCCAGCTCCAACTGCCCCTGTGGGCTCCTGTGTCAGTTATAAGGCACCACCCTGACACAGTGGCTCCGGAAAGTTGCTCAACAGGACATGAGGCCATTCCTGGAAGGTTCCGGGTCAGATGCTTTGTTCCATCACTGTTGACTCTGGTTGCATACGTCAATGAGGAATCCAGAGACCACGGCCCAAGATTCAATTAAGCTTCTTTGAACCTCAATTTCCTCTTCTCTAAGACCCATGGTAATTACCTTCTCAGCCTCACAAAATTTAAGTGAGCTGGGAGCGATGGCACACACCTGTAATTCCAGTGACATGGGAGGCTGAGGCAGGAGGATCAAAAGCTGGAGGCCAATCTCAGCAACTTAATTAAGCCCTGAGTAACTCTTAGCAAGACCCTGCTTCAAAATAAACAATAAAAAGAGATGGGGATAAAATGATAAAGTGCCCCTAGGTTCAATCCCCAGTACCCCCCTGCAAAAAATTGTGAGAATAATTGTGGTCAATTATAATTGCTGCCACGACATCCATTTTAAATACAGTTTTCACTTTCTCAATCCAGCTGCAGGCCTTAGTCACCTCTGACACTGTGTCCAGTTCCTCAAAGCGGTGGATCCAGATATCTGACTCATACAACTTCCTCCTAGTGACCATCTTCCTTGGGACAGCCGAACACAGTCCACTTCACTGGGCCCACTGGACTTGTGCAGATATGTCACTGTTACCACCACTTGATCACAGTGTGACCTCCCAGGACTCAGGCCTGCTTGCTTTAAATGGCAGCAGTTACATTTCCCTGAGTGAGGGGCTGGGGTGTGGCTCAGTAGTAGAGCGCTTGCCTAGCATGTGTGAGGCACTGGGTTCGATCCTCAGCACCACATAAAAATGAAATAAAGATATTGCGTCCACCTCCAACTAAAAAATAAATATTTGTTAAAAAAATCCCTGAGTGAAACCTGCCCAAGACCCCTAAAGGTGTTGGTCCACAAGTTGTGATCTCCCTCCACTCACTGCCTGGCCTGCATGTGGGGGGCCTCTGGGCATGCCCCATACCCACTGGGACCTGTAAGTAAAAAATCTTTATTTCCTTCTGTGTGTCTGCTAATCATTGAGGGGGTGCTCTTCACCTTGAAGGTTCTCAGTCAGAACTATTGGCAGGACGGAGAGTGCTTCTGCCTCTAACATCCACCAGGGGAGGTGGTGCTGTTCACTGTAGTTCAACTGACCCCCCTCTGCTGCCGTCACCTCTGTAGAGTGCCGCTAGGCTGTCCACCCTAAAATGTTAGTGACAATGATAATGCTCTGTCATGTTCCTCACGACTAAAACACTCAGGCTCACTCCAGGGGAACTGGGCTGCACAAAATAACCCCAAAAGAGACAGAGATATCTTTTTCTTTGGGGTCCTGTAACAGCTCCTCAGACCTTAAGGGTCCACAGAAAGAGAGAGAGAGAGAGAAAGAGAGAGCACATGCTGACTCCTTTTATTGAGGAGAAGCCATTCAAATGAGGCCAGGGGTCAAGTTTCAGGGTGCTGAGTCTAGCTTCATGATGTCCACTGTCAGCAGGTTGACTGACATCTAGGAAGGCCACACCCAAGGGCAGAGCAAGAGAAGGGAACACATTAAGGGTGTTTCCATGGAACATTCTATCTCAAACAGGGCAAAGGGTGGTATCACAAAGGAACAGGTGAGTAGCTCCATCCATGGGGTGACACGCCTACGTCTGAAGACGCATCCTCAACCTCTGGGACCTGGGCAAAGTTCAGGTCACTAGAGATGTAGTGACGGTCAGAGCCTCTCTGCTCTGGGACAGAGAATATGAGTCATTCAGAGGGGCCTCCCCACAATGCTCCCCAAAGTGATCTGGCCCACCCCAAGAGGGACTCTTAGTCTAGACCAAGGGCCAGGGTGGCTCTGGGACCCTGACTGGGAAGGCGCCCACACGAGGCAACTCTCTTAGAGTGAAGTGTGACATTCCTAATCCCTTGTCCCCAGTAACAACTATTTCTCTGTCCCATCCTGAGCCAAGGTGAGCTCCTGAGACCACAGGGCAACATTCTCGCTAATGAAACAACTGGGGGACAACGTCCCAGAGCCCCACGGTTCTCCTCATGGGGTGTGGTGGGGTGTGACAGCGAAGTGTCACTGGGGGACCCCATTCAGACTGGAGGTATCTGCAGTTGGTACAGTGGGTCTAATGCTAGAAAGGGTGGCCCCTGCTGGGGTCCACCCTGCTTTCTTGCTGGGTCCCTTGATCCTGTCACCCATGTCCCCAGCCCCATGGGGTATCATGAGTCTAATTCCTGGCCTCATATGGCTAAGACTCTGATGGGGATAAATATAAATACTCAGGACATTTGGTCCCTGTCCCACCACAGACACCAGAGGATGTCAAAGCAGGTCTTGGGTAAATGCCAAACTCCCAAGGAAGCCGCGGAGGCCCGGCTGGGTACTCTGCCTGCAGAGGTGGGGCCTGGGAACCAGGAAGATGGAGAAGAAGAATCGCACTGGGGGACACTGACCTGATCCCTCAGAGTCGATTGGGACACCTGGAAAGGGAAGTGGCTGTCCAGGAGGCCAGCAAACACAAGGTCAGACATATATGTATACATATATATATATATATTTTTTTTTTTTTTTCTTGTAACAATCAGTATAAAGTCAAAAACAGGCTACTCAGTCCCACCGTCAGCAACTGTAGAGAGACAGGAGAGGGAAAAATTTTTAGACACTTAGAAATGCAAAAGATTTTACTTAAAAGAGAAAGATTGGGGGGGGCAGGAACTGACGAGCATGTGGTGGGGCCCTCCCTGGAGGCACGGGGCCCCTTTCCTCCTCCCTTTTTCCTTCTTATCAACCACAGACAGACGCTAAGAACCTGGCTTCAGGTGGCTAAAAACCTAAAAATGAAAAAGCCTGCTGTTCTTAGGCAGCAACAAGTCCCAGGGGGAAGGAAACTTGAAGCTTTAAGTCCTGAGCAGATGCCAGGCGTGGGGATGGTGATGCTGGACCTCGATTACTTACGTCATTTAGGAACAGATCGCCAGGTAACTGGGGAAATAAAAGGTGATCAAGTAAAATATATGCACATATATTTAAATATAATATGAAATAGGTAAATGTATATACACTTTCCTTAATGTGTTTCCATTGAAATTCAAAAATCATGCATTAGTTTATATGCCAAAAAATTCTACAACCAAAAAAATTTTAGCTGGGTCCAGTGGTGCACGCTTGTAATCCCAGTGACTTGGGTGGCTGAGGCAGGAGGATCACAAGTTCCAGGCCAGCCTCAGCAACTTAGCAAGACCCTAAGCAACTTAGTGAGACACTGTCTCAAAATAAAAATTAAAAATAAATAAAAAGGGATGGGGACATAGTTCAGTGAAAAAAAACACTACTAAGTTCAATTCCTAGTACAAAAAAAAAAAAGAAATTAAAGGACACCGATTGGTTTTTGATCCTACAGTTTAGGTTCTAACTAAACTTTAACATATATGACAACACAATGGTTCTCAAAAATTCACGGACTTCCTATTGCAGCATAGATTATAGTTCTACTTGGGGATCCTGCTAAATTTAAACCCTGCCCTATAATATTGAAAAAGGCAACTAAATATTAATGTTTTATAAAAGAATATGCATCCCCATAACCATAGTTTTGCCTAAATTTCCTACAGTCATATACTCATTGCTGTGAAATATTCTATGTCGGTCCTGGATGCTCTGACACAATGAATGAATTAAAATTAGCCCTGGGGGTGTGGCTCAATGGAGGTGTGCTTGCCTAGCATGCCTGAAGACCTAGGTTCAATCCTTAGCAACAAAAAGTAATAAATACAAAACCACCCTAAGATACCATCTCACTCCAGTAAGATTGGCAGCCATTATGAAGTCAAACAACAAGTGCTGGCGAGGATGTGGNGGGAGGGGAGAGGAGGGGAGGGGGGATGGTGGAGGATGGGAAAGGCAGCGGAACACAACAGACACTAGTATGGCAATATGTAAATCAATGGATGTGTAACTGATGTGATTCTGCAATCTGTGTATGGGGTGAAGGTGGGAGTTCATAACCCACTTGAATCAAAGTGTGGAATATGATATGTCAAGAAATTTGTAATGTTTTGAACAACCAACAATAAAAAATTAAATAAAAAAAAGTAATAAATAAATAAAAGTAAATTTTTGTCCCTTATCAACAGGCTGAAAAATAGAGGGCCCATAAGCTCATAATGAAGACAGTCCATAGGGCAAATGTGACTGGAAATGGGGCCCTGCAAGATCAAGACTTATTATACGAAACCTCCTTAATAAATGGGTGATTATCCCAGGGCTTCTCCACTGAACAGCACGACTTTGTTCTCGATTCTGGAAATGGGGTGACTTAAAATGGATTGCCACAACCTTATCATGGCGGTCCCACCCACTGGGCCCCTGACACCTGACACTGTTAAAATGGCAAATCCCCGTCAATCAATGGCGGCTGGCTCTTAGGTTCTTGTAGAGTTCCCGCCCTGCTCTCTTCACCCTGTCCACTGCAGGGTAACCTCCTTACCCTATAAGGGCATTGCAAAGGCTCCTCAAAGGAGAAGGACACCCATGGGAAGAGCCCGGGGGTGCTGCCTCCCCCAAATCTCTCTAGCTCCCCCTCCGACAGCCCAGAAGTGAACCATCTGGCAAAGCAAACTAGTGTCAGAATCTCAGCTCAAATCAAGGTAGGGAAGTGTTCAACTCACTCTCAGGACCCCCCATCGGGGGCCAGAATCCTTCAGGAGCCCTGCCAACGGGGCTCCACCCGCCTCTCGCCTACGCTGCAAAGTACATGCGATGCAATGTCACGAAATGCCCAAACCAGACGAAGGCATCACAAAACACGCTGCAGACACACTTTTTCCTTATGAAGAGACTGAAATCCTCCAAGAACACCACACCAGCTATAAAAAGAAATGCACACCACACCCAAGCAGGGTCAGCTTCCTAAGGCAGGGACAGTTCAATGTGACAAGCCGTCCACCTAATGTGCCCAAGCAATAGCAAAGGGCGAGGAGGCACAGAGTCATCTGCACATGCAGAAAAAGCACTTGACAACAGCCACACTACCTCATGATTAAAAAGAAAGACATTTAACAAACTAGGATGAGAAGGAAACTTCCATCACTTCATAAAGGACATCAATGAAAAGCCTCCAACTAACATGGTGTTTAATGATGAAAAACCCGTGACCCTCCCCAAGGTCAGGATAAGGCAGAACACCTTCTCTGCCAACCTACCCAGCATTGTGAGGGGGCAGTAGCCGGGGCAGTAAGGCAACAAAATGAAAGGCTTTCGGATTAGAAAGGAAGAAGTAAAGCCGTCCCTGTTCACAGGTGAATATTCACCTGTCCATAGAAAACCCAAGGAATGATTTAAGAGAAGAAAAAAAAATGATCAGAGCTAACGAACAACTTCAGCAAAGTTGCAGGATATAAGATGAACAAGGAAAACGCCATTGTGTTTCTATACACTAGCAATGAACGGTCTGAAAATGGAAAGAAATCAGAAAAACACTCCCCTTTATAATGACATCCGGAAGAATGAATGTCTGGGAAGCAGTTTAACAAGGGAGATGGACGACCTGTACGCTCGAAGCAAGAGAACGTGGACAGAAACTTCTTCAAAGAACTGAATAAAGGGAAGGCATCCCTTGTCCATGAATTGGAAAATAGAATATTGCTTCAACGACAATATCCCCTAGACAGATCCACAGATGAATTGGCATCACTAACAAAACTTCAGCTTCCTTTAGAACTTTCAGGAATGATGTGGGGACTGTTTTTCCATTCTTAGCCCCAATACCTTAACATTTATTTCACATTGTATTTGTCCGAATATTCTCCCTGTTAGTATCACCCTAACACAGAAAACTGAAAACACTCTGTTCTACCTGGGGGTTGGGAGGTTGAGGGAACATTTCATATGGGTAAAAGAGAGGATGCAAACATAAACAAGGTTTTTAGGTTTTAGCTAAACTTTCTTCATTCTGGGGTTCCCTTGGTTAACATTACGTATGTGTGTGTTTGTATGTTTGTATGTTTGATGTGGCTCAGTAGTTAAGTGTTCAATCACTGGTATTCTCCACCACAAAAGTGAGGGGACTTTGTACCAATACAAGTATATGCATGTACTTGTGATATATATTACAGCTTTAACTTCGATTCAGTCCCTACTAGATACTACTAGTATATAGTAGTATTATTTTCTTTGACCGACCACCATCCAATTTAATGAACTCTAATTTCTCAAAAAAAAAAATTTTAAATAGAAATATTTATTGTTCTAGTATTCCAGTATTGTATTGGTACAAAGTCCCCTCACTTTTGTGGTGGAGAATACCAGTGATTGAACACTTAACTACTGAGCCACTCCCCATTTATTTATTTATTTATTTAGACACGGGGTCTTGCTAAGTTTCTGAAGCTGGTTTTGAACTTGTAATCCTCTTGCTTCAGCCTCCCAAGCCACTGAGATTCCAGGTGTGCACCACCATACCTGGCAAAATCCCCAAAGTTTACTAACAATTTTATAAAATATTCTTAGATTATTCTGAACAATCAAGAACAATCCATTTAATCATATTAAGATTTATAATAGAAACATTATACTTTTATGAGAAGATCCAAGTGGAATGGTTACACTAAGTTTACAGAATTTTCAATTTTAGATAGAATACCACAATGGAAGTGTATGAACACCAGTTATTTATACAGTAACAAATTTGATAAAGGCGAGTTTTAAAATGTTTATAAAGCAATCACTCTTAACTATTTAGGTTTTAGTAGAGAACAATACCATTCATCACAAGGTAATTGCATTACTATCAACTAAAAAAAAATGTGAAGTTACTTTTTAAAAAAGAAAAGTTAAAACAAAATCAGTTAAATTTTTTTCAAAGCTGGGCCCCATGATGCACACCTGTAATCCCAGTAGCTCAGGAGGCTGAGGCAGGAAGATCATGAGTTCAAAGCCAGCCTCAGCAATTTAACAAGGCCCTGAGCAACTCAGTGAGATCCTGTCTCTAAATAAAATATAAAATAGGGCTGGAGATGTAGCTCAGTGGTTAAGCCCCCCAGGGTTCAATCCCTGGTACCAAATATATATATTCCGCCCCCCCCCTAAAAAACTCAGACATTTTTTGATCCTAAACCAAAATAACCAAATCTCCCAAGCACAACCTGGTGTAAATCTAACGTCACCACTAGAGGGAGTAGGTTGCCCAGTTTATCTCTGGATAAGCTTCCACAAGGTCATTAAGGGAAGAGGCTCCCAGGGACAACCGTTTTTAGATGCTTCAGGCACAGACCTTAATACCCAAAACTTTTTGTCCCACGAATGTCTTGCACACTAAAATAATTTTCAACTAGAAGAGGTTCCTTTCTTTCTTTCTCCCCCTCCCCTTTCCTCCCTCTTTCCTCCCCCCTCCCAACTCTCTGACTCTCTCCCCTCCTTCCTTTCTTTCAGCACCTGGAACTTGCAAATGAATCTTCCTGTGGAAACACAACACTTCCTTCCTACCTAGTTGGATGGATCAGGCACACAGAGTTTATGATCCAGGGATATCCCAGGGATATAAGGGTCCTCAACAAATGGTTTGTTGGTCTGGTTCTGATTCAGTTAGACTTATCTGGCTGCATATAATAGAAAACTTGCTTAAGAGGAGCTTAAGCAAAAGAAGTTTCTTACCTCTCATTTAAAAGTTCAGAAATTGGCACTTACGGCTGCTGTGAGAGCTTTACGTGATCAGAAACTGGTTCTTCTCTGCCCCACCATCTCAGTTCATAGCCTCCAAAATGGCTGCCAGAGTGCCAGTCATCACATTTGTGTTCCATGCAATGAGAAAGTTCTTTTTATATGTTTCCTTTGTTTCTTTTCACCCTCTCTGGGGGTACAAGCCTTGCTGCTCCCACCCTAGTGGTTTGAAGTTTTTGTCCTGGGGAGGCTGAGAGTCTGTGTTTCCACACTCTTTCTTGAGATCTTCACCATGGAGCATCCATCTCTCCAGTTTCTCACTCTGCCTTCACCCACCCTCATGAGAGCACCAGTGGTGGTCCCTGGGGAAGAGATTCAGCACACATATGATCCTTCCTCTTGAGCCTGGAAGCCCTGGACTATCGTGCTAGCCTGTACTTGACCTTCGTTAAACCTCAGCTGAGTCATCCTTGCCTGTTTGTGAGGCAGGCAAAGCGCTGCCGGTCTCAGCTCTCCTGGGGTGTCTTGACCCTCCTAAGATGTTCGGTGATTCGGTTGCTTTGAACTTCAGCTGTCATGGGGTTAAGACACATGGAGACACATTAAGACACATGGATTCTTCTCCTTGTTCCAACGGGAGCAGCACAGGTCTGAGCTCCCTACGCCCCGTGCAAAAGCTGAGCCTGAGAGGCAGCACGCGAAGAAGATGGAATGGCTGAGAACTTTCCAGAGCTTTGAAGAGCCAGTAAGCCACAGTTACAGACCATAACAAACCAAGCAATCGGAACAAAAAGAACCCCTCAAACTGGCAAATTGTAGAGAAAAATGCAAAAATACAAAACTGGGAGGAAGCAGTCAGCGCTCAGGGAGATTTGGGGGTGAGGGGGGGCACTGGGGATTGAACCCAGGGCACTTAACCACTGAGCCACATCCCCAGCCCTTTTTATGTTTTATTTACAGACAGCATCTATCTGAGTTGCTTAGGGCCTCGCTAAGTTGCTGAGGCTGGCTGTGATCCTCCTGCCTCAGCCTCCTGAACCGCTGGGATGATAAGGCACACACCACCGCGGGAGGCAGGAAGAATTTTAAAGAGCAGACTTCTCATCTGCAAGCACGCAAGGTGGTGGAACAATACCAAAATGCTTAGGGAAAATAACCGTTAAACTAACAAAATGCTCAACAGCAAGAGCTGTACCAGGAAGGGCTAGGTTCATCTGTAGAAAGCAGAAAATGTTCAAGTAACCGTTCTCCTAACTGCCTTGAAGTTCATTTCCAGGAAGGTGAAACCCAGAGGTGTGCGTGGGTGAGGGATGGGGCTGTGCTCCGTGGAGTTCAGGAGCCCAGCCAGCTCCGGCTCAAGGTGGTCCTTAAACCCCTGAAATGACCTTTCCACTGGGAAAATGGTGGCCGTGGAGATAGAAGAGATTTTTTTTTTCTTGGAAAAATAAAAATTGGACCTGCATCAGCGGGTCACACGTCTTAGGAGGTGCTGTTGGTCTGAGGGACCCACATCTCTGGGAGCCATGGCTCAAAGTCTGGAGGAGTGATCTGGCCTTGGACTTAAGTCCTGGTGGCCGGGGGAATAGGACCAGGCCTCTTCCGGCCCCCCACCAGCTCCTTTTCTTCCTTTCCCCTTTAGAATCGAAGCAGCTGTGACTGGTCTTCCCCGACTTCAGCCACTGGTGTTCTCCGCCCTTCAGAACACACACAAGGGGTCCTCCCCACGTGCTCCCCATCCGCCTGCTCCACATTTCACAACTGCCCGGGTAGGTCATCATCAGAGACCTTGAACAGAGGCGACCCCTCTCCTCCCAGCACTGGGGGCTGAGTACCCAGGACATCCCAGTGCCCCTGCCACCAAACCCATCCCGAGACAAGAAACTGTGATTGCTCTGAAACATCAGTGTGCCGGACACTGTCAGACAGCTCTCTGGACTGTGGGTGGCAGCCCCAGGACACAGGAGAGGGCCACCATGTTATTGCAAGGGTGGCGGGGAGGCTGATCTCAGGAAGACAGATGTCCCCTTATGTCCCTGCTCCCGGACCCCTGGGCTGAAAGGAGCACAGGAAGTAAGACTATCAGGGACCAGGGACAGAGGCAGAGGGAGCGCGCAGGCTTGGTGGGGGGAGCTGGATGAGGAGCTGCGGGAGGGTCACGGATGGGTCCATTCCACCTGCCCGACCTCCTCCTTGGCCCTCCTGTTCACAGAGCTGCCTCCAGCTCCCCTGGAACCTGGGCCCACGAGCCAGCGCCCTCCCGCCACACGGGCTCCCAGGAGACCTGCTCAGTGCGTGTGTCCCAGGAGCCCCGAGCAGCACCGCAGAGAAGAACTGTCCCCAAGCTCAGAGCCCACCAGCTCACAGCGCCAGGACTCCCAGGCCGCCTGCCCCGGCCGGGACTCCCTCTACCCTCCCTGAGCCACTGGAGGCCAGAGAGGCCTCTGGTTCCTGGTTCTCTCCCAGGTCCTGTTTCTGCCAAGACCAGTCCCCTCTGTCTCACCCCGAGGGCCCCAGAGGTGACCGTTTTCCTTCTCTCCTCTTCAATCCAGCCTGCTCACCGTTCTCGAGTTTTCCTGGAGCAAATCTCTCTGCATGACTTAGTGATTAGAAACCAGTCGTGGTTCAAAGAGGTCCCCCAAGAAAAGGGCCAGTGTCCTGTGGAGGACAATTTAGCCATATGGAAGAAACCTGTTAGCCCAGCAAGTCCACTGCTCCACCTCTACTCACAGATGTGCCCCTAAATCACTATTATGTGTACAAGGAACCTTACTGCAGCATGATTGGAAAGAGTCTTTCTACATTTCCGTAATCAATAAGGAAAAGGTGAAGGAAATTGCTGCTTGTGGAAGGAGTGAGTGGAACCTCCATGGGCTGATGAAGAGCAGTCCCCGCAGTTGAGACCCAGTGAGAAAAGATGCAGAGCTGCACTTCATGCAGGGTACATTTTTTTTTTTGTAAAAAGGAAAAATTAAATATATGCTGGTGCAGTTTTACCCCTTGTCCCCCAGTTGTCCCCACAAGGGATTGATTCCAGGTCCCTCCAATCATCTCTAGATGATGAAACCTAATACAATGGAAGTGCTACGTGAAGAGTTTCTATATTGTATTGATTAGAAACAATGAGAAGGAGAAAGTCTGTACATGTTCAGTACAGATATCATTTCTTTTTCAAATATTTTCAATCTCAAGTTGATTGCATCTATGGATGCAGAACTTGTGGATACCGATAGCTGACCATGTGCATACGGTTTCCTGAAAGGATACATAAAAATCAGATATTTTTATGTATAAGTCAGCCTTTTGTTACTATAAGGAAATACCTGATGGAGACCAAATTTTTAAGCAAAGAGGTTTATTTAGCCAATGGTTTTTCGAGGTTCATGGGCATAGTATGGCACTGGCATTGACTCAGGTCTGGTGATGGACTTTTTGCTCCCAAAGGAACACATGGCATCATATGTCAAGAGGCAGGGCATGTTCGTGCTATGTCTGCATGTCTGATCTCTCTGTGTCTTCTTACAGAGCCATCAGGACCCAGTCGTGAGGGCTTCCCCCTCACTCCCTTATTAAACCTAATCACTTTCCAGAGGCCCCACCTCTAAGCACATAGTAAAATTAATTTTCTACCCTTTTAATATCACTAACATATGACTTTGGGGATTAAACTCCTGTAAGAGTGAAGGGGAACACCCTTGTTTAAACCATAGCAGCTTCATATAAAATATGAATATTTTATACAATATTTATAATAATTTTGTGCACAAAGAAAAGCTTCATGGTATGGGATTCTCCACTTGTGGCATATAACAGTGCTCCAAAAGTATCGGTTTTTGGATCAATTTGGATTTCAGATTTTCAGATTAGGGATGCTCAACCCATAGTGGTTTATTACATAGGAGAGAGGAAATGCAAAAAGCAAGCAAAGGTGTCCTTGGAGGTTTCCTGGAATACATCCTGTACGCTGAGTTTTGATTGCATTGACCAGAGCTTAGCTAAATGACAACTTCTGTCTACAGGTGTTAGTCAGCCTTCCATTACTATAACAAAATACTCAAGATAATAAAGGTATAAAGATGAAAGGTTTGTTTAGGGTCACAGCTTTGGAGGGTTCAGTCTGTGAGTAACTGATTGACTCATTGCTTTGGGTCTGTGGTGAGGCAGTTCCTCACGGAGGGAGCCTGTGAAGAGCAAAGCCAGCCATCTCTTAGTGACCAGGAAGCAAAAGAGAGAGAAGGGACTGGAATCCCCCAGTCTCCTTTAAGGTCATGCCCCAGTGACCTAAGACCACCCACTAGACCCCACCTCTTAAAGGTCCCCCCACCAGCTGGTTGTACCCATCTGGGGACCGAGCTTTTAATACATCATCCTTTCAGGGACATCCCAGAATCAAACTACGGAAACAAGGAGATCTGGGATGCATAGATGGGCACACAATCTCCAAAATATAGTCCACATTTTGCAGCCACAATTGAGTCAGGAATAAGTGACAAAAATGTAATGAGGTATTTGAAAAATTAAAACCACATTTTAAGTAACCTGTGGTCGATATTGAGAGGAATCAGCAATCGAGGATCTGTGATACACTGGACCAGAAAACTCCTGGCTCTGGGAACAGGGAAGGAGGGAAGGGAGGGCCCTTAAAACTCAGGAGCCAGACCAGCGTCCTCTTTGTCATCTTGCCTATCAGGGCCGCACTGAAAATCCAAGGTAGTGCCTCCAAACAAGAGGCCATTAGACTACCACGGTGCACAGGTGATGTCTGGAGAAATTCCCAGACCGCGTCTGCCCTTAGGAAAGAGGGCCAAATAGGAAACCCCAGGACATCTCTCTGCCCTGCACCTGAGCCCTGAGATTGGGTTCTGTCCATCTTTCCAGCAGGATGGCCGCTGCGGTTACTTGAGCGTCTCCGGAGCCTGGTTTCTGATGGACTCTACATGTTTAAACCACGACTTCCTCATTTGTCAGTTTGTTATTTTACTTTCTGCCTCAGTGGCCCGAAGCAAACGTTCAATTTATATTTTTAAAGAAAGATCCCTCAGGTTCTTTCCTCTGAAAATCCTTGGGGTTGCCTTCACAAATGAGGACGAGTTAATGAGGCGTAAAATTGCCGGATCATAATATTTCCCTCTATCCTTAGGAGAAGGTAATTTGTTGTCTTTGAACATGGAACACACAGTGGCAGAACACTCCGGAGTCAACAAGATTCTTTTTGGAGTCCTTTGGAAGTGGCCCTTTCTTCCCTCCCGCATGGACGCTGGGGGGAATTTTTTCTTGGTTGTCATAGAAAAAAAAATTTTTTTTTACCTCCCAGACGTGCCCCAAGGTACAGGGCTGACATCACTCCAGCTCAGCAGCAGCCTGTTTCTCCTTCTTTCTAGACACTCAGAGACTCATTCTTCTCTTCTTGAAATCAAGCAGGGCAATATTATCTGTTGTGTGCAAAAAAATGTGAAGAAACGTGTCACCTCCAGGTCTGGCCCTCCCCCTTCTCAAGTGCTTGGCTGTTAGATTGATTGTAGATCTTTTTTGCTGATTTTGTCTGAGACACAGAAAGTCCTTTAAATCAGCCCAGGTGTTTCTTTCCTCACTTCCAAAAAAAAAAAAAAAAAAAGTTTTCTTCTACCACATCTTACGTCTTTGCTTCTTTTCTCATTCTTCTGGCTTCTTGCTGCCTTCTTTGCGGTCTATCTATCCCTTGTTGTTTTATAGATCATTTTACAATTGAATTCCTTTTCCCTCTTAAACCAAATTAAACATATGAAGGAATATGAGGCAAATAGAGAACACAGGAGTCTGAATGAAACAATCAAAGAACCTTTTATATTATATCTCTATAGTTTGAATATGTTTTTCCCCATCAAAACTCAAGTTGAGGCTTGGTCTCCATTGTTGAGAGGTACTGGGCCCTTTAAGAGGGATTAAATTCATGCTTTTCTTGCAAGAATGGGTTCTCGCTCTCCTGAGACAGGGTTAGTTACTGCAAGACAGAGTTGTAAAACAAGCCTGTAAACTCCCCTCAGTCTCTCTCACACATGTGCATGTACCTTGGACCACCAACACTTTAATCTAAAAGAAATCTTTTCTTTATAAATCAACCAGGCTTAGTTACTCTGCGATAGCAACAGAAAACAGACTAAAACAATATATTTATAAAGAAAAGAGAAGACAGCCATTAAACAAGAAGAGAAAACCATAAAAAGAGGCCCCTCAGAGGACACAAACAGCATTTTTTGCAATTAAAAATGTGATAGAAATAATTGACAAAATATTTTGAGGAAGTAAGGGAAAAAATGGAAAATTGGGGGGGATAGTAGGGGATAGGAAAGGTAGCAGAATACAACAGTCACTAATATGGCATTATGTAAAAATGTGGATGTGTAACCGATGTGATTCTGCAACTTGTATTTGGGGTAAAAATGGGAGTTCATAACGCACTTGAATCAAATGCATGAAAGATGATATGCCATGAGCTTTGTAATGTTTTGAACAACCAATTAAAAAAAATGGAAAATAACTGAAAAAACCTGAGAACTTTAAAGTATCAACCAGGAAACCAAATAAATGAAGAGACATATCATCTTCATGAATTTCAAGACTCAGTATTTTTAACATGCCTGTTCTCCCCACAGTGATCTACAAGTTCAATACAATGTCAAAAAATTTCATCTGATTCTAAAATTGAGTTGAAAAGCAAGAATATGTGCTGAGAGCCACAGCCGAGTCGGAATGGCCCCTGGCATTTTGCCAATAGTATTGGTTGAGATGCGAGCCATTAAGATGATGCCTGATTCAACTGTATATTAGACCTTTACTGTCCACCTCAGCCCGCCACTTTGGAGTTCTCGCGGAGATTCCTGGAGAGTTCGCATTGGTTGGGGAAGGTCCGGAGGAGGGATTTCCGGTTGGTGCCGGGTGCTTGGCGATCACGGGAGTGCGGAGAATAAAGGAGTTCCTGTTTTGAACCTACGAGGCTGTGTGGCGGCTCGGTTATTTTGTGCCCAGCCAGACTGCGGCAGATATGTAATAGCCAAGAGCTAAAATTGTTTTTTGTTTGTTTGTTTAAAAAGGACAAAGTCAGGACTCATACTACCTGATTCTAAAAACTTAATATAAAGCAACAAAGATTTAAAAATAAGAGCATAGAGCTGGGCACGGTGGCACACGCCTGTAATCCCAGCAGCTCAGGAAGCTGAAGCAGAAGGATCACAGGTTCGAAGCCAGCGTCAGCAACTCAGCAAGGCCCTAAGCAACTCAGTGAGACCCTGTCTCTAAATAAAATATCAAAAGGGCTGGGGATGTGGCTCTGTGGTTAAGTGCCCCTGAGTTCAATCCTCAGTACAAAAAAAAAAAAAAAAGGAGAAGAGTATAAATGATAACTAAGTAGTTACATGGAACGGAAGTGAGAGGTCAAAACAGGCTCACCTATTAAATTATTTTTAATAAAGGTGCCAAAACAATTCAATGGAAAAGAAAATTCTTTCCAACAAATAGTGCAGAAACAACTGGATAACCATATGAAAAGAAACAAAACTCAACCCACAAAATTTAGACATTCCTTATAGGTCTTAAAATGAAGCTAAAGCTATAAAGTTTTTAGAAAGAAGACTTAAAATTAGTTTTGTATCTTCAGGAGTAGACAGAGATCCTCAGGCCAGGCAGGTGGTTGATGCACACCTGTAATCCTAGCTACTCAAGAGGCTGAGGCAGAAGGAGGCAAGTTCAAGGCCAGCCTGGGAACTCAGTGAGACCCTGTCTCAAAATCAAATATAAAGGGCTGGGGGGGTACGGGTAGACCATGTGCCAAACGTTGGCAAGGACGTCAAGGAACAAGAACTCTCGGGCATCGCTGGGGTTGGGGTATAAAATGATATACCACTTTGGAAATCTATCTGGTGGTTTCTTATAAAGTGCAACATACTTTTACCCCATGGCCCAGAAATTCCATTTCTAAGTAATCACCAAGAAAAAGGAAAAGGCATAAAAATGGGCTGATTTTATTTCCCGCCTCCCAAATTAATGTCCAAAATCTAACCTTGGTACCTGAAAATAGGACTGTTTTTAATTAAGTTCTTTAATTTTTTATTTTTATTTTATTTGTTCTTTTTAGATCTATACGACAGTAGAATGTATTTTCACATATTATACACACATGGAGTACACCATTCATTCTTGTGGTTGCACATGGAGTTTTTGTGCATTCATATATGGACATAGGAAAGTTATGTCTGATTCATTTCAATGTCTTTGATATATCTTCTTTAAAGAGGCAACTAAAATAAGACACCTAGGGTGGGCCCTAATCCAATATGACTAGTGTCCTTATATGAAGAGGAGAGGAACACAGAAAAGACCTTACACACTAATATGATGTATGCCCATCAGACATTTGTTCAAGAATGATCATAGAACCTTTAATAACCAAAACTGAAAGCAAGCCAAATGCCAACAGGTGCCACCAAACAATGGAGTACTACTTAACAACAGAAAGGAGATAACGATAGACAAAGGAGATAAAGAATATATGCCTCAGGGGTTGGAGTTGTGGCTCAGTGGCAGAGCGCTTGCCTGGCATGTGTGGGGCACTGGGTTCGATCCTCAGCACTGCATAAATAAATAAAATAAAGGTATGCTGTCCATCTACAAGTGTACAAAATAAATTTTTTAAAAAAAGAATATATGCGTCAGAGCTGGGCATGATGGTGCACACCTATAATCCCAGCAGCTCCAAAGGCTGAGGCAGGAGGCTTTGAGTTCAAAGCCAGCCTCAGTAATGGCGAGGCCCTAAGCAACTCCGTGAGACCCTGTCTCTAAATAAAATACAAAATAGGGCTGGAAATGTGGCTCAGTGGTCGAGTGCCCAAGTTCAACCCCTGGTACCAAAAATAAAAAGATTTGAAGTGAATTCCTTGGGGGAGGGGGAATGGGAACTAAGGCAGAGGGTGGTGGAGGAGGGCTGCTTTGGTTTTCCCTCGGATTATGTAACTTTTAAAGCAACAGCAGTCCTCACACACACTCAAATCACTTGCTCAGAAAAACACTTTAGAACTGCTGGCTCAAAAGAGAGGAGCTTCTTTTGTTTGTTTTCTTTGCTCTGCTCCTAATTCATCACCGCCTTGACCCCAGGAACAGGGTATCAACTGTGGCTTTCCAAAAACACATGAGAGTGCCATTTCCCCACCCCTCGAGGACAGAGGATCATGGTTGGTTTGAATCTTCTTTGAACTGAAGGTTGAACAGCAAGGTCTCGTTTCATTTTCCATCTCTTTGATTTTCAGCCACATGGAACACTTGTATCCATGTTACTCATTCTTTATTCTATAATCAATTACTTGCTCTTACCCCTTGGCTTTTTTCTTTTCTTTTCTTTTCTTTTTTTTTAATGGTACTGAGGATGAAACTCAGTGTTCTGCTGTGGAACCACGTCCCCAGCCCTTTGTGTTTTGTATTTTGAGACAAGGTCTCAACAAGTTGCCCGGGTGCCCTCACACTTGCGATCCTCTTGCCTCAGCCTCCCAAGGGCACCATGGCCTTGAGCCACCCTTCGCCTTTGTTGAGATTGAAATGCCTGCCAGATTATTATTATTATTTTTTTTTTTTAAGAAAAAGATGTTTAGGTACTAAAGCTATTAACCCTTTTATCTGCAGTATATATTGGAAATTCTTTCCTTCATTGTCAGATATTTTTAAAAGTCATGTCATTTTTTGAAATGTCAAATGTTCCATTTTTACCTGGTATGAAGTATGGATATTTCTTTTAAAGGGAGCAAGAGAAACAGAGCTGGCCGCGGTGTTCCTGTGACCAGGCAACCAGCTGCGCTCTGGCTGACAGAGAACAGGAGACCCTGACAGGAGGGCAGGAGAGGGCGGCTGGGGAGGTGACACTGGTGAGTTGGGTTCGATCTCATTGAGAGGTGTAAGTGGGACGGGGGTTCTGAGAGTCCCCAGGTGATAGATCCAGGCTTTGGGGATGTGGGGTTGTGGCAGACAACCTGGGGGTTCCTGGCTCTGGGGGAGGAGCCTCCACAGTGGTGGACTCGGTACTGTAAGGCTTCTCCTATGTGCACAAGAAGACTCCGACCTCTCCAGCAATTAGAGAAATGCAAATTAAAACTATAGTGAGATTCCATCTCACTTCAGGCAGAATGACAATTATCAAGAATACAAGGAACAATAAATGTTGGCAAGGATATGGGGGAAAGGCACACTCACACATTGCTGGTGGGACTGCAAATTGGTTCGACCACTCTGGAAAGCAGTATGGAGATCCCTCAGGAAACTGGGAATGGAACCACCATTTGACTCAGCCATCCCACTACTTGGTCTATACCCAAAGGACTTAAAATCAGCATACTACAGTGACACAGCCATATCAATGTTTATAGTAGCTCAATTCACAATAGCTAAGCTGTGGAGCAACCTAGGGGTTCCAACAGATGAATGGATCAACAGATGAATTCATCAACAGATAAATGGATAAAGAAAACGTGGTACATATACACAATGGAATATTACTCAGCCTTAAAGAAGAATGAAATGATGGCATTTGCCAGTAAATGGATGGAACTGGAGACTCTCATGCTAAGTGAAAAAGCAAGGAGCAAGAAGAGGTGAGAGAACCCAGGCTCAGCAGGGCAAACCCAAGGGTCTAGGGGCTTGGCAGGAGTTGAGGCAGCCCCTGCTGCTGTTCCTGGTTTGTTCCACCCCTGAGAGCTGAAGGAGAGGAGGGGAGGAATTCAGAATATGAAGTGTGTCCATTCACTGGCTGTCTTCCAACTCTCCTCTTTGACCTGAACCTCTTCTTAGTCCCAGTCCCTTTCTATTCCTTACAATGATGTCCCCTTCTCACCAGATCCCATCTTCCTTTTCCACCTACCTGCTCCTTTTCCCTTCTGGACAGAGAATGGTGCACAGTCCTGGTGGGGAGCTCTAGGGCTCCAACTCTCCCCCACTTAAGGGCTGGTGCAGGGGCGGATTCCCAGGCATGCTGGTCTGGTCGCTGACGGAGGGGATGGATACCTGAAATACCTGTAAGGATGTATGCGCTGGTATGCGCGTGCACATCCTGGGGTCAGGATACCACCTCAAACCTGGCTGCCCCAGCTGCTGTGCAAGGACATGAACCAGGAGCATGAGTTTGAAGTTCAAAGAAAATGGTGAACGGTGGCAACCAGATGAGTGTGCAGAGACAGGGTACAACAGGGTCAAGCTGATGCCATTTCCAATAGATACTATGCCACCTGGGTGACCCCTGGCTCTGTCTACTGTGCAGCCCCTCCCTCCCTCCCTCCCAGGGGAGCAGCTGACACCAGCCCACCGCCTCCCAGGTGAACCCAGATCCCATCACCCTGCTCTACAGCTCAGGCCCACCAGGGGCTGCCACCATCAGGACCCTGGTCACAAGTAGGCCACACAGCAGACGCACCAGGAAACTGCCCACAGCCGACTGAAGGGAGAATGAAGCTTGGTCGCAGAAGGAGAAGAAAGATAGGAGGATCCGGGGTGGGGAGAGGAGCCTCTGAACCCAACATGGGGCTGGAGACTGTGCGCAAGACCCACCTCAACCCACCAACTCGGGGTGGCGTAGGGGTTAGACACAGGGAGCCCCTGGAACAAGATCATGGAAACCCAAGGATCCTGGGCAGAGGGAGAGGTGGGCCAAGAGAGAAGAAATGACCAGAGTTGTCACTGCCCTTGGTAACACTGCCAGGGGTCACTGCCAGGGGCCCTGCAGCACAGAGCTCCATTGGATGGGGAACCTAAGGCCGCAGGGACCTAAGGAAAAGCAGAGGGGTCAGGGAAAGTTCCCGGATGGGCATCAGGTAAACCTGAGTGGAGCGTCCGCAGGGCCTGAGGGGACCCCCAGCCAGGAGGCAGGACACCTAGTCCTCGTCCTCCTGTGGCCCTGAGCAGCTGAGTGACTTTGGACAGGCCGTTGGCGTTCTCTGGGCCTTGCTTCCCTCAGCTGTTGAATCAGCTCTGATAGAAACGTCCATTCCTGAGCCCACCGTGGGGGAGTTCAGAGGTACTCCTTCATCCCCGCCTAGCCAGCTCTGAAGCTGTGTTCTGGGGACCCCCTTCAGGTCCCCACATCGCCCTGTATCAGAGGCCAGCCTCCTCCCCGGAGATGAGGCTGCCCTGCCTCTTCCAAGCTCTCCTTCCAGAGGTGGCTTCCTCGGCCCACCTCCAGCCCCCCAGGAAAGGACTCCGAGTACCTGAGACCTGACTAAGGCTTATTTCCCTCTGTTCCCCGAAGACAGCAGAGACCTCCTGACCAGGAGGTGGGGTTGAAATGTCACAGGGCACACTTGGCTCTCAAAGTCCCTGGCGAGGTGTCCTGCAGCAATTTTCAGATAGAGTGGACTCACACAACCCCTAGGAACCATGAGCAAGGCATTTCCAGGCCTCGCCGCCCCAGCCAGCTTCCCTAAGCATCGCTGCCGAACAAGCCTCCGGAACATGCCTCCGGAACAATGGCACCTACTAAACCCCACGTACCGAATGCCACATTATTTTCTGTCTAATAGTCTCTTCAGGGAGTAAGTTCAGATGCAGGACAATCTCTACACATTACTAGATACCAAGTCCGTTTCCCCTCTACGCTATAGGGAACACTGAGTGTGATGTCATTAAACACGAAATAATAAGTTGAAGCTACTAATGACCTTAGTTATATCTGACCTGATCCATTGTGGCCCCGGTGTCCAGCAGAGCTAACCCGAAGAACCCAAGACCCCATACCATTGAAGGGGACCACTGAGACACCATGGCCCGGGACCTCTGCTCTCTCCTGCACTGGAGAATCTTGACAGTCTTCCCTGGTGTGTGAGGTCGCTTGTCACAACGGGTCAGCTAATGTTCAGATAATCTTTGTGCAAAAACTCATAGGAGTGAATGTTTGAACACTTCAAGTTCAGTTTGTGGGAGAAATCCACATTTTCTATTTGAGAGATTATGCAGAGGAGAGAGAGGAGGGAATTTTAATTTTGCGGACCCAAGGTAGGAAAAAAGGGGCCTCAAGAAAAAGAGTAAAAACACATTTGTAATTTAGAGTTTACTGGTCAACTAACTCCAAATTTCCACACCAGTCTGCACCTCAGACTTAACTGGGGATGATTTTTAAAATGCAAATGTCCCGGCCACACCCAGAGGGATTACATGAAGCCTTTGAAACTCCAGGCCATCCCACTGTGCACACAATCTTATTTAATTTCCACAAAGCCTTGTGAAGCAGTTGCCACTGTCCCCTTTGACACTGAGGATAGGAGCACGGGCATCTTGGTGATCTGCTCTAGGATTTCCCGGGAAATCAGTGGCACCAGGAGCCCAGCACTCCTGCTCACGTAGGTGTCGCCCTCTGACCGCACGGAAGCGGAGCCAGGGGTCTTCTGTAGCACTCAGGAGGGGACTCCGAGGCAGCACACCCGGCCCGGGTGATGGACAGGCTGCTCCTGCCCCCTGCTGGCCAGAGACTGCCATGACCGCGAGCGGGCCTGTGTAAGGTCGCCTTTGCCCGGAGCCTTGCTGCTTTTGCCTGAGGGGCACAGTGTCCCAAGAGCGTCCCCCCTCCCACACTCTGCCCTCTGAGGTCTCCTGTCCTTCTCACTTGCTCTTTGGTATGGTCTCCCTTTCCAGAGGGCAGTGAGCGCTGGGAGGGTGGAGCCGCCCTTTCTCTCTCCAGTCCACAGCCTCCAAAGGGAGGGGTCTCAGATTCCTGAGGGGGCAGACTGCTCAACCCTGGACCTTCAGTTCTGTTGAGAGTTCAGTTGGGTCCCCAAAAATAGAAGCCACAGAGAGAGGTTCAGGCTCCGGTCCCCAGTCCTGGAAGGGTTGCTCTTCCCAGGTACCACTGGACCCTAATGGGATTTAGCTCACCCTGGGAGGTGCCCAGGAAATGCGGCCTTTGGAGCACTGTCAGAGAATGGAGGAAACACCCCTGGGTGGCCCCAATTGCCTCTGGAACCCCACTCTGTTGAGAATATGGATACTGTCTTCCCCCAACCCTGAGCCTCAGAACTTGAGAAGAACCTAGGAAGGCAGAGCCCACATGAGTGCCCTACCTGCCTGTTCCTCCCTGGGTACAGCTGCCAGGCAGAGGGGACTCGGCTTCTCTGACTGTAAGGTAGGAATAGTGCCTCCTCTCTCATCAGGTTCCTGAGGTGAATCGCTCTGGGTGGTTATAAACACCCACACTTAGATGCTTTGTCCTGGGTCCCTCTGCTCTGGTCCTATGCAGATGTTCCCACCAGCCCAGAAGAATGCCCAGGACCAGGCAGGTGTCTCAGAGATGAATGGGTCTGACCTCCTTCTCTCCCAGTACCACCCCTCACCCCCAGACAGACAGACAGACAGACAGACACACTGTTGAGTTATAGGGCACTTTGAATCCTCCATGAGTCCTGTAGAGCTCAGTGTCCATGCTGTGTGCCCCAGGAGCCTGAGCCAGGTGCAGAAGGGGCAGCCCTATTGCAGGTGAAGACCTCAGGTGGAGGGAGCCTGGTGAGCGGTTCTTGCTGGGCAAAGGAGGCAAGGACTCCAGAAACTGAAAAAGATTCAGAGGGTTGATGACAAAGGGACCAGGAATTTGCAACCATTTGTCAATTTCAAGTTCCATTCAAATTTGGGCTAAATGGGGGCAGGGGGGCGGACTGGGGTTTCTGCTTCAGCGGTACATGCCTGGGGCACTGGGTTCGATTCTCAGCATCACATATAAATAAATAAAAAATGTTTTTAAAAAATTGGGATAAACATAAGCTTCTAGCAAAAAAAGACTCAAATNTTTTTTTTTTTTTTTTTTTTTTTTTTTGTATGTGGTGCTGAGGCTCGAACCCGGGCCGCACGCATGCCAGGTGAGCGCGCTACGGCTTGAGCCACATCCCCAGCCCCAAGAGATTTTTTATAAGTATAAAATTTTCCTGTTTTTTTTCCATCTTGACCACTGCAAGGATTTAAAACTTTTGTATTAGGAACCCGAGGAGTCATCTGATGAATTTGTCCCTTATTTTCTTTCTAATCAGCGCACTGTGAAGCTCTTTGGCAGTGAGACCATTAAGATAAGTCTGGCGCACGCAAGATATTGTTGTGTTATTTAGTTTGACATCAGGTCTGCTTCCCACCCAGGTTCATCTGTGGAAAGCCATCTGTGAAATACATAAGGATCTTCTCTGGACAAGAAGCTAGGGAGAGTTAGGCCTGGCATTGCGAATTATCCGAGGCTCTCCCACGGCAATAGATTGCCCAATGCACGTGACCTTTCTCTTGACTCTGCTAGGAGGATTCCTCGTAGTAGCTCTGGAGATGGGCGTAACCCTTTAGAAACTGAACAGAACACCTTTAAACTTTTTTGGAGAAGAACATTCTATAGAACTTCTTTGATGTTTCCCCATAGAGCATGGGATCTATTTTGCCAGAGTCTAGAAGTTCCATCCGTCCGATGGGCTTGCCCATCCTGCCCCTGCTTTTGAAACCACTTTCTGTGTTCTGTAGATTTTTCGCCGCTTTATTTCTCTTAGCTCTTATTTCTCAGCCAGCCCATTCCACGGAGGAAAACCCCATTCCCACCCTCTGCACAGGACATGGGTGGGACTCATCATTTTACCCTCCCAGCTGCTCTCTTCTGAGATATGCAGTCCCCTCTGGGCCAGGGAGCCCATGATTCCTTCCCTCACTCAGCCTGGAGACCCCACCTTTCACTGCCTCACCATTTGCACTCCTAGACTCAAAGAAAAAACTCTCAGGTTTTATAATCCAAGAGCTTACAGCTTTGGAATCTCCACCCCTCACTTAGGACACATGAATTTGTTTTGTATAATCTCTACCATGTCAGGGTGGGTGGGAAAGGAAAACATCTCCACCTCCCAAGATAATTTTTCAGAAAGTAAGGAAATGATACAATGCATTCTCAGACCCCAGTATTTCTAGAGGACTCTGTCCTGGTCTTGGGGACAGGGGACAGGTGTGCCCCTATCCAGGTCTCCCAGATCACCCTCTTCATTCCACTCTCTTCTCCTCCCACTTAGAGACACATTATTTCATCCAGAGCACAGGGGTAGGACTCAATTTTTACTCATTGCAGTGAGTTCCAACTTCAATAAAATAAAACTTGCCCATCTTAAGTGTATGGTTAGATGAGTTTTGAAAACGTTTATGCTCCTGTGTCAATCACCACTATTAAGATATGGAACCTCTGCATCACCCCCAGACATGATACTCTGCACTCCCTCCTGACATCCTTCAACAGGTGAACACATAAATAGCATTTCACAATGGAATATAATTTGGCAATAAAAAGAATGCACTGCTGATAAAATAGCAACATGTATGAATCTCAAAAACATTAGGCTGAGCAAAAGTTGAGAAATATCAAAAAATGCATACCGTATCAATTCCATATTTCTGGAAATCTATTATAGGCAAAGATTTTCTCCAATGTTTTCTTCTGAAAGTTTTCCAACTTGGGCTTTCCCCTTTAGGACTATGGTGCATTTCGAATTTTTTTTTCCCTTTGGTGTGAGGTAAGAATCACCCAGTTCTAGCACCATTGAAGAGATTTTCCTTTTGCCCGTGGAATTGCTTTGGTGGTTTTGTTGGATATCACTTGCCCCTTCAGGTGTGGGTCTATTTCTGGACTAATCTATTCCCTCCTCCACAGAAAATCTTAATGAAGCTTCTCCAGAAATCTTCACCACCATTTATCTTAGGACTATTAGCAAAAAAAAAAAAAAAAAAAAAAAAAAAAAATCTCTATAAAAGAATTCAATGTTGTTAAACCTTCTATTTCCTGTTGCTCTGTCTTGCTTGGCCACCGGCCTAGAAGAGATCAGCACTCCAGGTGCTGAATGCTCCTTTACTAGTTTCTCACAAACATTTATGGACTATTTAATATACACTTGATCTTAGCCAAAAGGCCGAGAAGCGATAGGACTATTTAATATAAATAACAACATATATAATAGTTTGTAGAAGTGTGTTTGCAAATGCAGAGTGTGATACGAAAACCAGATTCTTTTAACCAGGCCTCTGGCCTTGGGCTGAGCTTCAGAGAGATGTTTACATTTCAAGGATAAGAGAAGAGGTTACTAATTTGGCTCCATGGTAACAGCTGGTGGCGGGGGCAGGAGAATGGGGAGAAGCTCTCCCCTTCTCAGGCTCTGTCCTTGCAGGGTTAACTTGCCCAGAACAGTGAAACTGTTTATGTGTGAATGTCTGCAGACTGTGAACTCCTGGGCCCCTTCCCTTACACACTGGGTATAAAGTTCTGAAACTGCCTGAACTCAGGGTTCAGGGAATGGATTGATTACAGCAAAAGCTGTACCCTCTGAACTTGGCTGCAGCCAAATAAAACTGTTTCCTGCTATCTTCGATACCCTGCCTCGTCTGTCCCCTGCAACATTCCATTGTGTTAATTATCTATCCCCACTCCAAAATCACACAGTCTTGATTTCTTTAGACTATGATAAGTCTTGAAATCAGTTGGCATGGGCCATCCAATTTTGTAGTATTTTTCCCAAAAATTGTTTTGGCTACTCTGCCCCCTGCCTTTCACACGTTTAGAATCCTATTGTCAGTTTCAACAGAAATGCCTACTGTGATTATGTCTGTGATTGCACTGAGTTTATACAGTTGGCCCTCCATATATTCAGGTTCTGCATCTATGAATTCAACAAACCTGGGGTCAAAATTATGCAAAAAAAAATTGCACCTACTGAAAATGCATAGTTTTTCTTCCTTGTCATTATTTTCTAAGCAATACAATATAACAATGGTTTACACAGCATTTGCATTGTATTTTATTTAGAAACAGGGTCTCACTGAGTTGCTTAGGACCCTGCTAAGTTGCTGACGCTGGCTTTGAACTCTCGATCCTCCTGCCTCATCCTTCTGAGCCACTGAATTACAGGTGTGCACCACCATGCCCAGCACAATAAGTGCTCATTTTTTCACATGATTTTTATATATCTTTCAAGACAATCATATGGATTTTCTTCCTTTTTAATAGAGAAACTTTCATTGATTGATTTTCAAATGTTAACCCACACTGGATTCTGGGGATAGATCCCATCTGGTTGTGGTGTATTATCTTTTTACATACCATTGAATTCAGTATGCTGATATATCGTTCAGGACATCGTGCTCATGAGGTACATTAGTCTGTCATTTTCCTGTCTTCTAATTCCTTTCTTTTGTGTCAGGGAATTCTGATCTCATAAAATGAGTTAGGATTGTTTGCTATTTCCTTAAAGAATTTAAGTTTGGTATTAGTTCTTTCTTAAATATTTATGGCATTTTTGTCTTGCTAAAGACCATATTTGTCTTGACACTAGAGACCTCGATGGCTTCACTGGTAAATCCCATCAAATATTTTCAAGATTGTTTTTGTTAGTTTTTTCATTGCTGTGACCAAAACACCAGACAAGAACAACTTAGAGGAGGAAGTCTATTTGGGGCTCAAGGTTTCAGGGGTCTCAGCCCATATATGGCTGACTCCATTCCTTTGAACCCAAGGTGAGCAGTGCATTGCGGGGAAGAGCCCAGTGGAGGAAGCTGCTCAGCTCATGGCAGGGGTCAGGCAGCAGAGGGAGGGGTGCCAGGTAAGGGCTCTCGGGAACAGCCCTCCCAGGGCACACCCAAAAGACCCACTTCCTCCAGCCACACCACCTCTGTGCTCAGTGACCACCCCGTCAGTCCATTTACACTAGGACAGAATGATTAGGTTAGTTCCTAACATGTGTGACGCCCTCTGGTTATTCTCACACGGTCAAGATGGCTAAGATATAAACTAAATGGCAATGCTTCCCTGGCTGTCTATAAAAATCAATGTGTCATCTTCTGACATTTGGTGATTAGCAGAAAGCTCTGAAGCTGATGAGATTTGTTACTCCTTTGTAAATGACCTCTTCTTTCCAGTCCTGAGCTTGTAGGATTTTTTCCTAGAGAAACACGGTAAGCATCCCTGGGCTGGCCAGTATTTAACTCTGGAAAATCTAAGGATGGTACTTTGCAGCCCCTTGATGATTCATGTGACCTGTGAGACAGGAGCTGCGACAGGTCTCACTTCCAGGGGAACCAGTTAAGGACCATCGATCCACTTTCCAGCACTTTCTACCCTTCCCATGACAACCAGAGAAGCAGGTGCCAGATGCAGGTCCATAAAATCAAGGCACTGGGCAAATGCTGAGCCAACCCACGGAGGGCTTTTTAAAACAGATTTTGATTCATCTCCCATTTTCTGAAAGGTGTTACCAATTATTTTTATCCAGCAGTATGTGCGATTGCCTCTTCCCAAAAACTCACAGTACCTTGGTTGTCATCATTTATATTGACTCTTGTCAGTTTGATGAGAAGAGTAGTTTTGCATTTATTTATGTATTTATTTCTTTATTTATGTATTTGGGAGGGGTCCTGGCTATTGAACTCAGGGATATTCCACCACTGAGCCACATCATTCTCGCCCACGTCCAGCGTGGGCAGCGGAAATGGGGTTTCCCTTGGTGACATGGGCTGGCTGAGAAGTAAAACTAAGAAAAATAGAACTATGAGAAAACCACAGAAAGTAATTTCAAAAGCAGGGGCAGGACGGACAAGCTGATCAAATGGATGGAGCTTCTCGACTCTGGCAAAAGGGAGTCTGTGCCTGCTTTATTTATATTGGGAAACATCAAAGGCCTTCTATAGAATGTTCTTCTCCAAAAAAGGCTAAAGCTGGGCTGTCCAGTTCCCAACGGGTTATGTCCATCTCCAGAGCTACTAGGAGGGATCTTCTTAGCACAACGGAGAGAAAGGTCACATGCGCTGGGCAATCTATTGCCACGGATAGTTCACAATGCCAAACCTTAATCTCCCTAGCTACCATACCGGGAGAAGACCCTCATAATTCACAGATGGCTTCCCGTACATCCCCAGCCCTATTTTGCATTTTATTTAGAGACAGGGTCTCACTGAGTTGCTTAGCACCTCACTTTTGCTGAGGCTGGCTTTGAACTCGTGATCCTCCTGCCTCAGCCTCCCAAGCCATTCAGATTACAGGTGTGTGCCACCACACCCAGCTTGCATTTATTTTAAATAATATGTATTTTGAATATATTTTATTAACACATTTCACTTATATTTTTTCAAAGGAAAATTGCCTACTCTGGCTTTAAACCCTTCTCTATTAAAATATTTACTTTATTTTATTATTGGAAATACTTTTTTTGTTGGGCACAGTGGCACACGCCTGTAATCCCAGCAGCTCTGGAGAATCGAGTTCAAAACCAGCCTCAGCAATCTAATGAGCCCCTAAGCAACTCAGTGAGACCCTGTCTCTAAATAAAATACAAAGAGGGCTGGGGATGTGGCTCAGTGGTTGAGTGCCCCTGAGTTCAATCCCTAGTACCAAAAACAAAAAAGGAATTGTTTATACATGAAGTCTAATAACCCTTAATCTATCAAAAAGAAAGGAAACATTTAGACACAGTTGTGATTTGCTTTTAAATTTCACATATCCAATTGTTAACTTGTATATAGTTGACCTAGTATTCTTCTCTAAAAAGTGCCTGGCATTAAGATCATGATCAACACCAAGTTCCAGATCTGGGGTGTAGCTCATGGCAGAGCACAGGTTTAGCATGCTGGAAGTCCTAGTTTCAATCCCCAGCACCAAAAACCAAAGAATGTTCTGTTTTGCAAAATAAATACATACATAAATTTTAGATTTATTTTCTCTTAGAACTTTCTGTATTAATATTTTATGTCTACATACATGTTATAGTTTGGATCTGGAGTGTCACCAAAGGCTCATGTGTTGAAGGCCTTGATCCCCAGTTCAACATTGTTTAGAAGTGGGGCTTTGAGAAAGGGATTGGATCATGAGAGCTCTGACCTCACCATAGCTGAACAGACTATTGGGAGGTGATGGAAACTGTAGGAGGTGGGACCTACTTTGGGGGTGTATCCTCAGGGTCTATATCTTGTCTCCGTAAATTTGTTTTTCCCAGTTATTTTGTCACAGTAACAGTAAGCTAACACAATAAATAAAGTAAAATTAAAAGTTGTGAAAGCATGATATATTGAAAACTGATTATTAATAATGACAGTTACTATGTCAGAAGTAATTCTACAAATGTTCTGAAAGATTTACTCATTCTTGTTAGGGATCCATTAAGATCCATTTAAGAAAATAGAAAACTGGAGCTTTTAGAAGTAGGAAATTAAAAAAAAAAAAATCAGAGCCCCAAAGAAGCAGAGTGGGAACCTGAAACAAGGTGTGTATCTCAGAGTCCAAGGTCTTCTCAGTCCAAGTTTATGACTTAGGTGCCTCGGAGTCCAAAACTCAGGGTGTGGCTGGGGAATGTAGCTCAGTGGTAGAGCATGTGCTTAGTGTGCATGAGGCCTTGGGCTTAATCCCAAACACCACAGAAGTAAAACAAAACTAGGATGTGTATGTGAGTCTGATATGCCACTCGAGATGGCCCCTCCTGTTCCACTATGCAACAGGACCAAGGAAACGTGAGCTACCTCCTTGCTATCTTTTGTTTTTTTAAATGTTGGGACAAAAAAAAAAAAAAACACTAAAGATGATTTTATTATTGTTGTTGTTTATTTTCAGACATTTGTTTCTCTATGAAAAAGGCGGGGGGAAGGAACGAAATGACAATTGCATAGTTCACACACACACACACACCCAAAAAAAAAATCACAGAGAGGACCGGGAGAAGGGGAGGTAGATAAGTCAATGGGAGAAGGGTCCCCATCACGGCAGCAGGAACCAGTGAGCCAGGGCACAGAAGTAGCCCCTTCCTCCCACGATCACTGTCCTGTCCCCCTTGTGGTCTCCAGCCCCTTATGAGGTGGACAATGAGAAGTCCTTTAAGGCTGGGGCTGTAGCTCAATGGAACAGTGCTTGTATAGCATACTCAAGGGTCAGGGTTCTATCCCCAATACTGCAGGGGGGGAAATCCTTTAATAGATCTATACAGTGCAGGAAAAAAATTTAGAATTCTTTGACTTTTAATATTTATGCTTTTTTAAGTTTTTTTAACATGCACATGCACCAAGTTTTCACATATGATATATCAGACAACCCCCACAACTTCATGAGGCAGATGCTGTCTCTCCTTGCAATTGTGCAGGTGACGGAGAGAAAGTGAGACTCCAGTGACCTGGTGCACGGCTGTGCTCCTAACGGCTCTGGACATATTGGCCTGGACAAATTGGCTTGAGATGACTTGACTCTGGCCCTGCTGGCATAGCCTAACCTGGAGCCCCCAGTAAGTGCCTGGAGGCAGCCCCCTCCTTGGATCCCAGAAACGGCAATGACAGTGTGCCCCTCCTCCCGTCAGGGTAACTGGAAAGCACCAGTGTGTCTGAAGGCAGCTGGATAAGCCCAGGCTCAGGTCAGAGGCTTGGGGAGATTTCCCCAGGGACTGGGCAGAGCCAGCGATGCTCCTGTTCCACCGTGGGGACTCTTTCCGCAGACCTGTCTGCGGCCCCAATGAGCTGGCCATGTCAGCAGCCAGCAGACCCGAGACTGCTCCTTAGCAGCTCCCTGCAGGCACACACAGTCTTGTCCTGACCAAGCGCCTGGACAACTTTGATTAAATCCTCTCTCTTCAGGCTTCTCCCCTGCATGGTGTGTGGGACCCCGTGGACCATCCTCACAGGGTTTCAGAGAAGCCCCTCACCCACCCCAGGCACAGGAGGCCCCACTGCATGTCCTGGGGTTGCTGCCCACACACCTTCGAGCACTGGCCTCAAACCTGCTGGGTCCACTGTCCCCTGCTTTGCTGATTTTCCCATCCCACTCCCTTTGCCATTCATTTATAGACTGTTGTTTTTTTTTTTTTTTCCTAACTCCAGGGATTGAACGGAGGGGTGCTTAACTGCTGAGCCACATCCCCAGCCCTTCCCCTTCTCCTTTTCCTTCTCCTTCTCCTTCTCCTTCTCCTCCTCCTCCTTCTCCTCCTCCTCCTTCTCCTTCTCCTCCTTCCCCTTCTCCTTCTCCTTCTCCTTCTTCTTCAATTTAGAAACAGGGTCTCACTACGTTGCTTAGGGCCTCACTAAGTTCCTGAGGCTGGCTTTGAACTAGCCATCCTCCTGCCTTAGCCTCCAGAACCACTGGGATTACAGGCATGCACCACCGTGTCTGGCTCAAAATACTTTTTAATATAGTATCTTAAAATCATATTCATTACACGAGCAATTTATGATTATATGTACATAAAGACCTTTTATTAAAAGCAAACATTGCAAACATTGGTTCAAGAGGGCAAAATTTCAGTTAGGATGAATAAGTTCTGGGGATCTAGGGCACAGCATGGCAACGTAGTTAATAATAATGAATTATAGACTTACATATTAGGAAGAGAGCAGATCTTAAATGCTCTCACCGCAAAAACTGATGAGTGCATGAGTGATGGATAGATTAATTAGCTTCATTTAATCATTTCACATTTAATCAAAATATCATCTTGTGAACCCTAAATATATACAATTTTTATTATATATTGTCGCGACCCCTCGCCAGCAAGGGAAAACATGACACAGGATTCTTCTTTCAGCAGTTTATTCAGGCCTTGATTCAAGTATCATCTTCTAGCGACCCCCCGCTGCGCGCCCAAGCACAGCCTAATAAAGCCTCCCGCATACCAATCTTAAGCTGCCACGTGGACCTTTCTCATAGGATAGGAAGGGATTGCATGCCAATTCTCCATATTAGGAGTTGTTTGTCACAGGCCACAGTGGAAGCCGGCGCCATCTTCTAATGGCGGCCACGGTCTAATTAGAATGGCTCACCACAATATATATTTTATTCTCCATTAAACTTTAATAAAGCTGGAAAAATAGGCAAACATTGCAGTTGTATTCAGATAAAAAGTCCAAGTTTAGATAAAAAGTCTCTTCGCCATTCCTTCCCCAACACTAATCAAAGTCCTTTCCCCAAAAGTTACCCCATTATTGCTGAGGCCCCTGCACTGGGTGACAGGCCTCTTGGCCATCCAGGGCTGGCAGCCTCCCTCCCCATCAAGAGGGCACCCCACCCTGATTTGGTGATTTAGGAGGTTCAGGGAGGGGGAAGTTGAGCTCAGCTCCGGGTGAGGAAACCCCACCCCTCACGCCCTGCCTCAAGCCCGGTTTCCTGTCCTGTCTGTGGATCAGACTGCAGCCAGACGATGACCCAGAGATTCCTGTTCTGCTGACACTGCCAACTCACCGGGTCGCTTAGAGCAGGTCACTGACCCTATCTGGGCCTCAGCTCCCCTTCTATTAAGAAGCAAAGTAGGGCTGGTGCTGGGGCTCAGTGGTAGAGCGCTTGGCCAGCATGTGTGAAGCACTGGGTTCCATCCTCAGCACCATATAAAAATAAATAAAATAAAAATTTTAAAAATGCATATAATATAGAAGGAGGAGGAGGAGAAGGAGGAGGAGGAGGAGGAGAAAAATAGCTGGGCGAAGGGATGCCCACTGGTAATCCCAGCCACTCGGGATTACCAGGAGGCAGGAGGATCATAAGCTAGCCTGGGCAACATCGCTAGACCTTCAGCAACTGAAGAAGACCCTGTCTTTAAAATTAAAATAAAAAGTGGAGATGTTGGAGATGTTGCTCAGTATTGAGCACCCCTGCTAAGAGCCAAGTATATGATGCATGGCATTTTTGGTCGAAAGGTGATGCCAGCTAGCCATTGAGATGATATGATTATGTTAAGATTTGCATTCATATGGATATTGGGCTCCTGCTGTTCACCTAGGCCGGCTACGGGACTCCTGGAGAGTTCCCATTGGTTGGGGAAGTACAGTAGGAGGGAGTTCCGGGGGAGGAGCTCTCTGCGGTCCGGGAGGAGGCCGCGTGGGTGGAAAAAATCTGCCCGGGCGGTACCGGACATTGGCGGCAGTTTCAAAAAATAAACTTTGTTCCTGCTTGAGTGGCTCGTGATTTTGTGCCCAGCCAGACTGCGGCAACTGGCGGCCCGCACGGGGAACGCCTGAAGCTTGGAGGTGAGTAAAATTGCTCGCCCCTGAGGGAAGGCAACAAAATGGGTGACCATTTCAAAAAACAATGTGCTCTCGTTTTGATTTATCTTGTTTTTGTTTCAAGCTGCCTATCCCTAGAATTTTCTCAGGCAAACTGGGAAAAATGGTTGGCTCAAGGTTTGAAGTTGTTCGGCCCTGAGAAAGAGAAAATTGATACAACTATTCTTTGTTCGGTTTTTGTTTCATTCTGTTTCGGTTTTGTTTTATGCTATCTTATTGGGTTGCGTTACCTTTATAGTAGATTAGAAACTAGTAAAAAACAAACCGAAAGACTGTTAAGTAAATTGTTAGAGGTCCAGACTATGGTAGAAAACATGTTAGGTCAAGCGAAAGAGAAGGTCTCTCAAGCTAGTCAGACAGAGGAAGATTTGAAGAAAGAAAGCTTAGAGGAAAAACAACCATCAGGCGGGGAATTACAACAGGAGGCTGCTACTAACCCCGTTCTATCACCAGAGGGCGTAATTCAACCAACAGCTCCATCTACAGCTGAGCGGCCCTCAACTCCCGTAGTTGATGGACGGAATCCTGAGGCAGGACCCCAAAGATTAGCATGCCCTGTACTTGAGCAGGCAGGAGGGCAACGAATTCACCGTGCTTTAGATTTCAAAACAGTGAAGCAATTAAAGGAGGCTGTAACAACCTACGGGCCGCAAGCACCCTTCACTGTGAGCATGGTCGAATCCATTACCAACTTAGACATGACGCCAGCAGATTGGGCTAACATGTGTCGATCTGTGCTAAATGGAGGACAATATTTGTTATGGAAGGTTGCCAATGAGGAATTTTGCATGGAGACAGCTAGGCGAAATGCAGCAGCCGGTTACCCTCAAAGAAATCTAGATATGTTATTAGGAAAAGGACCTTATGAGGGTCAACGGCAACAAATTGAATATGATCCTGGCGTATACGCACAAATTGCTGTAGATGCAGTTAGGGCATGGAAAACTTTACAGGGGCATGGAGATTTACAAGGACAATTATCTAAGGTAATACAAGGAGCTAATGAACCTTACGCTGAATTTGTAGATAGGCTTATTCAGACAGCATCTAGAGTATTTGGAGATACAGAACAGGCAATGCCATTTATAAAACAACTGGCTTATGACCAAGCAAATCGTTGCTGCAGAGAGGTCATCAGACCATGGAAACATGAAGATTTAAACACATATATTAAATTATGTAGAGACATTAATGAACAAGGGCAAGTCTTAGCAGCAGTACAACAGGCTTTAGATGCCAGGCCAAAAACATGCTATAATTGTGATCAAACAGGACATTTTAAAAGGAGTTGCCCCATAGGAGGAGGGTTTAACAAGGCTAGGTATCAAAGGAATAGAATACCGGGTATTTGCCCACGATGCCGTAGAGGGAAACATTGGGCTAATGAATGCCGTTCTCAAACCACCATAGAAGGTATTCCGTTATCAAAAAACAGACAAGGACCAAGTGTTTACCCACGATATCGTGGAGAAAGACATCAGGCTCCATTGCCAAAAAACGGACTGGAGGGCCCAATGCTCCGGGGCCCAAAACCACAAATATACGGGGCAGTGGAGGAACCCAGCAACACCATCAAGGTAGTGCCCAGGACGCATTATCCATTAAATCCCTCATCAGACAAACTAGAGGGAGCGCAGGGTTGGACATCTGCGCCTCTGCCAGAGCAGTACTAACTCCAGAGATGGGAGTTCAAATCATTCCCACAGGAGTAAAAGGACCTCTTCCCCAAGGAACAGTAGGCTTATTATTGGGACGCAGTTCTTCAACACTAAAAGGACTTATGATAAGTCCTGGGGTAATTGATCCCGATTATGAAGGTGAAATAAAAATTATAGCTAGTTCTCCAAGAGGTATATCAGTAATTTCACCAGGAGATAGAATAGCACAGTTATTAATAATACCCAGCCTACATGATAAATTTTCCAGTCGTACTGTAGAAAGAGGTTCCAGGGGATTAGGCTCCACAGGTGTAGATTGGGCTATGCTGTCTTTAAATCTAGATTCTCGCCCAATGCTAAAACTAAATATTCAAGGACATGACTTTAATGGGCTACTTGATACAGGTGCAGACCTTAGCATCATATCTCATCAAGAATGGCCGAAACATTGGCCATTACAACAAGCCACTCAAACGCTTCGAGGCCTAGGAGTGGCAACTAATCCCCATAGAAGTGCAATGGTATTAGATTGGAAGGATCCTGAAGGATGTGAAGGAACTATACAGCCCTATGTATTGGATCATCTTCCTATAAATTTATGGGGACGAGATGTCCTAGATCAATTAGGTTTGACATTAACAAATAACATCAATCCTAATGCGCCCACTACTAGGGCTAGACAAGGCTTTAGGAAAGAAGAAAGATTAAGAGAACAAGAACAAGGTATGACAGCACCAATTCAAATAGATCAAGAAACAAATAGACATGGATTGGGTTTTCAGAAAGGGCCACTGAGACAATCAAAATTACTTGGAAATCAGAAAGACCAGTGTGGGTTCCTCAGTGGCCCCTGACTAAAGAAAAGATACAAATAGCCCATGACCTGGTCAAACAACAATTAGCGGAGGGACATATACAACCTTCCGTATCTCCCCATAATACTCCCATTTTTGTCATTAAAAAGAAATCTGGTAAATGGAGATTATTGCAAGATTTAAGAGCCATTAATAATGAGATGGTTATTATGGGACCTGCTCAATCAGGGATTCCCCAATTGTCTGCTTTACCAAAAACCTGGTATGTTTTAGCTATAGATATTAAAGATTGTTTTTTTTCAATTCCAATTCATCCCGAGGATAGTCCACATTTTGCATTTACTATCCCTGCACTAAATCATGAAGGTCCTGATCAGAGATATGAATGGAAAGTACTCCCTCAAGGGATGGCTAATAGTCCAACTATGTGTCAAATTTATGTTAACAAAGCAATCCAGCCACTTAGAAATCAAAATCCTGAACTACAAATATTTCACTATATGGATGATGTGTTATTGGCACATAAAGATAAAAACACATTGCTAGAATGTTATGCCACACTTACAAATTTATTAAAAAATTATAATCTAGAGATAGCAATAGATAAAGTACAATTAAATCTTCCAATTAATTATTTAGGGGTTTTATTATCCTCAACCATGGTCCGTCCACCCAAAATTCAAATACGAGTAGATCAACTCAAATCACTTAACGACTTTCAAAAGTTATTAGGAGACATAAATTGGATAAGGCCTTATCTAGGCATACCAACAGGAGAGTTGGGACCTTTATTTGATATTCTAAAAGGTCCATCAGATCCAAATTCACCCCGCATGTTGACGCCTGAAGCAAGAAAGGCATTAAAAATCATTGAAACATATATGGAAAATATGCATTTGGATAGAATTGATATAAGTTTGCCTTTATTATTTATTGTACTGCCAACAAAAAATATTCCTACAGGAGTATTCTGGCAAGAAGGTCCATTATTGTGGATACATTTATCTTATTCTCCTAACACTATTCTTACTAGGTATCCTGAGGCTGTAGGACAATTAATACTCAAAGGAATAAAAGCAGCCAAGGGAGTGTTTGGGATTTCTCCCAATAAAATTATTACTCCATATACTATAGATCAAATTGATGAGTTAGCTAATGAGTTAAATACTTGGGCAATAATCATGTGTAAATCTAATGTTTCATTTGATAATCACTTACCGTCTAATCCTTTGTTGTCTTTTTGGTCTAAACATCCTGTAGTTTTTCCAAAGATGACAAAAAAAACCCCTATCATGAATGCTCCAAATATATTCACTGATGGGTCAAATAATGGTACAGCAGCAGTAGTTACCCCTGATCAAACTTTTACATTTTTAGTACCCAAACAATCAGCTCAAAAGGTAGAGCTTAATGCAGTATTACAAGCTTTTATGATGTTTAAAGATTCTGTATTTAATTTATTTTCTGATAGTCAGTATGTAGTTAATGCTATAGTATCCCTTGAAGATGCTGGTAGGATTTCCCCTTCTTCTACTGTTTTCTCTTTGTTTTCCACTATACAAAGTCTAATCTGGGACAGAAAAGATCCATTCTTTATAGGACATATCAGGGCACATACAGGATTGCCTGGAGCCCTTAGTTTGGGCAATGATTTAGCAGATAAATCTACACATGACATACATATTTTCTCCACAATAGAAGAAGCTATAAATTTTCATAAAAGGTTCCATGTCAATGCTAATACTTTACAAAAGCGTTTTAAAATAACTAAAGAACAAGCCCGACATATAATAAAACAATGTCAAAATTGTGTGACATTTTTACCACAAGTTAATCTTGGAGTCAATCCTAGAGGACTGATACCTAACCATATTTGGCAGATGGACGTCACACACTTGCCAGAATTTGGAAAATTAAAATATTTACATGTTACAGTTGATACTTCTTCCGGATTTCTGATGGGCTCCCTTCATGCCGGAGAAAAAACTAAAGATGTTATAGCTCATTGCTTACAAAATTTTGCCACTGTGGGCGTTCCAAAACAGTTAAAAACCGATAATGGTCCTGGTTATACGTCCACCTCTTTTAAACAATTTTGCTCATCATTTGGCATTACTCACATAACAGGAATTCCATACAATCCACAAGGACAAGGCATAGTTGAAAGAGCTCATCAAACTATTAAAATGTACTTATTAAAACAAAAGGAGGGAATTGGAAAGGGGTATATATCCCCCAAAGATAAACTTAAAATAACCCTTTTTACTCTAAACTTTTTAAATTTGGATTCATCAGGGCTTAGTGCTGCGGAAAGACATTTGTATCCAAAAAATGTACATAAGCCTAAGGTACTTTGGAAAGATATTCTAACAGGACAATGGAAAGGTCCTGACCCAGTGATAGTCTGGAGTCGGGGCTCTGTTTGTGTTTTTCCACAGGAAGAACAGCAGCCGATTTGGATTCCAGAGAGATTAACTAAAACAATTTCTACAGACCAAAAGGAAAATGATTCGACTCAAATCCATAACAGCTGATATCCAGATCTCCAGCTTGGCTATTCTTACATCTGCGACAGTGATTAACCAGGATGCTTTTTTCAATATCTATTTTATTATTGCTTTTTCCCACATCATAAAGTTCTATTTTATTTTTGAGCTCATACAGACCTAGGTTAATGTTTTTTCTGATCAGTTTTATTTTTTGACTGTGGAGTTTTTGAACATTGCAATGGAGATTTCACCTAGGTAAAGCTACAAGGCCTTTACTATTGTCTTATGTGTTATATGTTACGTGTGCACACTTCTGTTTTGTGTTGTATGTCTGTATGTGCGTATGTCCATATATCACATATGAGGAGCGCTCATGCACATGGATCCAAAAAATTTTTTTTTTTTATTCACGTGATTTTAATAGTTTAATTTAATTTGGGTAAACAGCTGTTGAGGATTGTTTTAATATATGAACAAATAGAAGGTTAACAGATCTGTTTGTTTACTTTCACCTTTCCTTTTCATTATATTTAATAATTCTGTTCAGGATAATGTAAATTGTTCTAAATATTGTTTTCTTAGTACCTGTTGAAATGTTACATATTTTTTTTTTAGCATCATTGTCAAAATTCCTATTTTCATCCCAGTGCCGGTGAAGACAAAGATAAAACCAAACTACAACTTCTTCGAGAGTTATCACAACAAACCGTGTAAACTGATACATCAATGATTTATAACTCAACAAGTAATGCTCAATCAATGAGTCGATTTATTTTGGAAGGATATGGACATATTGATAGATTCCTCTGCTTTGAACTGCTTACAAAACTTGCCTGGACTATGTATCACTTGTATGCTTTATTTTGGGAGGATATGGACATATTGATAGATTCCTCTGCTTTGAACTGCTTACAGAACTTGCCTGGACTATGTATCACTTGTATGCTTTGTGATCTATTTGTTGATGCAGCGAATTATGGTAGTGCTAGCGTATCTTTGCTGATGTGTCACCAGTGATGCAATTTTTCCTAGGAGCCGTTAATTGACTTGGTGTCATGACATTTCTGTATCCTCCTCCCTTCTACTAGTGATGGTCTAATTTTGGGGGCCAACAGAGGTGAGGTAAAGAACCTCACCCCCCACCCCACTGGTACATAGGCCTATCCACAAGTATGGCTATATGCTGGACCGGTAGTCAGTGACGGGTATGAGCCAATTGCAGTGGTATCAACCTAAGACAGGAGGCTGACGCCTAAAAGTCAGTTTTCCGATGACGGGTAAGAACCATATGTTGAATTGGACAAACCTAACAGGCACGGTCCCTAGCCAGATTGCTTGTTACTTAAACAGAAGGGGGGAGATGCTAAGAGCCAAGTATATGATGCATGGCATTTTTGGTCGAAAGGTGACGCCAGCTAGCCATTGAGATTATGTTAAGATTTGCATTCATATGGATATTGGACTCCTGCTGTTCACCTAGGCTGGCTACGGGACTCCTGGAGAGTTCCCATTGGTTGGGGAAGTACAGTAGGAGGGAGTTCCGGGGGAGGAGCTCGCTCTGCGGTCCGGGAGGAGGCCGCGTGGGTGGAAAAAATCTGCCCGGGCGGTACCGGACATTGGCGGCAGTTTCAAAAAATAAACTTTGTTCCTGCTTGAGTGGCTCGTGATTTTGTGCCCTGGTTCAAATCCCCCATAGTAGGATTGAACCTTCTGCCAGGCACCTGAGAGAGCGACCTGACCCTGCTTTGTAGACTGCACTGTGGTGCCTGCTGGGCTGGTCCCCTGAACCGTCTTCCAGCTCTAAAGCCCCATGCTGCTTCCCCTCGGTGGGGGGCTGGGGGTGCCTCCCCTCTGAGTCTGATATCCCTGCTGTGTTCTTCGGTTTGTCTTCTTTCCCTTTCTTGTCTGAAGCCTCTGTCACCCCCAAGTGTCCCTGTGCTTGCCACCAGCCTCAGTCTGACCTTCCCTGGAGAAGCAAAGCCAGGCCCTGCGCGAGGTGGTGCAGAGAGGCAAAGGCAGAGGCTATGGCTGACCACAGCTTCCTCTTGACCTTCTCGGCTCCCCACCAGGGGTGGACACGGAAAGGGCAGCTGGGCATAGGGGAGAGCGGGCGTCCTCCAGAGGCCTGGGGGCTGTGCTGGGCGGGGCTGAGTCCTCTAGACCCAGGTTGATGCTCACAGCTGGAGGCCTCCACTTCCCTCAGCCCAGAGAATCCGCCCTCCACATTGTCCCTCTTCCCTACCCTGGGTCTTGTCACTTCTCTGTTCTATATCAGAGCTGCTAAAAGAAGCACACAGAATCAGACCCGACTCTCATCACCTCTGCCCTGGCCAGAGGTCCAGTGTGGGGCAAGTTCTGCATGTGCCCTGATCTGGGACCCCATTCTCCGAGCTCCAGGAATGCTCTTCACTCCAGGTCACAGAGGCCAGCCTCGGCCCTGCCCCAGTCTCCTGGGAAGGCTGGTGGGAACAGGCCCCTGGGGACTTGCACACAGCCACCTCACTGGTCTGTCTTCGTGATCTACAGCCTACAGCCCGTGACTTCCTCAGAGATGGTTGAGCAGATCAGTTGAGCAGGCTGACCAATCAGGGAAGCCCGAGGCTCCTGGGCACCTTCAGCACATGATGGATGCTCAGGAGATGGGAGGCTAATGACAGCAAAGCACCCCACAGTGAGGACCAGTGGCCCGTAGGAGCCTGTTGGTATCTGGGAGGGGTCTGCCCATCCCTCGGGGTCCACATCAGCAACCAGCAAACTATGGCTCTGAAACTAAGAATGGTTTTTATGTTGGAAAAAAATAAAATAAAATGAAAACAATATTTTATGACATGAAAATTGTAAGAAATTCCCATTTCAGTGCCTACAAGGAAAGTCTTACTGGGACACAGCCAGGCTCATGCTCAGTAGCTTGTAGCTCTTTGCCCAAAACAATAGCAGAGGCATGAAGCCCCCAAAACTGAAAATATTTCCTCTCTGGCCCTTTGCAAAAGAAAGCCTGTCAACGTCTAGTCAAGAGAAATTCTCAGAGTGCTGGTCCCTCCGAGAATCCCTGCTCAGCACTGTCTCCCAGCTCCCCCATGTTTGCCAAGGACCCTCCCTACACTTCCTTCCTAGAATGGAATCTCCACCTCCTCTGTGTGGGTCTCCTGTGAATCTCCTTGTGATTCCATCCTTAGATGAAGCCACACAAATCTCTTCAAGATAAACTCCCTTCTGTACCTTGGGCTTCTGCTGAGACACTAACGGGTAATCAGTGCCTTTAAACTTCCTAGATGCCCTAGTGTTTGAAGTAAAAATTTGTGAAGCACACGCCCTCGAGCTAATCAAAGGGCCTTTGTCTGGAGTGCTGTGTGAAACCTAGACCTGGATTTGTTTCCTCAACTCAGCCCTGTGTGAACTTGGGCAGGTCACTGTCCCTCTCTGAACCTCCATTATTTTTCCTCAGAAAATGAAGGGGATGGAGATGATTCTGAAGCCCCTTCCTATGAAGCTGTCAATGAGCCCGAAATGAATGCTTTCCTGTGCCCTCCTTGGAGTTACCAGGTATATTAGTTCATTTTCTGTTGCCATAACAAACTACGTGAAGCTGGGTACTTATGAAGAAAAGAGTTTGGGAGGCGATAATTCCAAGATGGTGCAACTCCGTTATCTCATCCTCTGGAAAGGGCCCCCTTGACTGCATAACAATATGGTGGATGGCACGTGTGAGAGAGAGAGAGATCACATGGTGAGACAGGAAGCCAGAGAGACCAGGAAGAGGCCAGTCTCAACCCTTTTTATAATAACTCATTTTCACAAGAACTGACTCCACAAGAGCTGCATGAACTCCTTCCAAGGAGCGGCTCTCCTAATGACCTCACCACCTTCCAAACTGGCCCACCTCTTCAAGGTTCTACCCCGCAACACCACACTGAGGACCAAGTTTCCAACACGTGAACCGTAGAGGACAAATCACATCCAGACTCCAGCACCAGGGACAGCATATACCACGGACCCAGAGAAACCCACGGAGCCAGCCCGTGGCAGCGAGTCAGCAGGTGGAGGGGCCTCTGTGGAAGGTTCCAGCACCAACTGATGGAAGGGGACAATGAGAGGAGAACAAAGTTAGAAAAGAGGTGGGACCGGAGGAGGCACCAGACAGCAGAGGAAGGAGCCCAGCAAGGACGGGTCACTTTAAGTCTGGATGCCACGGCCTCACGTGAGTTCAACAGAGAGGGCACACAGTCCCAGGAAGGGTACACAGTCCCCCATCCTCTCGCCACTCATCCTTGAGGTTCAGGTAGCCTCGGGGCATCCAGGGATGGTTACCTGGGCCTTTCCCTCAGAAACCGCGGTGTCCTCCCCTCCTCCTCCAGTTCTCACTTTCTTCCTGGGTTCCTCTGGGGACCAGGCTCCGCTCCACGTCCAGGGCAAGGAAGTCTGGGTCAGCTGGGGCCTCAGGCAGACCAGAGTTTCTGTTCATGGCTCAAGAGCTGAACGTCTTGGGGAAAAGGGAGTAGGCAGCGGGTGGTAAGGCTATTAAGAAATCATTTTTAATTGCATTGGCTGTGATATTAATTTGCTATGTAGAGAGATGTTTTTTAGAGAGATGCATGATGAATTATTTAAGGGCGAAATGTCAGGACATCTGTAATTTATTTTAAAATACTTCTACGTAAAAAATACAGTGAGCTAGGCAGTCTCTCCTCTGGAGATGGCTCACATTTGCCCTCAAATATGTGCCCCCTGCTTCACCCCAAAGGCATCCCTCCCACCCATGCTCCCTTGAATATCTACTTGCCTAAATAAACCTCTGTCTATGGCTTTGAAAAAAACAAATACAGTGAGTTAAAAATACAGAAGCAGGGCTGGGGTTGGGGCTCAGCGGTAGCGTACTTGCCTGGCGTGTGTGAGGCACTGGGTTCGATTCTCAGCACCACATATAAATAAATGAATAAAATAAAGGTCTGTCAACATCTAAAAATATATTTTAAAAAATACAGAAGCACCCGGACCCTGAGCTCAGGTGACATGAGGCTGCTGCAGGCACCTCCTGCTCCTCTTGGAAATGAGACCAATGACCTGACCCTGTGCAGAAATGACAAATAGACACCCTTCTGAGCCTGCTGGCTGACTATAAAAACACACCACTTCCCAGCCAGCACCCAGTAGGACTGCAGTTCCCACCCCACCCTCTGGCCCTGAGCTGCATGCCCAACATGCCCAGGGTGTTCCCACAGTTATAGGATGATGTCCAGTGCTGCCCCTGAACCACCTCGTGGAAGCCAACCTTGGTCTCCTCTCTCCCTTCCCCTCCCCTCTCCTCTCCCCTTCCTCTTCTCCCAACTTGAACTCACAAAACTTCACAGGATGGAGACACACTCCCAACCCATGCTATGTCTGAGCATGAGGCCTGTGGAGTCCACTGGTATTTAGGACTGTGGTCAAGGTCAGTTGTCTTCAGGCCTTCCTTCTAGAGAAGATGGATAAAACCAGGGCTCAGGAAATGGATACGGGAGAAAAAAGAAAGTGTGGAGCCTCATTTATATTGACCACAGTTTCCTTCCCTTCTAGGAGGCTGGACTAGGGTGTGACAAGGGACCTCAGAGTTCCCTGCAGCTGTCAAGGACAGGCAGCTCTGAGGCTTCTTGGGGCCCAGAGATGTTCCCTGCACCTGCCGGGAGGAGGTCTTCCAGCTCCAGCTTCCCCCAGACCTATCTCCAGAGAGACCATCTTTCCAGGCCTCCACTTTCTCAAATGCCTTCATCCTTCTCAATTCTCCCTTCTCAGAGGTGCTGGGAGAGACCTGATGAGTAGGGACCACAAATCTCCTCAGCAACCTTGACCTTAACCCAAGGTCTCAGGAAGGGGTAGACTGGTTGGGGGGAGCCCTTCCTCCCCCCTCCACCTGGCCGGCGTGTGTCCTTGACTCCAGATGAAGCGCTGGACAGGACCATACAGAAGGCAAGAGAGAGAAGCAGAGGTGGGGAGAGGGTTCAGCTGCCTGAGGGCCAGCAGGACGCAGATTCTGGGATTCTGGCTGTGGGTACAAAGGGGCTGCTTCCCCTCTGCCACAGCCCTGCAGAGCCCGCGGATCTGAGTCCTTGAATGCCATGTCCCTAGGAAAAGAACCTGAGCCTGGGTCCCGGGGAATGGAGGGAAAGGTCTCTGTGAGCAGGCCTATGCACACCCAGGAGCTGGCAAGAGCAGATATCAGCAAATCACTGTGACCTGCCAGTCACCAGACCCAGCACAGGGCCTGATAGGTCTACCGATATGTGACCGAGGACTGGATCCCTGGGCCTCGCTCCATTTCTCCTCCCTAGCTGGGCCTCAAGAAGTGGAAAACAGTATCCATGCAGCTTGGTATTTTCAGAATCCTTCCCAGGTGTCCCCAGATGAGCTCCCTCCCTGAGGAAATGGGCCTCCACATGCACCTGAGAGAAATGTCACTTGCTGATCCCAGGGAAGGACTGACCCCTCTATACAAGCAGCTTCCCCATAGGGAGCCCAGAAAGAACAATAGATTTTTCTACCTAAAAGATAATTTATATGGGGCTGGGGCTGGGGCTGGGGCTTAGCGGTAAAAAAAAGGTAATTCTTACAAGTTTAAGAATTGCTATGAGAACTAGTATTGAATGCTTATAAAATGATCCATCTGGGGGCTGGGGTTGTGGCTCAGAGGTAGCACACTTGCCTGGCATGTGTGAGGCACTGGGTTCAATTCTCAGCACAGCATATAAATAAATAAATAAAATAAAGGTCTAACAACAACTAAAAATTTTTTTGAAATTATATGTGAATGATAAAACACACTACAGACAATATTTTGAAAAATGTGACAGGTCAGAAAAAAACAATATCTGAGTCATACAGAGATTACTATTCAGAATGTAAGAAGAATTTGTGAAATCAATAAGTAAAAGGGAATAGCTCAGTAGAGGAAACAGAAAAGGCAGACACTGCCATCCAGAGAAACACCCACGGAAAATTAATACAGAGAAGACAAGATCAATTGCATTAGTAAATGGGAAAATGCAAATTAAAACCAACCATAAGAGGGTCATTTTGCACCCATTAAATTAATAAAAAGTTAAAAGGTTGGTGATTCCCAATGGTGATGAGGTTATGAGAATATTGGCAGTCTCAAAAGCGATTGGTAGCAATATAAGTTAGTGCGTCCTTTAAGGAATCAATTTGTCAAGATTTCTCAAAATATTAGATGCATATCCACTTCCTGCCGACAATTCCATTTCCAGGGCCTATGTGAGAGAATAAATCATGTGCCCACAAAGAAGCATATTTAAAAGGTTATTTGTTGCAACATTTTATATCATAGTGAACCTTAGAAACAAATCAAATAGCCATGAATAGGAGAGGAACTAAATAAATGATGCCCCCTCTCTAGGGCAGGGCTGGAGAAGAAGGACACAGACCTGCCTGCACTTACCAGACCACCAAAGCCTATTTAGTCCAAAAAATCAAGCTGCAGCCAGGCGCAGTGGTGCATGCCTGTAATCCCACCAATTGGGAGGCTGAGGCAGGAGGATCATGAGTTCAAAGCCAGCCTCAGCAACTTAGTGAGGCCCTAAGCAACTCAGCAAGACCCTGTCTCTAAATAAAATACAAAAAATGGCTGAGGATGTGGCTCAGTGGTTGGTTAAGTGCCCCTGGGCCTGGGTTCAGAAATCCCTGGTACCAAAAAAAAAAAAAAAAATCAAGCTGCTACATGACACATATTGTAACACCTCAATTGTATCAGACTATATAGACACACTGTGTGTGTGTGTGTTGTGTGTGTAAACAGGGAAGAGTACGTGCAAGAATCATCTCAAGATGCTGCCAGAGGCCAACTCACTGAGCTCTGGAGCCTCTCGCTTTAACCCTCTGGCTCCACAAAGCTCTGTCCCCCCACCCCCACCCCCACCCCCAATGCCATGACCTTCAGTAAGCGGAGGAAAAAGGATTGTATAGTATGTCCCTATCCTGGCTATCCAGAACCTCCGCTCTTTCAACTCCTTTGCTGATGCAAGCAAGGGTGATGACCTGCTTCCTCCTGGCTGTGAGGACTATATTCACATAATAATTCAACAGAGAAATGGCAGAGAGACCTTTACTACTGTCCAAGGGATCGCTGAAGCTGGGGAAGGTGTTTAAGAAGGAATTTGCTGGGCTGGGGCTGTAGCTCAGGAGTGGAGCACTTGCCTAGCACACATGAGGCACTGGGTCCTATCCTCAGAACTGCATAAAAATAAATAAGCAAATAAAGGAATTGTGTCCATCTACAATTAAAAATTTTTTTAGTAAGGAAAAGAAGAAATATGCCTGCAAGTGTACCATAATCGAACTTCCAAAGTATGGAGAAGTAATTCAGCTGGAGGATGACCAGCCCAAGAACACAGGCCAGTTCCTGCTAGAGACTGGACTGGCTAAAGGCCAGCAGGGGAAGGATCGTGGGTTTTGGGGGGGGTTTTTTGTTGTTGTTGCTGTTGTTGTTTTTTTGTACTGGGGAGTGAATCCAGGAATTTAGGGACCCAACCACTCAGCCACACCTCCAGCCCTTTTTTGTATTTTATTTAGAGACAGGGTCTCACTGAGTTACTTAGGGCCTGCTATATTGATGAGGCTGTCTTTGAACTTTAAATCCTCCTGCCTCAGCCTCCTGAGCTTCTAGGATTACAGGGGTGCACCACCATGCCTGGCCTCATGGGTGTTCAGTGCAGTGGCTCACTGAAACTGAACGTTGCAATGAGTAGAATTTCCCTCTGTCTCTTGCCACGAGTTCAAAAACCTCACAGCTTATGTGAAGTAACCATTTGACGTCCTATTTTAACTTGTACTAGTGTAACTCCCTCATGTAATAAAATGAAAAGAGCCCCCAAAGTTAAAAACTAGATGCTACCAGAGGTAACATCTAGTACCAGAGGTAAGATCTGGAAGGGTGTGTGGCTGGGGTGAGACAGGAGGTGGGAAGAGTATCTTTCCTATTTCTTCCTGTATTCTGCTACATTGTTTGAGTATTTTTTCCAATAAAATGCCTTTAGGTTATGCTAGTTTGAGTTTAAAATATACCCCAAAGGTTTATGTGTTGAAGGTTTGGCTTGTGGTGCTGTGTGAGGTGGTGGATCCCTTAGGAGATAGGGCCTATTGAAGGAAGTTAGGTCAGCTGGGGCGAACGCTTGAAGGAGACACTGGGACTCTGGACCCCTTTCCTTCCTTCCCCGCTATGAGGCCTCCCAGCCATATGCTTCCTCCATAGTTACTATGCTGTCACAGGCCCAAAGCAATAGAGCCAAGGGACCATAGATTGAAACTTCTGAAACCAAGAGCCAAAATAAACCTTACTTCTTTCAAGTCAATTACTCAGGTATTTTATCACAGTAGCTGACTAATACCAGTTTAAAAAAAAAAAAAAGTGATAAAGAACCAAGCCCTGTGCACATCTGTAACTCAGGAGGCTGAGGGAGGAGGATCACAAGTTCAAGGCCAGCCTCAGCAACTTAGGGAGAACCTAAGGAGAATAAAAAAATAAAAAGGGCTGGGGGTGCAGCTCAGTGGTAAAGCACCCCTGGGTTCAATGGAGGATTGAACCCAGGAACACTCTACCACTAAGCTACATCCCCAGTTGTTTTTATTTTTTGAGACAAGGTCTTACTAAATTGCCAAGGTTGGCCTCAAATTTTTAATCCTCCTGCCTCAGCCTCCCAGGTCACTGGGATTACAGGCGTGTGCCACTGTGCCTGGCTCAAAAACAAATGCTTTTTAATGACTGCTGCAGCAAATAGGAAATGCAGACGTCAATGGTCGCAGCAGACTTGCCCCACGAAGCAACAGAAGAGTGTGTGTGTGTGTGTGTGTGTGTGTGTGTGTGTGTTGTCCTGGCCAAGGCTCCAGACAGCCTCACTTCACTGTCTTCCCTGGGGCTTTAATCTTCTGTGAGCTGTGTCCTCACGGGTTCATGGACATTCAATTACACAATTCTTCCTACCTCTCATTTGCCCCCCAAGTTCAACAGGTCTCACTGAAGCCCTGTTGGGTCCCACCCTTAACTTTTCACTTGCTTTATCGACATCTGATCATGCTCATGTTCACACGAAAGCCCACACACAGATGCCTACCATGCCACAAAACAGAAACAGCCCAGAAGTTCCTCAACAAATGACAGGCTAAAGAAGCCATAGACTACCTCTCAGTGATGGAAGGGAGTGAACGGTTGATGCATGCAGTAACCTGGATGGATCTTAAGGAATCCATGCTGCATGAAAAAAACATTACGAGAAGATCACATACTAGACCATTCCATTATATAACATCCTTATACTAGCAGACTTACAGAAGGGAAGCACATTGGTGGTTGGCATGGGCTAAGACGGCTGGGAGAGGGAGGAAGGGTGTGGCTACAAAGGGGCAGCAGGAGGGAGATCTTTGTGGTGATGAAGTAGTCAAGTACCTTGATTACAGTGGCACATGCCTGTAATCCCAGCAGCTCAGGAGGCTGAGGCAGGAGGATCTTGAGTTCAAAGCCAGCCTCAGCAACTTAGTAAAACCCTAACCAACTCAGGAAGACATTGTTTCTAAATAAAATACAAAAAAAAAATAGGGCTGGATGTGACTCAGTGTTTAAGCACCTCTGGGTTCAATCCCCAGTACTAAAAGTTTTCTTTTTAAAGAACTCATTCATGGACCAGGGACCTCCATGCACTATCTTTGAACTTCCTATGAATCTATAATTATTTAAAAGTTAAAAGAACGAAACGGGGATATCTGGAGTGTTTCCAGTTTTATTTTGGTTTGGGTTTGGGTTTGGCTTTTACAAATAAAGTTGTTCTGAGCACTGATTCACAGGTTTTTTTGTGGACATAAGTTTTTATTTCTGACATGAATGTGAACAATCAGGAGCAGTCATTTTGTGGGTGTCACCTCTGCTATTAAAATATGAGTTCAGCAACTCAGGAGCATCACAAGTGCTAGAGATGTAGCTCAGTGGTAAAGCTCCCCTGGGTTCAATCCTAATCCCAATAAATAAATAAATCGAGCCCCAAATAAATAATTTAATTAAATTTTAGAAGTCCATTGCTCTGACAGCGGGAGTGGACGATTTGGGGATGGGGGTGTCTCCTGACTCCTCTCGGGGAGGAGAGCTTGATAGGTTCTTATTAAATTCTTGCTGGAGGTAATGATCCTGAACCAAGCTCTGAGATTTTCTACAGCCAGATTTTCCAAAACTTTCACATCTCTCTTCCAGAACACCCGTATTGCCCCTGGGGAGGAGCCTGCCTTCAGGGGTAAAGGTGAGAAGACTGGAAGTGACTGCAGCCGGCTTGGAAGGAGACGGGCGGCTGCCGTGCTAACCTGACCCACTAGGGGGAAGCAGAGGACGAAGAATGGTTCCCTATTCTCTGGCGCTGACAGCATTTCCGCCAAGCAAAGGGAAGGGCCCAGATGGGCTGCTGCAGGTGCAAAACCAACTTGCGCGTCCCCAGCGCCTCATAAAGAGGGAGTCCCAGTGCCAATCTTAAGGTCTCCAGACGTTGAGATTAAAGGTGGGGAATGAGCAGGGTGGTGAGCTCAGGGTGGTCCCTCCCTCCCTGCCTACCTTCCTTCCTTCCTTTCCTGAGATCTGAGATTACAAAAGCTCCCCCACTCAAAGCCCCTTGCTTTTCACTGTCGGGGATCAGGCTGCTCCGGAAGTCTGAATATCCTAGGGTTACTGTGATGGTTAAATAAAGTGAGTGAAGCACCTTGCCCAACACCTGGCACCTGGTGAGTAATCAATAAGCATGTTCCTGCGCCCCCTGCTGTCCCCGGCTCAGTTCTGCATCTGGTACGGACTCCGGCTGCAGTATCCCTCATGGCCACTAGGAGACGGTATGGGACCACGGTGCTGGCTTTGCGCACAATCAGATTCTCTCTGGGGAAAACCAGCATTCTGAGCCTAGTGAGCTGCTGAATTGATGCGTCGGAGAGAGACTGAGTCTTGCGTTCTTATGCCAGCGTAGCCCACTCTTGTTGTACAGCCAGGAACCGGGCCAGGGTAAGCCAAGCAAAGACAACAGGTGGGAGGGAGTCAAATCAAGGAGTGGAAACACCAGAGATCCTCACGCTGGGGCTCCCAGAATGCCTTCCCACAGCCCGCATTCCAAAGCTGGCCGCTATGGAGACCATACCAACTGCCCCATCCACGATACCTTCCCCAAAAGTATGGGTGCAAGAGAGGTAGAGTATTATTCAAGACATCTCCTGGCCTAAGCATTCGTGTTCAATACATTGGACTGGATTGAGATCTGAATTAAGAAACCCAAGAACCTGCAAAACATGAACCAGTTAACTCCCCTGTCTTTCAAAATTTTATTCATTCATTCACTCACTCACTTTGTAGTACTCGATATCCAACCCAGGGCGGTGTGCATGTTAAACAAAGGCTCTACCACTGAGCTACATCTCCAGCCCTGTTTTTCATTTTTACAAACATAAATCAGATTGCCTCATTCCCTTTTTAAAATACTCCAACGGCTTCCCAACATCCCTACTATGTAATTGAAGGTCTCCCAACATAGCCTACAAAACCTCACATAATCTGATCCCCCTGAATCTCCACTGACCTCCCTTTCACCTCCATTCTCTCTCCTTAGGGTCAAAGATCAATGTCAGGCTCTTTCTACATCTGCTACTGTATTTGCAGTTTGCAGCCTCCTCTGCCTGGGACCCTGTCCCTCCAGAAGTTCATGCCCCTCACTTCATTCTGGTCTCTGCCTCCTCCCCTCAGGCTCTCCCTGATCTGGCGTTTTCTTTCTTCCACTGCCCTCCTTGTCACCATATTCTATGTTTCTGTGTTTATCTATTTATGATCTTTCTGTCTCAGGAGAATGGAAGTGCTCTGAGGGCCAGGATTTTATCTTCCTGTTGCTCTGACACTTGGTAGGAATTTACTGCTTGCTGAATGAAAGTATGACTTAATGAATTCTTTTACAAAATGTGGAGACTCCTGAAGGATCCTGGTGATGACAGCTCCCTGTAAATTTAACTCAGTATGTGCTCTCGGGTGCCTATTTTGTGTCTACTATACAGGTTTTAGGCATCATGTTATGCATTGTCATACGGAGAATAAGGTGAGAATGAATCTGATCCAGGCCTAGGCACAAACCCTAGGCGCGGCTCTCTTCACAACTCTCTTTCCCATTCTTGGAACAGCAGGTACCCCACGCCAGCTGGGAGAAGAGCACGTCAAAGTGCCACGGGGATTTCCCCCCAGAAAGGGTTACCGCCCCTTTGTTCCGCTCCTTTTTCCTTTCTGGGCCTGGTGTGTCCAGGATGCAGGAGCGTGGGGGATGAGATCCCTCTCCCTCCCCCACTCTGGGGCTGACTCATTCTGGTACCTCTTCCCCAGGGAGCTGGGTGGTCCTGGATTTGTGCCTCTGTTTCCTCCCTAGGGCTGCCTGAGAGTCTAGAGATCCCTGATGGAGTCTCAGGACAGCGCGCAGGTAGGGACTAGTGCGGAGCACCGCGTTTCCCCGGTGGCCCGCGGAAAGCGAAGAGCAGGAGAGGCCCCGAGAGACCCCGGGAACCACCATAGCTGGTGTTAGGGAGACTGGGAAGGCGGGTTGCTTAGGAAAAGGACGTGCCAGCGTCGGATTCGCCGGCACTGCTATCCCTGCAGGGCGCCCCCCCAACGCCGCTAGCCCCAGTGTGTGCCCGCGTATAACATGTGCAGTTACGTGTGCTTGTGGCGTCTGCGCGTGGGCACTTACACGTTCCCGGGAAGGCTGGGTGCAGGAGCTTCACTGTTCACACAAAGGGCGCTCAGATAAGGACCATTTAAATTGGGGACCAAAAAAGAAGAGGAAACGTGTTTGGGAAGCTGCGGGAGGAGGGTGGGGCCAAGGGCACGGTCGGGTCTTAGATGGGGCACTGTTACTGGACCGCCTGGGCGGAAAGCTCAGGGGGGAAGTGCGCAGGGCCGCTTCTCGTCCATTCCACGCAGAACTTTTCTTCCCTCCCTCTTCTCTCGCTCTGCCTCTCACGGGGAGGTCCCCAGGGACTGTCTCTCACATCCATTCTCCTTTCCTCCTTGATTTATGCTGCAGAGTGGAACGACCTTCCCTGACCTCATTTTCATGTCGACGCGAGCACACCCGGAGCCGGCTACGCACATTCCGGGGGAGGCTCGCGCCGACACTCACACACTCACCACCCAGACCTGAGCTGCTGGACCCTGCCCATCCCTGAGTTCACACCAGCTCCGCCACCATTATGGGCACTGCTGGGGCTGTGGACGCTCAAAGAATAGAACCTCATTAGCATCTTGCTTTGAATATCATTTGCATTTTATTCATTTCATGTCAAAATGCTCAGAACTCTCCTCAGCCCGCACCTCATCCCAGGGGTTGGGAGTCACGGGCCTCCATCTCAAGCGGCTTCCCTTTGGGCCCCACACTTGCTGGCTGCCCCCCCACCCACTCTCGCGTGGCTTACAGCCCGCATAAAAAGAGCTGATAGCTCCTGAGCTTTTGGTAAGTTTCAGGCCCTGCGCTAAGGGTGCATTATCTCATTTAATCTTTACAGCAATCCACAGGGCGAAGCACTAAGATCCCTTTGAAAGTGGAGGAAACTGAGTCACAAAGGTGCCTTGCCCCAAGTCGTAGGGCCAAAAATCGAGGAGGGGGAACTGAAATCCAAGGCGGCCGGACGCCAAAGCCAGAAAACTTCACCACTTCACTGATCTGCCTCGTGCAAGGTCAAAGCTAAGGTAAACGACGGCAATAGGTCCGTTTCCCTACTAGGAAGAAAGTCGATCTCTGGCCCTCCACTGCCCTTCCCCCAACCCTGCCACGGGTGGACTAGGGCGCATTCCCAGGACCCGGCTTCTCAGTGCCCCTCTAGCGAAGCTGCCCCTTGTCCTGACCCTTTCCAGTGCCAGCTCGGCCGGGTCCGGCAGCAGTGCTTAAGGGGTCGTCTGTCGGCGCTGGCTAGTTAAGAAAAATAAACAACGTTCCAAATGAAGGCGATTCCTTTCAAACCAAGTCCCGCCGCCTGCCAGAGAAATGCAAACAGCGGGGGACCGCCGAAGCCCGCCCCGGCCGCCGCGCCCGAGCTGCGGGTGGGAGGGCCGGACCGCCGTAACCCGAGCCGCCGCGCCGGCTCCCCGCGCGCTGCCCTCCGCCTGCCCCTTCGCCCCTGACCCCGCCGGCTGCGCGCCCGGCCCTCGTCCCCCATTCGCGGCGCGCCCCACCAGGATGGGACCCTGGCCATCGGTTCTCGGGGCCCAGAGCTGCCCCCTCCCCCCAGCGCGCTTGGCTTGGGCCCCCATCCCCACCAGTCATCCCGGGAGTGCCGGCAAAGTCCCGCGCGCTCGAGGCCACACGGCTCCTGTCAGCAATGCTCCCCTGCGGCGGCCGCGCGTCAGACCTCAGCGACCAGATCATTAAACACCAAGGGAAAAAAATGGACAGGGGGTGTCAACAAGCTGCCTTAGCAAACTGTTGCTTAGTGGATCAGGGGTGGGGGCTGCTTCTAGGTACATGCTCTCCCCAACCCGCAGTGTATGGCGAGAGCAGCCAGGGACACTACAAAGAAAGGCCCTACCTGGTCCTGCCAGGCACAGTATGGCCGCCACGGGCCCGAAGGAGTAGCTTATGATGGGACGGGGGTGGTTCAACTAGGACCCACCAGAGGAAAATCATTGCTCCCTCTGGGTGCTCTTTTACCCCCAATCTTCAGAGGCCGAGAAAACCTGCACTCGAGACCACCAGGGGGAGCCGAAGGGCGAGGGACAATGACCCCACTCCAAACTCGACTTCAAAGAAGCCCATCCCCGCGTGCGACCACGCAGGATGCGACAGCGCCGCCGTGGGTTTTAAGGCTATTTGAATGACTCTAGAGAGCCCAGTGGTTCCACGTGCATATGCGCCGCGGTAGGGAAACCAAGAACGATCCCTGGAGCTGGGTGCCGGGCGAGGAGGAAATCCTGGGATCCCTGCAAGATGGCCTCACCAACTCGAGGAGGGGTCGTTACGCCGCGTGGCCCGGCGGTGTCGCCCGTCGTAGAGGCCCTGGGAATCGCCACGGCCTTAGTCCTGACAGGCTACCATTCAGGGGGCTCCCGAGCCCCGGGGCTCGAAGTGTTGGGGAGGGACAGTGGTGCACCCGCTTCCTCCGAATCCCTTCATTGCAAACCTGGACATCACCCAGAGCCGCGAGAAAATGTCCGAAGGAAAGCTCCCATCTGCTTGGTGAGAATCCGAGACAAGCGAAGAGGCCGACCCCGCGGGCTCTCGGTCCCCTTTATTCCCCAGCTCCTTTTCGCTGGACAGGCATATCTGATAGCCTGTCTTAAGTGCAGTCTCCATGCGTTCCTGCCTGAGCTTTCCAGCTCCCAATTATTTCGCGCGGCTGGGAGTCAAGCGCTCTCCCTGGAGCATTGCTCACACATCTCACACGCACATGCACTCTCGCACAGCTCTCTCCGCGCTGCCCTACGCAGCTTGTTGGCTTCAGGGGTCTCAGACACCTCTGGAGCTCAAGGCCTTGACTTTCCGGCGGTCGCTCTAGACCTGAACGGCAATCAATACTCATTAAGGGCGCAGGGCCCTAGCTTGCCTCCACTACCCTTCCCCGCACACGCACGTGCACATCGCTTTAGAGATAACCTTCCTTGCACTTTCGTGAAAGTCGGATGTACACCCGGGAGAATTCTTCTTTCCCGGAAGAGTCCCTATCAGGACTTCAAAAAGAGAATTTTTCTCCCATTGTAGTAAAAGAAAAAGTTTGCCCAGAGAGTAGAGGGAAAGAAACATCCTACAGCACCACCGCCACCTATTCCCGGCTTCCTAAATGGGTTCCTTTCCGCCCGATGACACCGAGCAATTCTGGCAAGAAGGAATCCGTTCCTTTTGGATCCTTCAAAAAGCGCCACCTTCGAGACAGGCGATAAATCTGCTTGGCCTAACTCCGCCATCATTGCTCCTCCCGGGCCCTCCCTTGTAGACGTGACCTTAAGGAACTCCCAAGGGAACAGGTTTGAAAGCTTAGCTCCGAGTATCTAGGGCAACGTTTGACAGGTCAGCCCCTCGCTCTCCCTCCTCCAAGTCCGGTGCCCCTCTCCCATCCCACCCCCACCCTTGAGCGGGACTCAGACTCTGATCCCCGGACGAGGACGCAGCTGACAGTTAAATTGCAATGTAGGCCGAGGGGGGGAAAAAGGGACCGTGTCTCTTTAACGGGCCCTGCAGACAAAGCGTCTCCCCTTGGAGCGAGCGGAGCCCGGCGCAGCCGCGCGCAGACCTGTCAGCGCGTCTCCCGCGCTTGGGAGAGAGTTTGCAAAGTCATAATTATATCTCTTAACCTGTCTTGCTCTCTGCAGAAGAAGGTCCCATTATATTGAAATGAGATTATTAGCCATCAAATACTTTCTTTCTCGGGAGTTTTTTTTTCTTTTTTTTTTAAATTCAAATACCTTAACGACTTGGCAATTGCATTTTGATCAGATTTAGTTGGCGCCCCAGCCCGGCGCGGGAGCTGGGGCGGGAAGGCAGCTAGTTAGGGAGGGTCGATGGGGGTGCCAAAAGAGTTTGCAAAGAAAAGCAACCCCTATTTTATCCCGTTCCTAAGTCTCAGCCACCAGGTGAAGACCTCTGGGCCGAGGAAGGGGGCGTAATACAAGGGGCTTTGGGCGGAGGATAGCAAGCGTCTTCTTTCCCCTCCGGTTCATTGACTTAAACCACTTCTTAAGGAAATCGACTTTCAGGCGAGGCGGAGGTGGGGCTGAGATGCTGTGGAAATTTAAGGGCTGCAGGAATAGGGGTGGGTCTGGGGCACCAGGTAAGACAGACTGAAGCTTTGGGTCGCCGGCAGAGCTGTTTCCGCTGGAGGCTAGCCCAAGGCTCTCGAGCCAGGTTCCTGGTGGATGGGATTTCAGGGCGTAATAAATGGGTTTTGCTCTACGCCCAAGGTCTGTCTGGTTTTACCAAAGATTGTGGGCCCCTTGAGGGGGAAGTCCATCTTGTTTCCAGACCCTGGAACGCCTGTCCTTACTGCCAGCAGAGCCAGCCCTCCCCTCCCTAGACCAGGGGAGGATGTGAGGTGGAAGATTTTCCAGACTCTAATTGTAAAGCCCTCACTTTGACTTCCCTGGTGGGAGGAGGAGCTGGGCTTGTGTTTTCCTTGGCTTCAACCCAGACTCAAGGAAAATATGGAGAGCAAGACAGCCACCATCCCTCCTCCCCCTCCCCACTCTCATACTGCACGTATAATCCTGGTGGGTCCCACCCAGCATCTAGTTTCATCCCATCATCTTCCAGATGAACACCTCTCTTCAGGTACTCAAAAAGCAATATGGGGGATCCAGAGTTCAGAAACTTGGGTTCTCAGCAGGGCTAAAGCCACACCTCCTTGGACCAGTCAATCCTAGGCTCAGCCTTAGTTATTGTCTTCCTGTGAAAGGCTTAGACTTGAGATCTATATGGTCCCTTCTTTAATCTCTGACATCATTTCCCTGTAATGAAGTTTCTTAGGCCAGGCATAGTCATCTGAAAGATTTCAGAGAAGCTGAACTACCCAGTCTTCAGAAAAGAGGCCTTGGGGGAGTGGGGAGTGCTAACCAACCCTGGCCTTTAAAGGCTTCACATACACAAACTTTGGAAAATTTTGCTAGTGTCTACAAAAGCTGAAGCACACATATCCTGTGACCCGGCATCCAAAAGTAGGCATGGCCCCAACAGAAATGCAGGCCCATGTTCACCAGGACAAGATACAGATGTCCACCCACCTATACTTCTAATCAATATAGGCATCCCAGCCAAAAATAAAAGCCTTAAGGATTGAGAAGGGAAAGGAGAAATATTTTTTCATTCATGGATGACACAGTTGTGAACATGGGAAACTCAAAAAAATCTATAAACGACTAGCACTGTAGGTGAATTTAGCCAAGTCACTGAATACGACAAGGTTAACATACTAAATTCTACTTCTCCATACCACAAAAAGTTACCCCCCAAATTTTTTTTTAACTGGTACTGGGGATTGAACTCAGGTGCTCTTTACCACTGAGCTAAATCCCAAGCCCTTTTTATTTTTTTGTTTTGAAACAGGGTCTCACTAAGTTGCTTAGGGCCCAAGTTACTGAGGCCGGCTTTGAACTTCAGATCCTCCTAGCTCAGACTCCCAAGTAACTGAGCTTACAGACCTTTACCACTGTGTCTGTCTAGAAAATATTTTTTTAAAACAATGCTTCTTAGTCTGGCCTAATACCACAGACTAGATAGTTTATAAACAGAAATTTATTGGTCATAGTTCTGGAGGCTGAGGCACCCAGGATCAATGTGCTAGCAGATCCAGTGTCTGGTGAGGGCCTTGGTTCCCACAGATGGTGCCTCTTTGCTGTGTGCTCACATGGTGGATACGGCCAGGCAGCTGTCTGGCCATCTCTAATAAGGAAGGTAGTCTCATTCATGAGAACTCTGTCTTCACAATCTAATCGAGTCCTAAAAGCCCCACCTCCTAATTCCATTACTTTGATTTCAACACGAATTTTAGGGAATACAAACATTCCGGTCATCATAAATGCCAGAGTTGGGTAACAGATAAAAGATGAGGTTCTTTTGAGGTGATACAAATATTCTAAAATTGTGATGATGGTTATATATGTATGTGAAAATTCCAAAAGCCACTGAATAATATGATTTAAGTAGTTGAATGGTGTGGTATGTGAATTTTGACTGTTTTAAAAGGTGTCTCATGAAAAGGTAAAGAATATGTATTTCTGAGGCTCTTCACCTTATATCCATCACCACTTCTTAGAATAATTCTTTATAAAAATGCAATTTAGAAGAGCAGCAAACCCCATGATACGCTCAGGAATAAATCTAATGAAAAAATGTCCAAGATATTTACACCAAAACTACAAAAAATTATTAAGAGAATTTAAAGACCTAAATACAGTAGTCCCCCGCCTCCCCTTCTGTTGTTTCAGTTACCCATGGTCAACCATGATCCAAAAATATCAAGTGGCGAATTTGAGAGGAAAACAATGCACAAGTTTTTAATTGCCCACTGTTCTGAGATCTCTTGCCATCCTGCTTCATCCAGGCTGGACAATTATCCCTTTATCCAGCGTATCCACACTGTATACACTACTTCCCCATTAGTTATTTAGTAACCATATTGTCTGATTGTGGTATTATAGTGTTTATGTTGGAGTATCCTTTATTTTGCTTAATAATAATCCCAAAGGGCAAGAGTAGTGATACTGGCAATTTGGATACATCAAAGAGAAGCTTAAAGTACTTCAAGTGAAAAGGTGAAAGTACAGCAAGATATTTTGCAATAGGTGAAAGAAGAGAGACAGAGAGACCATGTTCACATAACTTTTATTATAGTATATCATTATAATTCTGTCCTGTAAGTCATTTTTTGTTAGTATATTATTGTGCCTAATTTATAAATTTATTATGGTTTATGACTTAAACTTTATCACAGATATGTATGCATAGGAAAAAAGCATAGCATATGGAGGCTTAATAACACCATTCATGGTTTCAGGCATCCACTGGGAGTCTTGGAACTTATCCCCCATAGATAAGAGGCAAATACTGTAAATGTGGAGTTGGACTATGTTCGTAAATAGGAAGATTCATTTTGTAGTAATTTTCATTCTCCAAACCCATCCATAGATTCAATGGAATTCCTATCAACACCCACTAAGTTTGTTTATAGAAACTGATCTCCAGCGGATCTGATTCCATGGCCCACTGGAACCTGAACACTGTCAAAAAAAGATCCATTTTCCCCTACATATAGGGCTACAGGTGGCCATGAGTAAAAACCCTTATCATAAAATCAAGAACCCTGAAGACCCCAAATGAGAGTCAAATAAAGAGATCAAAAAATTCTCAGTTAAAACAGACTCTTATCATGCTTTCAGTAGACACAAGAGAAAGACTGTAATTTACTAAATAATTTTTCATTTAAATAAGGGTGGTAGGGAGGAGTTGTCACCTTCCACAAATGATACCACTGGGGATATGGTTCCCATGCTGGGGATATGGCTCTCTTCCACGTACATAGAGGTGTTCAGGGATTCCTCTGGCAAAGATCTGAAGAGTGGGTCACTGAATTCATTAGGCCACATACCCATGGGCACCAGCTTACGCAGTTGGGTGGCACTGCGCCAAGAGAGCAGTTGGGTCTTGGCCTTGGCTTTGGGCTTTGGGAGGCTGTAGGAGAGTTGAGACTTCAAGAGAATCACGGGAGGAGACGGCAGCCTCCTCCCTGAGAACAGGCTGGGAAGCACCTGATAGGTGGGGCGCACAGCTGGAGGAGGCCGGGGGTACAGCACCACCCTGGGCCTCAGGCTGCACCCACAGAGGCAGGGCTCAAAGCCATGCTTGATCACTGGTGAGGGACAGGTCAGAGCCCCCAGGATCCCCTCAGTCTCCCATCTTGATCCTTTGGCGAGCCAGGCTTTCCTAAAAAGGGGAGACATCCGGATCTATCCAAGACTCCAGAGATACAAAGAGGTGCCCGGGCAGGCTCCCTACCCCGAGGAGGTACTCACTCAGAATCGTCCCAGAGGATGTTCTCCTCTAACGGAGATGTAGAGGCAGATGCTACAACAGGGTATCTCTTCATTTTCTCTACAAAAGGAAGAGAAAGAGATTGGGAACAGGGGGCTGCGGGAAGCTGGGGGCTAGGAACATCAGTGAACCAGAGGCATTTCCGGGGAAGGGGAAGAGGAGGAAGAAGAAGGAGACAAGACATCTGCTCCCCTCTGGCTGGAGGATGACCCGGCATCTGCCCTCCAACACACACCTCGAGTGGGAAGGCCAGTCAGACTCATTCTTGTCTACAGTCTGGGTTGGGGACTGAAATATGAGGAAGGGACGGAGAGGACAGATGAGAGAGAAGACGCTTCTTTTTCTCTACCTCTTGCACTAGCTTTTTGAGTCCATGAAAATCTACTTTGTACGTGTTGTTAAAGGCCCCTGTCCTTACTGTGATGTCACAGATGCGTGGGCTAGTAAGTGCCAAGGGCCCCTGTGTTGAGTCACTGGGCTGAGGACCCAGGTTCTTTTTGGAGCCTGGAAGTTTCTGCTTCTTCCCCAGATGGTCCACCAAGAGTATCCATACCACAAATACGCCAGGGCTCCCTATGCCCTCATTCCTGTGTGCCCCTCAGAGGGCATGCCAGCTTGCTAGGGAGAAGATACACAGGAGACCAGTGTCTATACCCCAGCATGGTTCAGACATAGTGGATGGATTATGTTAACAGTAAAAGTTAATAAGACCCTCCCCTGCAAGCCAGGGAGTCCAGAAGCTTCCAGCCAGGGGGAAAATGGCAGAGCCAGACTTTGGGATGGATGAGATGCTGGTGGAGGAATCAAGCAGAAGTTGCCAGGGGAAATGTAGAGCTAGATCAGAATTCAAGAGACCATTTTGACTGCAGCAATAGATTTACTTTGAGGGCCAACCAAGCAGAGTGGAATTCTACCACTGGGGGTCCCACGTGCCAGGGTAAGGGTTTGGGGCTTACTGAGGGTCATGAAAAGCCTCTTGGAGAAGAAACAAGCTAGAGAACAATATCAGACAGGGTCCCTTCAGGAAACAGATGGAGTGTCCCCACCCAAGCTTGGAACATTGAAAAAAGTTTGATAAAGGCTTCATTTATTGCATAAGGCTGCTGTTTAAAATCATCTTAAATTGGGTGGCTTAAAATAACAAATTTATTTCTCTCATAATTCAGGAAGCCAGAAATTTGACATGAAGTGCCAGCAAAGTGGGTTCCCTTCCAGGGGACCTGGGGGAGCCATCCTGGGCCTTGCACTACCTTCCTGGTGACCAAACATTCTTAGAAGCTCTTGACTTAGCTGCATCTCCTCAGTCTCTTCCTCTACCACCCTATGGCCCTTCATGTCCTTCTTGTAAGGACACCCATCACTGGATTCAGGGCCAGCCTAAGTCAATACGATCTTATCTTTACTAATTACATCTACAAAGACTCTCTTTCCAAATAAGGTCTCATTCTGAGTTCCTGGGTAGACATGAATTTTGGGGAGACATTATTCAAAAGGACTACTTACAAAGGTATGGACAGGTAACCCCAAGGAACAGTGCAGTATCTAAGACTGTAGAAACCAAGTGTAGCCAGTCCCAGACCTTCAGTGTGAGGGCAAAGAGTATTGACTGGTGTGATGGCCCACACCTGACATCACTGCACCTCCAGGGGGCTGAGGCAGGAGGGTCCCAAGTTCAAGGCCAGCCATTGAACTCCTGTCTGGGGATGTAGCTCAGTAGTAGAATGCTCCTAGGTTCAATCCCCAGTTCACCTTGAGAGAGCTGGATCAGAAGTCAGGAGACCATTTTGACTGGAGCAATACATTACTTTGAGGGCCGAGTCAACCATGTGTGGAAGGAGCAGGGCAGTAAGTCCCCACCCTCACTGTCCTCCCTTCTTCAGATCTTCGGCCAGAGATCACAGAACACAGCCATGTGGTCTATGCAGAGCTACCTCCCAAGGTGGTACAAAGTAGCTCCAGAGAGGCACAAGAGACAGCCAATACAGTGACATAATGACAGCAGGAGCAGATAGTCCTCACACAGGCAGAGGAGCCAGAAGGCCACTCCTTCTGTCCAAGGTCTGGACAGGGTATGTGGGGTGACAATGTCTCCCTCAGCCATTGGGTATTCAGTCATAGGTGAGCTCCAGACATCATCTGTGTCAAGATCTTGGGGGTAAAAGGATGAACCCCATAATCCTAGCAACTTAGGAGGCTGAAGAAGGAGGATTGCAAATTTGAGGCCAGCCTCATCAACTTAGCAAGACCTTGTCTCAAAATTTTTAAAAAAGGTTGACATTGAGGGTAGATGCTTAGGGGTGCAACTCCGTGGTATAGCATTTGTCTCGCTCGCATAAGGCCCTGAGTTCAATTCCCAGTACAGCAAAAAGAAAAGAAAAACAAGATAGAGCCCAAGTCCTGGGAAAAGAAGCTTGATAAGGTCTTTTAAAGCCTCTGAGTTCACACACTGGCCAGGACTATGTTTAGCCAGGTCACGTTTGTTGGCAAACATCCAGCTTTTTTTTTTTTTTTTTTAACAGATTATTTTTTAAGAGCAGGTTTAGGTTCACAGCAAAATTGAGCAAAAAGTACAGTAGGTTCCCATACCTCCCCCCAGACACAATCAACAGCCTCCATCACAGGGAACATTTGTTACAATCAGTGAACTGACTGACATTGACTTGCCAAAGTTCACTTTTTGAATTAAGATTCATTTTTTTAAAACTGACTGTTTAACCCAGGGTGCTCTACCATGGAGCTATATCCCCTGTCCTTTTTATTTTTTTAATTTTGAGACAGGGTCTCACTAAGTTGCCCAGGCTGGCCTCCAACTTGTGATCTTCCTGCCTCAGCCCCCCAGGTCACTAGGATTACAGGAGGGTGCTACCACACCCACTTTGGATCCCCTCTTGATATTGTACATCCTATAGATTTGACATGTATCCACCCTGACAGGATCATGCAAAGTAGTTTCTCTGCCCTAAAAACCCTCCGTGCTCCACCTACTCATCCTTCCCTCCCCTTACCCTCTGGCACCCCTGATCTTTTTGTCTTTGATGTTTTCCAGAACGTCAGGGTAGTTGGAACCGTGCAGTACGTGGCCTTCTCAGATGGGCATCTTTAACTTAGAAATGTGCATTTCAGTTTCCTCCATGCTTTTTGTGACTTCATAGCTCATTTATTTTTAGAAGTTAATAATATCCCCTTGTCTGGATGTGGTACTGTTTGTTTATCCATTCACCTGCTGAGGGGCATCTCGGTTGCTTCCAAGTTTGGGTAGTTATAAATAAAAGCTTCTATCAACACCCATGTGCAGGTTTTTGTGTGGACAGAAGTTTTCAGTTCTTCTGGATAAACACCAAGGAGTGTGATTGCTGGATCTTACCGCACAACGTGTCTGGTTGTATAAGACACGGCAGGACTCTTCCTAAGTGGCTGATCCGTTTTGTAAATCCATTTTCACCAGCATTTGGTGTGACATACAGTTTTTCAAATTGGAATTTGAACATCTTCAGGTGGGATTTTTGCACTCAGGTCACCCACAGACTTGTTTCCCATCGCCTGACCCAAGCCCACTTTACTGTGTAAATTCCCTGCCCGGCCCCAGTGGGTAGCTTTCAACCCCTACGTAAGGATATAGGGTGAAGAGGAGGAAGCAGATTAGCCAGCCCCTGGGATGACATTCCTCAATCCTGTGGTCCCCTCACCTCCAAGAGGGATGAGGAAGGATGGGCCTCTGTCCACTGCCGCTGGAGACGGCCAAGGGAAGGGTCAATGAAAGACTTCTTTAAATGCAGCTGTTTCCTGGGAAGGCCCTGGATGATTTAGGTCCAAGCAAGAACCAGTTTGTTCCCAACCCTCTTCAGCCATCAAATCAGCTGCCACTTGGATACATGGGGAGGAAAGAGTGGACTGTTATTTCTGAAGACCTGGACACTTCCTATCTGTAGTGGAACTTAAACAAATCCTTTAATACCTCTGAGACTTGGTTTCCCTTTCTGTAAATAATGCTACCTGTCTCACAGGGTTGCTGTAAAAGAAAAGTCGTAAGCTGGGCATGGTGGCACACACCTGTAATCCCAGCGGCTAGGGAGGCTGAGGCAGGAGGACACAAATTCAAAGCCAGCTTCAGAAACCTAGGGAGACCTTAAGCAACTCAGTGAGACCCTGTCTCTAAATAAAAAAGGGCTGGGGATGTGGTTCAGTGGTTGAGTGCCCCTGGGTTCAATCCCCGGTGAGAGAGAGAGAGAGAGAGAGAGAGAGAGAGAGAGAGAGAGAACTTGTATTTGCTTATTGCCGACTATAAAATGAAGACAAGTGGTAATTTTTGCTTGCTTACTCTCTGCATTTCCTCACCTCTCATTCTTCCATTCATGCCAGTCATTCCACTGAAACTTGGCTGATCAAAGTCATCAGTGACCTCCACATGGCCACGTCCAAGGACCAGTTCTCTGTCCTCACTGTGACCCACTTCCTGGAACATAGGCTTTCTTTGTCCTTGAAGTCCTTGGCTCCCCTTGGGTCTAGAACATGTCCTCTCCTGCTTCCTTCCTGCCCCTTGCCTATGCTATCTCCATCTCTCGGGAAGGATCTTCCTCCTGTTCCTGACCTCTAAGGAATGGTGTCTCAAAGGCTCATCCTCTCGGCTCCTCTGTTCACTTTCTACTTGTCGTCCTTGACAATAGACTAGACCCAGACCCACCACAGGGAAGTAGCACAAGCTGAAGACAAGAGAAATTGATTCCCTCTAAGAAACTCTGGAGGCCACAAGTCAGAAGTCAAGTCACAAGGCTCCCTCCAAGTGCTCTGGGCAAGAATCCTTCCTTCTTCTTCCAGCTGCTGGTGATTGCAGAGGACCCTGGCTGTTCTTTGGTTTGTGGCAGAATAATTCCACCTTCTGCCCCTGGATGTCCTTGGCCATCTTCCCTCTGTGTGTTTATGTCCAAATTTCTTTCTCCTAATGAGGACACCCATCATTGGATTAGGGCACTTCCCAATTCAATACGACCTCCTGTTCACTTGATTATATCTGTTAAAAAATCCTATTTCCAAATATGATCACATTTATAGGTTCCTGGTGGACACGAACTTTGGAGGAGACACTATTTGACCAAGTGCAATGATGTTCAGTGTTGAAACCAATGATTCGTGGTTTCAAAATTACCAACTCTCCAGTGCACGCCTCCAGAGCAGACTTGGCTGCTGCTCTTCTGCCTCCCTAGTCCTGCTTTCTACCCATCTGAGTCACGTGACTCAGACCTACTGTCTATGAATGTACCCTTATTCTGCACGCATGGTTGTTCCCTTCCTGCAAAAATGGTACCACTTTGAAGCAAGGTGCTCAGCCCCAAACTCCCAAGGTATCTTGGCTCCTCTCCTTCTCTATATCCCCCAGTGCAATTCATCAGCAGGTCACGGTGGCTCTGCTTTCAAACGACCCAAAACCCATCCACCTCTCATCACTTGCATCCAAGTCACCAACAACCGTCACCAATAGAAGCCACTGACCTCATCTTCTGACATTTTTCTCATAGTACTGTCCCCACCAAAACTGCTCTGTGGATTTATAATCACAGGATCTGAGCTTCTTCTGTCACAGGGAAGGGGTTCACTAAGAGTCCTGCCATTCAGTTCTGGCCCTGAGAGAATTCTTAATAATCATTTATTATCAATTCACATTTATTGAGCACCTCCTGTATGCCAAAGTCCTCCTTGACCCTAGGTAAATGAGGTTGAGTAGGAACTAGGTTCTAACCTGCATGTGCTCCTAACCTGGTAGGAAAATAGACAGGTGAACAACATACAATCTATGCCTGGGACTTTCTTCTTGAGTCACAGAGAAGGGGGCCTCTAAAACAGCCTCTTGGGAATAAAATGTCTCCATAATGTGTCCCCATTCTTTCCTTGTACCCTTGGGTACTCACCCAGTACCTTTTCTGATCCAAACACACTTGTGTTGAGATTCTGCTGCCTTGGACATCCTTTCTAGTGATGAGGATTACTGAGTATCTCTTGAAATGTGTTCATACAGAAAGATCCCAACACTGTTATTTGACAAATAGTGAGAGAGGGTGTGCTGGGGACAAGCCCGTGAACAAGGGAAGGTGGAACCTCCATGGGAAAGACGGATCATTAACAAGCAAGCGAAGAGCACGTCAATGTGATCAATGATATGGCAGAAAATAAACTGGGCAAGGGGATAATGATGGGGGTTTAGATGTAGTTGTCCACTAAGCCCCTCTGAGAAGATGACATTTGAGATGAGACCTGCATTAAGGGAAAGAGTGTATCTTGCCAAACAGAACAGGAAGGGATACCAGGGAAGCCCTGGGCCACATAGGTGAGCGGTGGGCCTGATGAGGTCAGAGTGTGGAGCACAACTCAGAGCCCAGGGGGCCTGGAGAGCCTGAGGGAAGACTTGGTTGTATTTTAAGCACAAAGAAATTTGGAAAGGAAGGGGTGAATCCAGCTTGTCTTAAGGAGGGTTCTTTGGATTATAAGGAGGTGATGAGAGTCTGTCTTTTAGGCCCTAATAGGTCCATCTGGGCACTCGCAGTGACTTGGATACAACACCAGGGAGCGTGAACTTCCTCCTGATGGTTACGGGGGCCACTGAGGTCTTTTGAACAAGAATACAACATGATTAGGTTCCTAATTCCAAATAATCACTCAGAGCATGTGGAAGGTGAATTGTGGAGATCAACGGTGGACAGGAATAGCTACACAGTTTGCAGGGCCTGGAGCAAAATGGAAACGTGGGACCTGTGTTCAAAAATAAGTAGGAATTGCAAGATGGCAGCAGCAGCTGCACAGCATTCAAGCAGCAAGGGCCCTTCAATGTGGGTTTCAATCCATAGACATCAGACTCTATTCCTCAGGGCTCACAGTAAGGCAGGACATCATGGAGGAAGAGTGTGGCAGAAGGAAGTGACTCACATGGTGATCAGGAAGGGGAGAGAGAGAGGAAGAGAGGGAGAGAGGGAGAGAGAGAGAGGGAGGAGAGGAGGGGGGAGGGGAGGAGGGGGAGGGGAGGAGGGGAGAGGAGAGAGAGGGNCAATGTTCGGGTATTGGGATTTTAAATTTTTTTTAAAAGCGTTTTTTTTTAAGAGAGAGAGGGAGAGAGAGAGAGAGAGAGAGAGACTCCACTGGCCAGAAACAAATATATACCCAAAGCCATGCCCCACTTCCCACCTCCTCCAGCCACACCCCCCACTTCAGTTACCACTCAGTTATTCCCCAGGAGGGGATTAAATCACTGATTGGGTTAAGACTCTCACCATCCAATCACCTTCTTGCATTGTCTCACACATGAGCTTTTGGGGGACACCTCACATCCAAACCATAACAGGCCAATATTGACATTTGGAACTTCCAATCAAAGTGGCTGGCTGGCCTCTTGAGCAAGCCCACCCTGGGCACTTCTAATCAGAAATGCCCAAGAAGAGGCAAAAAGAATTAGCAAGGTGGGAAGAGAACTCACATAAAAAAGAGGCAACTGTCAAAAGCAGAACAATTCAAAAGAATTATAATTAACAGCCTCAGAGAGATAATACAAGACAGGGCATCCATGAAACAGAAGCAGAGTGCAATGTTAAAAAAATAAATAAATAAAGAGGAGCTGAGAACAAATTTTAAATGATACCAAAATTTAAGAGTCAGCATGGTAGTAGGATTGCCCAATAAAGTCAATGAAATCCCCTACAAAGTAGAACAAAAAGATAATAAGAGATAAGAGATGAGAAAATTAGAGAATTAGTGCTAAGGATAAAACTGACTCTTAAAAGAAATATGAAGAATTGAGTCAGACCCAGTGACATATGCCTGTGGTCCCAGCTACCCGGGAAACTGAGGCAGAAGGATGACTTGAGCCCAAAAGTACGGAGCCAGCCTGGGGCAGCCTGAGCCTGTCTCAAAAAGAAGGAGAAGGAGAAGAAAGGATGAGAAAAGGGTAGCAGATTATATTTTCCAAGGATGGCTGCAACAATATCTCCTCTGGCACATGTTTTTCTAGAGCCTTGTCATCTCCCATCAAGAGGTGATCCCTAATTCCTTTACCCTTGGATCTTGGAAGGCTTCCATAACTGGGTCCACCAATATAGCATGGTAGAAGGGGTAGTGTGTGACTTCTGAAGTTGGGGTATCAAAAGCAATGTTCTGCCTCCTTTCTGCCCCAGAACCCTGAGCTGCTCTGAAGCCACCAGAGTAAACCCAAACAAAGCCATATCAGAGATCACAGAGGGCACCCTGAAAAAAGAGCTACCCCGTAACCCCTCAGCTGCCCCAGTCCCCACTCTCCCAACTCCAGCTGCCGCTTGCTACTGTCTCATGAGAAAGAACCACTTAGCTGAGCTTTTCCAAGATTCATGAGAGGTCCTAAAGTGATTGCTGTGTGCCAGGCATGGTGGCAACACCCCTGTAATGTCAGTGACTCTGGGAGGCTGAGGCAGGAGGATCACGATTTTGAGACCAGACTCAGCAACTTACCAAGAGCCTCAGCAAATTTAGCAAAATCCTGTCTCAAAAAATAGATAATAATAATTTCTATAAAGACTGGGAATGTAGCTCAGTGGTAAAACATCCTTGGGTTCAAAAATAAAATAAAATAAATGGTTGTAGTTTTAAGTCCCTTAAGTTTTGGGGATGATTTGTCACCCAGCAATAGCTAACCAGAGCATTATCTGAGAGAATAAAATTTCCCAGATTGAAAGATGTGAATCACCAGACTAAAAGACCCACTAAAGCCCAGCTTCATTAATGGAGAAAAAAAAAAATACATGAGAAGTTTCAGAACCAAAAGAAAAAGTAAAAATTCTACAAATAAAATAAAATGGTCAGGGCAGGGATTTGATGGAGTGGGAAAATGACTCAAGAGAGCAGATTCTAGTGTGGCCTGTACCTCTCAAAAATAGTACCTAAAGCTAGAAACCAATGGATTGATGGCTTTGCATTAGGTAGGATATGCTCTGGTAACAATAAATCATAAAACTAACATGGAGGCTTACTTTTGCTCACAGAATAGTCTTGGGTGGATGTGGGGGTAATAGGCAGATCTCCTCCATGGGTCCTAGACTCCTTTCATCTTGAGGCTTAGCGCTAGCTCAGAATCCTTCTTAACCTTTTTGGGTTCTGGACCCCTTGGGCTAACTGGGGCACCCTTCCCCCATATCTTTTTCCTTCCTTCCTTCCTTCCTTCCTTCCTTCCTTTTTATTTTGGTGCTGGGGATTTAATTCTACCACCCAAACTGTTTTATTTCTTTTGAGACAGGGTGGCCAGGCTGGCCTTGAACTTGTGATCCTCCTGTCTCAACCTCCCAAGTAGCTGAGATTACAGGTGTGCACCATCACACCAATTCATTAATATTTTTAAGTCCACAACACATAGTAGTATAAAACAAACTCATTATGTAGACAGACATACAACTATAAAAATATGGAAAGACAATTAACGATGGGGTAATACAGGTATTTCTGCATTAACTCAATAGATAATAAGACAATACATTTAAAACACAGATAAATTAAAGTTACATTTATTTTTAAAGACATGTCAGTATGAGCTGGGAGCAGTGCACATTTCTGTAATCCCAGAAATTTGGGAAGCTGAAGCAGGAGGATCAAAAACCTGCCGCAGCCATCTTGTGCAACTTAGTGAGATCCTGTCTCAAACTAAAAAAATAAAAGGGGTCAGGAATGTAACTCAATAGTGCAGTGTTCCTGGATTCAATCCCCAATACTGCAAAGGTGTATGTGGCAGGGGAATCAAGCACATGTACTTGTGACCTGAACACCTCAGTATTAAGGGTTAAGAATTTATGTTCGAGAAAGACTTATGGGGTTTTTTTTGTTGTTGTTGTTTATTTCATTTGTGGTACGAGAGATTAAACCCAGTATTCTTCCACTGAGCTCTGTCCTCAACTGAATAGTTTTGATTATGAACAACAACATGCTGTACCTTTAACAAACAATAAAGAAAGAAAATAACTTATCCTAATGTTTCCCAGAAGGGAGAGCAAGGAGTCATGGAAGAGAAAAGATACTAAGGCTAATGAAGAAGCCTCCTCCACTGGCCAGGCAGTGGGTATCCACAGTGCTTGCCCAGCAGGGCCCAGCATTGATATGGAGGGAGTGGGGGCTGCCTGTGCTCCCCCCATCTGAATTGCAATTTCCTTATAATTGGTGGGCAAAGTTCATGGTCTAAGAAATTCCACCAGTCTTGATGGGAAGGACTACAGGTCACCTGAAGTCCTGGACATGGGGCTGAAGGCCAGTTCATACTGACCAACCACGGAGGCAGAGACTGTGGGGAAGCAGTTCAGATGGCTGGCCCACCAGCATGAGCACTGTGGACGTCACCATGTGGTGGCTGAGTGCCTCCTGGCTCAGCATCGGCCAGTTGTGTTGCCTGACTGTCAACAGAAGACTGCAATTATGTGCAATCTGGTGGCAGGTCTAATAACTGCTGCAATTTCCAAGTAGTGACGAATATAACGATATTTTGAGATTTCTGCAACAACTATAATGTGATTTGAAAATAGGTGTGATTTCTACTGGTGACAGAACCACAGGTACTGCTAGGATCACTGTGATTTGTTGTCACATTCTTTTTGTTTGTTTTGGGATGTCGGGGACCCTACGCACTCAAGGCAAGCCCCCTACCACTGGGCTACACTCCCAGCCCAGCATGTTGTACGTTAAGGAAAATAAAGATGTATTTATGTCAGTTCATAGACTCCCTGAACTTAGGATCTATGAACCTCCAGGTTGGGGCACTTGCCTGGAGTCTGTTGTGACATGTGCCACCAGCCAAGAGGGAAAGTACAGAAAGGGCTGTAGAAATGGAGTCTTTATGGGCCAAGCTGATGGGCGCACAGGTGTTCATTCTCATTCCCCCGGGGAGGACTCAGTCATGTGGCTTGGACATGTAATCTTATCTGTGGGCCAGGAAGAAGAAAGTAGAGATTCGGGTGCCCAACTAGCTGTCTCTTCCATGGTCACAGGTACGTGTGGCCTTCCTGACACAGAGAGAACATACTCAGTCCCTTTCCAAGGCATCAAAGCAAAGTCCCATCTAGTTTCTCTGGCTCCTCTCTGAGACCTCAGGGTGACATGCAGTCCTTTCCACCAAGTCTGTGGAATTTCTCTTGGTCCTCCTAAGACTTAGGAACAGTGCCCCCTGCTGGGAAAGCATTGTGAATCCCCTCCCCACCCCACCCACATACCCACCTTGGCAATGGAGTTCTCTTCATTAGACCCAGTTTCTCCTCTTTGGGAAGAGCACCTTATCTTTCATGATCCCCTGCTTTGCCCTCTAGGAAATTCTCTCTCGTCCATTATCTCCTATGGCCACACTTGAAGTAGTTGAGTAGTACCCACCTTTGGGGGGGTCCCTTTAGTTTCATGGTGCATTTGTTGCTTGTGAAAGCTTGGAGGTCCAAGTATTGTTTTCAAGTTTTGCAAGGCCGTGGCTGTGGTCTCTGAGAATTCAATTGCTTCCTTCAGATAGATTTCTGATCTATTTGGTTCCTATTGGGTTACACATGCCAGCTACCACATTCCAGGTTTCTGTGGTGTGGTTCTTAAATTTGTTTGTAGTTTCTTTGGCTCTATACCAATCTCCATTTGTCAACATCAGCTACTTTAAGTCCACCTGTAGCAAGAGGCTTATCAGAGAGACAATGTCCTTAGCCTGATCTTTGCTGAAGGGATGAGCCCCTTGGTTATCTGGGAAGGCTGACTTCTTTGTGGCTCAAATACTTAGTTTTATCTCCTTCTCTAAGTGGTCTGGAAACTGTTTTATTATTTTTTATTTTTATTTTTATTTATTTATTTATTTATTTATACTGGGGATTGAACTCAAGGACACTTTACCACTGAGCCACATCCTAGCCTTTTATATTTTATTCAGAGTCAGGGTCTCACTAAGATGCTTAGGGCCTCACTAAATTTCTGAGTCTAGCTTTGAACTTTCGATCTTCCTGCCTCAGCCTCCCAAGCCACTGAGATTACAGGTGTGTACCACCATGCCCAGCTTGGAAACTGTTTCTTCCATCCTTATTCTCTGCTTTCAAACAGCCCAGTTCTTCCTTGAGCTCATTTTTCCTGGTGACAACCCATCAAGTGAATTAAGAAACTGACAAGCCTCCGTGACTTTTCCAGCTTCTTCCGCGGTAGCTCCAGTACAATAGGAGATTGTCTCTGATACCAGTTTTACTAAATGCTTTGGCCTCATCATAGCAGGGATCTCCAGCTCTCCAGCCTGATCCCTGTTTCCTTACCGCCCATCCCTACCCTCCAGAGAAGGGTCCAAGGAGTTCCTGGAGACAGGGGTTCCACCTGACTCAGGGCCTGCAGGGTCCTTGGCATCCGTAACGGAAAAGGATTTCAGCACATGCTGGTCAAGAGGAACAGAGAGAAGTTTATTTAGGAAAATAAATATTCCAGGGAGAACTGGGGTAATCTCAAGAGAAAGAGAGGACTGTGGGGAAAAGAAAGGAGTACTCATATAGGAGAGAATGTGCTTTGTGGGTTCCCAGATTCCCTTTACAGGGAAACCTGATGAAAGCTAAGCAGGAAAGGTATCAGTGCAGTGGTCTCAAGACCGTTTCTGACCACCTGGTCACTCTCAGAATCCTTAGACTGACGTGGTCTTCATTTTCTGAACAACAGATAGCGCTAAAAAGTTCTCTACATTATAGGTTCCTCAAGATATCATCTCTCTCTTTGCTTATTCTGTTGGGAGAGGTAATTAATAGTGCATGGGTAGATTTATAGATTTTCCAGAAATTTGGGGAGTAACATGCCTGGGTGACAGGCTGGCTTAGGGGATGGCAGACCTGAAAAAGTGTATGGAACTTCTGAATTAAAATTCTAGTTTTTCGGTCCTTCCTTTATGTTTCCTTCTTACCTGTTTCTTACTTCTATTTTACCTCAGTGCCATTTGCTTTAGTTTTTGCAACAGCGTCACCCCACTCCTAGAATCAATTTCTGTACTAGTTAGAGCAGGTTAAACTGCTAACAAACAGACTCCAAATTTTTATTGGCTCAAAACAATAGGTATTCGTCTTCAACTCACAAAACATTCCCGGTGGGCTGTTCTTCTCCACGTGATTATTCAAGAACTGACCTGATGCTCCTTTCATCCTGTGACTGCAAATCTCTAGAATTTCACTTCATTGTCTCTATCCATGACCAGAGGGGAGAAAGAATGGAGGAACATGCACAGTAGATTTCCAATGGGCCAGGTCTGGAATTTTTAAATCTCCATTAAAGAGAACTGGGTCCCTTTATTGCAAGGGAAGCTACGAAGTGTAGTCTCTGTGTATACCCAAGATTTGGGTGGACAGCTAGAAGTCTCTGCCTTGGTTATTGTCAATGTAGGCTTCTGTACCCAACTAATCTATCAATCAGATGAGTGTATGGCTTCTGTACCCAACTAATCTATCAATCAGATGAGTGTATCAATCAGACGTGCAAAATCTAAAAATTATACCTTCCATTGACCTTTTCTTATGAAGATACTAGAGGATATACTCCACCAGAAAGAGAAATTAAATCAAAATAGCATGGGATCCAGAAAACAAGGAACAATAATTGTATATCTAGAGAGCTTTTGATCCATAGTATAGCAAACGTTTGGAGCTCTCTCCAAGAAATAAAGTAGACTGATAAATTTTACAACAGAGTGAGAGTGTGAAAAATTGTAATAAGGTAGATTTTGTAGAAAATTGTTGAAAGATTAGATATAGTCAGAACATCAAAGAGAGCTAATTAAATTTTAAAATGAGACAATTACTAAATCTAGCAAAATAAACAATTTTACAATAAAAGATGTAGTCAAAAACACTATGTAGCTCACAGGAAGCAATCTTTACATAATCTTCAAACTGAAAACAGTGATGATATGCTTAATCAAAAATTGAGATGTAATTAGGAGAGGTATGGAGACAGGGTATAAGTAGCTAAACTTCTCATAGTAAGATGTAGAATAATGAGGTTGGACTAAGTTATTCAATGGTAACCACTGTGAAATCAAAATGGCATAGCTAAGAGTAGTTTGTGTCTTACTGACACCACACTCCTCACATTGACCCTCAGAGGTTCTGTTCCATGTGATCATTCAGGGATTCAGCCTGAGGTTTCACCAATCTGCAGCACACCGTCTGAACACAGGCAGAGAGTGACAGGACAGAGAGACCAGAGATGCAGCCATGAGCTTTTAATTTCTTTTACTGACTGAACTTAGAAGTGATGGTCATCATTTCCTCTTACAATTTCACTAGCCAGAAATAGTGACCCTGTTTAACTAGCCAGGGTAGGCCAGGCAATGCATTCTTCCAGGTTCTCTGAAGGGGAAGGGAACTGGTAATATTCATCAGGGGAAGTTTTTAAAACCATGTAAGATGAATAATCATGACCCCATTATATGCATTTTTAAATGTGAATGTGAATACCAGAACATGTAGAAAGCTAAAGCAAAAGTTGAGGCAGGTTTCCAAGTTTGCCCCTAGAGAGGCAGGCAGGTAACTAGCCCCGAGTGTGACATAGGTCACAGAACAAGAGACTGAGTGGGTCTAGGAAAGTCTCCTAGCATCGTTTGACTTTTGAAACTGCATTATTGTTTCTTATTAAATTATTTGTAATTTATTTTTTAAGTTGAAAAACATCTTAAATGACTCTGACAAAGGTATTCTCAGTAATCTCATCTGGGATCATCCCTGAGGTCAGTGTTAGAGACTGGTCAGCAGTTTGAGGAAGGTCCTTTCTTGACTGCTTGGTCCTTCCCTGGGTGTCTAACTGCTCCTGATTCCGGAGATATGAATCTGCTTGCAGATCCCAGGTGCTGTCTTACCGCCTCTTCCTCTTTCTCAGACTTTGATTCCTTCTTGCTCCTGTTGACCTTACACTCCTCACTCCAAAGCTTATTCTCCTTGTGAAAACAAATACAAAACACAGATGCAGAGTGCTCTCCTTCTATTGCCCCAGTAGCAAAACCCTACCAGTCCAAGGGTTTTCAGCTTATTCTGATAGCTTCTCTGCAACTTTTTTTTAGAAAAATTTGGTTAAGCCAAGCACGGTGGAGCATGGCTACAATCCCAGTGGCTCGGGAGGCTGAGGCAGGAGGATCTCGAGTTCAAAGCCAGCCTCAGCAATTTAGCAAGGTCCTGAGCAACTCAGTGAGACCCTGTCTCTAAATAAAATATATAAAGGGCTGGGAATGTGGCTCAGTGGTCAAGCACTCCTGGGTTCAATCCCTGGTACCAAAAAGAAACAGAGAATTTTGGTTAAGTTTGGAATTCCACTTAAGAGCACTTCTGTTTACCTTCTCTGCTATTCATATAGCTTTTATAAGTGTTCTTTTAATATCAACGCATTTCTGGGTACTTCCTTGGCCTATCCAGCCAGGCTTCCCCTCCTCTTTCTTCCCTGTCTTCTCCTTCCCTTCTTTAATACACTGGCTAGAGGGAGCCTCCATGATGTGCATTTTATCATGGCATTTTTTTCCTTTTTTTTTTTTTTTCTGTTACTGGAAATTGAACTCAGGGGCACTTGACCACTGAGTCACACCCCCAGCCCTATTTTGTATTCTATTTAGAGACAGAGTCTCCCTGAGTTGCTTAGTACCTTGCTTTTGCTGAGGCTGGCTTGGAACTCGCCATCCTCCCGCCTCAGCCTCCTGAGCCACTGGGATCACAGGCATGCACCACGGCGCCCAGCTTCGAGGTGTTTCTTAGCAAATCAAGCCAGGCCCCTTCCATCTGCCTCCACCCACTGCATCCCGCTCTCTCCCGGCCCACACCATCTCTGTGCTCCAGCCAGGCCCCTCCACTTGTGGTTGACTCAACCTGCCAGCGACCAGGAATCCTGGGCCTCCTTCATGGCTCCTGCTGGGCTCCCTGCCTGGAATGCCCTTCGTTCCCTGCTGGATGGTCTCCCCGATTTGAAAGACATTGCAGACCCCGGCAGCCTGGAGTAAGGGAAAGAGGCCCATTAGAATGAACAGTGTGAGTTCACACCACTCAGTAATTTGAACCTTGGGAAAGTCACTTAGCTTTTCAGAGCTTCAGTTCTTTTAAGGTTGAAATATTAGGGTTGCTTTGGATTGCCATTAACATCTCATCCGAGTTCAATGCTAGTCCTTCCCACCCCACCTTGAAATCACTTTGAACTGTTTTGCTGTTGTTGTTTTTTGGGTTTTGCTTTGTTTTTTTGTAGCACCAGGGCTTGAACTCAGGGGTATTCTATCACTGAGCTGCATCCCCAGCCCTTTTTATTTTTTGAGACTGGCTCTTCCTCAATTGCCCAAGCTAGCCTCAAACTTCCAGTCCTTATGCCTCAGCCTCCTCATTGGCCTGTGCTGATGCCCCCAGCAGTGTTTATAGTTTAATGTAGAAAAGGAGGATTCTGGAGCTAGCGTCAAGCAGCCTGGCTTCAAATCCCAGCTCCACCCCTTACTGGCTGCCTGACCTTGAGCAAGGTACTAAGTCTCTCTGTGCCTTGATTCCTCGCCATATAAATGGGAGGCAGTAAGAACAGCAATTGTCTCAGGATCGTTGTGAGAATTAAGTGATACATATATTAAACATGTCATGATATATACAAAATACTCTTTAACAGTTCTAATAAGCTCTTACTAATTATACCATTAGTCTTGTTAAATAAAAATTAGAGGAAGCCGTTCTTCTGGACTAAGCTCCTATATTAGACCCCAGCAGACTAAAGAACAAACAGAGTCACTCACACTTAAAGTTCCACATCACCAAACCAAAACTAAGTTATCTGACTTTCCAGAGAAGTCAGGAAAGAGAAATAACTGCCAAATTTCCCAAAGGGGCTCTTCCCCAACTCCTCATCCCCCCGACCCTTTCCCGTGCCAGAGACTGAGCCAGGGCTTGAGCACGCTAGGCAAGCCCTCTGCCACTGAGCTACATCCCCAGCCCTGCTTCAGCCTTCACTAAAATGATCTGAAATAACCTGACGTTAACCACTCAGGTACTTCCTATCCCCTCCTTGCAAGGCAAGTAAACTTGAAACATCCAATGCACTCTTTGCTTCTGTTTTTTTTTTTTCCCCCAGCCCTTCTCTGTCTACAAAAACAAACTCCTCTGTTGTGCGCTCTGCTCATTGAAACACTTATTCTATTTTATGGAGCAAAGTGTTGCCTGATTCTAGAATCACAAAAAAAAGTCAATTAAGATCTTGCCATTTTGACTGGGTGTGGTGGGGCACACCTGTAATCCCAGCAGCTTGGGAGGCTGAGGCAGGAGGATATGGAGTTCAAAGCCAGCCTCAGCAAATTAGTGAAGTTCTAAGCAACTCAGCAAGAACCTGTCTCTAATAAAGTATTGAAAAAGGGCTGGGGATGTGGCTCAATGGTTAAGCACCCCTGGGTTCGATCCTTGGTACAAAAAAAAAAAATTGTAATTTTGTAATTTTGTCTTTTGACCAACAGTCAACACTTCCAAACTGAGGTTTGGAGAACAGGGCCATCCTTTTTCCCAATCTCCAGTGCCTGGGACTCTGCTCAGCATTTAGGGGAAACAAATTTTTTTTCCTAATGGAACAAGGGGATGAATAAGACAAACCTACAATCACATCCGGTGAGTTAGTTTTCAAGAGCTTTGTCCAGGCCCCAAGAACTGTCTTCCCTGTCAGACTGTGGCTCCTTCCCCTCCACACCGGCCTTTCACACAACATTTAGGAGACTCAAAGGTAGAGTTGAGGCAAGGAAAAGGAGGGGACCAGGGCTAGAGCTTGTTTCAAGCTCGATTAGTTCAAGCTTCTTGCTCTGAGATGACCACGGGTGTAAAAGACTATGAATTAAAGAAATTGAGCCTTGGCACATTGACGCATGACTGTAATCTCAGCAGCTCAGGAGGCCGAGACAGGAGGATCGTGAGTTCAAAGCCAGCCTCAGCAACAGCAAGGCCCTAAGCAACTCAGTGAGGCCCTGCCTCTAAATAAAATACAAAATAGGGCTGGGAATGTGGCTCAGTGGTGGAGTGCCCCTGAGTTCAATCTCAGGTACCAGAAAGAAAGAAAGGGGCAACTCATGCTACATTGCAAAATAAATTATTAAAAAAAAAAAAGCCAGCCTCAGCAACTTAGTGAGGTCCTAAGCAACTTAGTGAGAACCTGTGTCTAAATTTTAAAAATTTAAAAAGGGCTGGAGGTGTGGCTCAGTGGTTAAGTGCCCGTGGGTTCCATCTCTGGTACCAAAGAAAGAAAGAAGCCAAAGAACATACCATGCTTGTAGGTCTTGGAGCGGGTGAACAGGGACTTCTGTGAGGACAAGCTATGGCCTTTCTTTGGGGAGACTTAGCAAATACAAGGAAATGCCCAAAAGGCAGGTCGCTTTTCCCCCAGGCCACTACCTAGAGATCGGGAGGGGGTAGTGGGAGAAAAGCGCCCCTGTACGCCCCGCACCAACCTGGAAAACACCACTGGTGGTGGTCGTGTAGGTGGGGGGACTTTATTTCCTCCAAATGTTAAAAATCCAGGTAAGAACCAAGGAGGGTGAGTGACAAGGGTAAAAGATAGTAGAACTGGGGGACTGGTGGGCAAGGGCCCCAGGGAAACAAAATGAGGGGACAGGCTCAGGGAAGGCTGGGAATTAGGCGAGTGTCCAACCTGAGCAGGTGCCTGTGCCCGTGCATATCTATTGCAGGTTATTTAATAAAGAGCCGCCAAAGTGAGTGCGATTCCATTGCTGATGCACTAATGCCTGGCAGTTCTGCATCTTAACCTCATTGCTGGGGCTCCAGAGGCCCCCTCCCCACCCCCGCCTCCCCAGCCCAGTGTCCCCCTGCAGCCACTGGGGCGGAGCAACTCATTTTGCTAGAATGTCATCCATTTATCAAAGGACAGGATTAGCCCCCTCCTCCACATTCAGAGGCAGAGGCTTCCTCTTTCTAATTTCGACTTGGCAACAGCTTAGGTTATTAACCTACTGAGATAATCCTCCAGGGTCTCCCTCTCACGCCACGCTGCCTCCCTCCCATGTTTCCCAGCATTCGCTCTCGACTCGCTTGTCCTCTAGGGCTGAGGCACTTAAACTTTTTCCACCTTCAGATCTTTATATGTAGATGAAAGATATCCCGCTCCCCGCTCATATCCTCTGCCAGAGGGGGCTTCAGGGGCATCAATGGGGAGCCAAGGGGCTGAGGAGCGGCCTCCAGGAAGAGGGGGAGACTAGGGTACCCCATTTGAGGAAGAGAATGAGGGGAGGTGGAAGGGGTCTTGAAGCAGGAGTCTGGAGACCAGGGCTCAGGAGCTAGTTCTGTCACTCACTCACCCTTGACCTTGACCCAATCAACCTTCGCTTCCCTAGGCCTCAGTTTCCCTGTGTCTGACATGAGAGGGGTAAGCGAACTAGGGTTTTGAGGCCTTAGGAATGTCCAGGGGATAAGTGGACACCCTCCACAATGAGTGAATTGGCTGGTTTAAGATAATAAAGGGAAGGAGACCAAGTCAACCTACAGGTATAAACTGTAAGCTTTCAAATTTTTAAATATCAAGATTTCACCAACTAGATCTGCTGGCTAAACCAGGCCCATGATTGCAGGATTGGAGCAGGACAGCATCTTATAGTGCACCCATCTCCATGAACAGGGCCTGTTGGAAAAGTGCTCCAAGAAGATATATATGACTTGGAGTCAGGAGAATCAGCTCAATAGTCAAAACTAAAACAAAAACAAAACAAACAGCAACAACAAACACCCAGGATAAGAAATGTTTCTCTAAAATTCAAGAGTACTTCTTTTTCTTCAAGGACAGGCATCCCTGTCTTCCTGTCTTTCCCTATTTTCTGGTTAGCTGTTGCTGCATAACAAGTCACCCTAAAATGTAGTGGCTTACAACAAGAAGAGTATATTTTGCTCAGGAACCTGCACTTAGAGCAGGGCTCTACAAGGACAGCGCCTCTGTTCATAGCACCTGGGTCTCAGCTGGGAGGATTCATGTGCCTGGAAGCTGGAAGCTATGCAGTGCCACATCTGGCTTTTACCAGCTCCACACAGACAATTGTCAAACATGCAGAAAATCAAGTTACACACTGGTAGTTTGAAATCAGCCCTCATGGGCTTAGTTACACCCATAAATCAATAAATGTTATAAACAAGGGCACTTTATTCGGAGAGCACGTCTACCAGCATGTCACTCTTGGCCAGACTTCTCTCTCTCCCCTCCTCCTCCAAGGCATAGTTAGCTTGGGCTTTCACACAACATGGCGGTCTTGAGGTGGTTCGGCTTCTTACAGGGCGCTAGCCTTCCCCCAGAGCGAGTGCTCCAGAAGAAATAGAAGCTACACACCATCCAGAAATCCCACTGCATTCTCCAAAGGATATGAAATCAGTATGCTGAAGAGATATCTGTACTCCCCACATTGACTGCAGCACTAATCACAAGAGCCAAGTTATGGAAGCAAACTCAGTGTCCATCTGAGGATAAACGGATACAGAAAATGTGGCGTATGTACATAATGGAATACTATTCAGTCACAAAAAGGATGAAATCCTGTCACTTGCATCAACATGGAGAAACCTGAAGAACATTATGTTAAGAGAAATGAGCCAAGCACAGAAAGACAAATACTGCTTGTTTTCACTCTTAAAAAAAAGTTGATCTCATGGAATTCGAGAGTGAAACTTATATTTTTTCCCGAGAATGAGGGAGGGAAGGACAGGAAGGGGTTGGTCCATGGGTACAATGACCAGGTCTGATTGCACACTTGTAATCCCAGTCACTCAGGAGGTTGAAGCAGGAGGATCGCAAGTAAGAGACCAGCCTGGACAACTTCACAAGACCCTGTCTCAACATAAAATTAAAGGGGGTGGGGACGTAGCGCAGATATAGACTGCCCTGAGTTCAATTCCCACCACCAAAATAAAGGGGTAGGAGTGATAACAAGGTTACAGTTAAATAGGAGATGTTCTACTGCACATTTGCATGACTGAAGTTAACAATAATGTAGTATATATTTCAAAAAAGCCAGAAGAAAGGATGTTGAATGATGTGACTGTTGAATGATGTGACTAAAATGAAATGATAAATGTTTAAAGTGATAGATAAGCTACGTACCCTGATTTGATCGTTATACAACACATACAGATATCAAAATATCTTCATGTATCCCACAAATATGTTCAATTATTATGTGTCAATCAAAAACTTAATGAAATAAAAATACTACGTGGTAGGGCTGGGGTTGTGGCTCAGTGGCAGAGCACTTGCCTAGCATGCCTGAGGCACTAGGTTCTGTCCTCAGCACCACATAAAAATAAATAAAGATTAAAAAAAAACCTCACTATGTGGCTCCTTATGACTTAGCCCCTGAAACTCCCCAAATGTCATATCTCTCACATTCTGTTGGTTACATGAATCACCAAGACCAACCCAGATTGAAGGAAAGGCATGAGACTTCACCTTTGGGAGGAGTAGCAGAGAACAGGAGGCCATCTGCAGTCTTCCCTTAGCATAGTGATGTAGCAGAAGTGACCCAACAAGATGGCAGGAGATTCAAGCCCTCTTCCTGCTCGACTCCTTCCCTCGTGTGTGCCTGAAGCATTTAACACTCAGACCTCCTTTTCTGCATGTGGGGAAGGAAGGAGGCTAGGAAGGAAGGGAGAGAGCAGGAAGGGCTGCATCAGTCACCTGGATCCTACCTACTTCTCAGGGTTATCCTTAGGAGCAAGTGAGGTCATTTAAAAGTGCCTATATGTAACTTAGTGATGTAGGATACAAGAAGCTGGACACCCAAGGAATTTTCAGGAAGCAAATTTATTGACTGCAGAGTCCAGAGAGGCTATCGCCTAACATTCCCTGGACCAAGAATCTGGAAATTCTTTGAACTTTATATCCACTGGGAAGAGGGGCTTGAAGGTTTACATGACAAGTGCTTTTTGTCCTATATATTTTTTAGACTAGACAGAGGTTTTTATATGTGGGTTTTTTTTCTGCAAACCTGGCATTTACAAAGAGTACCAACCACAATGCCCTCTGAAGAGACTTTTGTTTTGCTGACATCCTATGTAAAAAGCTTTCTGACAAGAAGAGGAACTTCTATGTTACAAATATGGTGGGGTTTCTGCTTAATTATGAGCATCTGCTGGGTGGGGGTCTCTGGCCTGCTTCATTAGCACCGTCCAGATTCAAGGCTGTGTGGCAATGGTTGTTCAGGTGTGTGCTTTAACTATTGTGCCCACAGGATTCATAACTCAAGCCAGGAAATTTGCAGAGTGAAAAGGAATGCTACTGCTAAGGACACAACAAGTGTCGTCAGGACTGAGCCCGGCCTCCAGTTTGCCTGGTCACCAGCTGTAAGAAATATGCCCGACTTCAGAGAAGAAAGCGAGCGATATGAACAGGATCCAGTTACCTGGTGGTGAGCAGCCAGTGGCGGGGGGCGGGGAGTGAAATAAGGAAAGATCCTGGGAAGAATTTAGCCAGTCAGAGATCGAGCTGACAATCTTCAAAGGAATAAGACAGACTCTAAATAGATATATCAAGAAAAAAAAAAAAAAGGAAAGCAAAAATTTTTTTGGTCCTCTGGTTCAAATCACTTTCATTCCCAATGTCAAGGAGCGCTGGGGTCCTTCCTCCACTCTCACCTCTATCTGGTCATCTGTCCACTGTGCTCCCTCCTCCTGAGAATTCCATCAAGAATGCAGGCCTCCTATCATCCCCCACCCCCAAACCCTTTGGTGGCTCTTCTCACCTACACAGGTTACCTTCACCTCCAAACATGGTGCAAGCTCACCTTAGTCTGGTCCTCCTCCCACCGGTCTCTCCAGCCTCCTCTTGAGCTCCCATTGACTTCACACTTTATTTATATTCCAGAAATTCCAAGAAATCTGTATCTCCTGGAATGTGGTGAGAGGGTTTCTACCACGTGCCTGGCTTTTGGCCATCCTGTCATCCTGGAATGTTCTTCCCCCTTGACCTTGCTGCCCCAACTCTCCTTGTGATTATGGCCACCACTCAGGGGTCATTCCTTAAGGAGGCCTTTCCAGATGCCTATGGCCAGGGTCAACACACTCCCCGATGCTCACTGAACATCCTGGCTATGTCTCTGGCCTTGGAACACTGGGAAGGTTAAGGGCACAGAATGCCTAGTTTCAAACTCAATTACTCTTGGTAGGTTCCTTAATCTATGCCTCAATTTCCCAATGTGTAAGCTGTATTTTCACAGGGGCTGTTATGAAGATTAACTTTGCTAATATTATTACACACTTAAGACAGTATTTTTCTTGGAATTGTTCGGAAAATTAACTATGCTAATATAATACACATATCACTTAATACAGTGATCACTTGATACAGAAATAGCAATTGTCAATAAATAACAATTACCAATAAATAGCCTTGTCATCTCCTGAGGTGGCCTGCTTCTGGCTTCCCCAAAGGCAAAGCCTGGGTCTACTATGTCCACATTCCTGGAGGTGCCTAAAAAGAGTTGGTGGAAATGACCTGAGCTTAGGAGCTCTTGCAGGATTTCAGGGAGATTCTCTGCTCCAAAGAGGAAATCTTACAAGTCAGACCATTAGAATAAGGAGAATTTGAAACTTCACTCCCAGCTGGTGAGGGGGGTGACTTTACCTTGAGGACAGTGGCTTATCCTCTCTCTGCTCCTTCTCCTTCCAGATCTCTAGGAAAACTCACCCAGCCCCACCCTGCCCTGCTGCCCTAGGCATTTCTCCCACTCTTTACCCTTCTTTCCCAGGGAGCTCCCTTCTAGGAAGCGGACAGACAGCTTTGTCACTCAACCTCCAGAACCACACACTTGCCTAACCACAGAAAATTTAATAAACCACCTTGCATTTGTAGCTGTAAGCCAGGGATGGGAGGGTCACCCTTCAATTTCGACTTCCCTTTCTCTGGCTTCTAAATACACCCAAATGAAGATTTTTAGGAACAAATCAAGTTATACATAAAACATTTACATTCCTAAACTGACAAAGTGATTTAGCTTTGTAAAGGGCACTTGAAGTCTAAGTATTACGCATGCTTCAAATTTTCCTCAAATTTCCACTTGAAAAAAAAAAAAGGAATTTGAAGAGCTCCAGAATTCCCAGACATTTTCCTACTTAAGCTGACCCAGGAGAGACAGGCTGCATCCATGAGGTCGTCTGTCCCATAAAGAGTATCTTGGAACTGAAAAGGCAAAGGAGACATGTCCTTTGTGTCCAGGCACCAGCCTCTCTGGCCACCTTCGTCTCTTTCCGCCTCTGCTGACCTTTATGAGGAGAAGGGGGTATATGCAGCTGGAGTGGCCTCTGCAGCGTCAAGCTCCCGGAAGGCCAAACATCTGGGCAGCTGGAAGACTCTAGTTTCTCCAGCCCTTCTCCATTCCAAAGTGGACACTGACACCCTTCTCTCCACAGACCTCTTGGCAAATGCCCAACCATCTTCTGAAGAGATCACGCTCAGAAAAGTGCACCATGAGTCAAGGAAGTCCAGGAGAGAAGCCAGCTGGGCCACCAGGGTCCTTTCAGAACAGCTTTAAATAACAGCATCACCAGCTCCTGACAGCTCTTGAGTCCAGGGGTGGATCCAGAGCAAGACAGGGTGAAGTGCTGGTCTTTGTCTCAAAATAGATGACAGGATGTGCTCAGAACTGTACCAGCAGAGCCAGGCTCAGTGAGGCACTCCTGTAATCCCAGCAACTCTGGAGGCTGAGGCAGAAGGATCACAAATTGGAGGCCAGCCTGGGCAATTCAGTGAGACTCTGTCTCAAAAATTAAAAAAGATGGGAAAGCCAGGCTTGGTGGTGCACACTTGTAATCCCAGCAGCTTGGGAGGCTAAGGCAAGAGGATGGTGGGTTCAGACAGCCTTAGCAACTTAACAAGGCCCTACACAACTTCTGCAGACCCTGGTTTCTAAATAAAATATTTTAAAAAGGTTCCAGCAATGTGGCTCAGTGGTTAAGTGCCCCTGGTTAAGTGGGTTCAATCCCTGGTACAAAAGTCAATAAATAAGCAAATTAATAAATAAATATACAAAATAGAAAGGGCTGGAAATATAGCTAAATTGTAGAGCACCCCTGGGTGTACACACACACACACACACACACACACACCCCTGAATCATCAGGAATTTGAGCTTAAAGTTCCTGGTAGTCAATTAGTAGACACCTTAGTCCATTTAAGCTGCTACAATCAAATTCCTTAGCTTTAAAATTTTGTAATTTATACACAGAACTTTTATTGCTCACAGATCTGGAGACTAGAAAGTCCAAGATCAAGGCATTGACAGATTTGGTGTCTGGTTAGGGCTTGTCCTCTGCTTCAAAGATTTAGCACCTTCTTGCTTTATCCTCACATGACTGATGGGGTGGAAGAACAGGCTGGTTCCCTCAGTCCTCTTTATAAGGGCACTAATCTCATTCATGAGAGCTCCACCCTCATGACCTAAGCACCTGCCTAAGGTCCACACTGGGCATTAAGTTCCAACATTTGAATCTGGGGGATACTGACCTTTGATCACGGCACTGGGTGAAATGAGGACCATGAGAGTAGGGGCAGATGCTTATCTAGTAGAAACCCGCTGTAATGGGAGCAGAGAAACCGTAGGATCCTATAGTCTCTTGGTCCTGGGCTTGAATCCTGGCTTTCTTACTTATCAGTTATGGGACAAATATTTTTTAAAAAATGAAAGCAATTTTTTTCTCTTCTGGTTCAAATTATTTTCATTCCCTTGAGTAAATTACCTATCTTCTCTAAGCCTCAGCATCCTTATCTGTAAAATGGGTGTGGTGATAATCATCATGCCCACACCATGGGTGTCTATGAGTACTAAATCCAAATGGGTTTAATACAGAGCTTGACATACACTAACTGCTCCTTAAATATTACAATATTACAACCACTGTGGTTATTCCCAAGATTTGGGATCCCTTGGACCAGACTCTAAGCCAGCACCTACCTACCTGCCTCTCCATCCTACCACCTCATCTCTATCACCCAGTTAGGAGTCCAGATCCTTCCCATCCAACAAACATCTCAAGAAACTCATGTGAGTCCTCCAACTGGCCACTCCCAGCTCTATCTTGGAGCCCAGGTTTCACCATTTACCTGTGTCCATTCTGTCTCTTTGCCCCTTCCAATCCCAGTGAAGATGCTGACCAGGACCCCAAAGACCTCTAGGCAACTCCCCAACTCCAAAAAAGGGCTCCAGCAAGTCACAGCAGTAATGAGATGGAAGATTTGGGCTAATCCTGAACCAAATGAGGGTCTAATTCCTGCTGTAAAAATCTGTCAGCTGCTAGTTAACAGTTCCTCTGGCCCTGGGCTTGGGGGTGGGGAGGTGGCCTCTGCTTGCAGAAGCAGTTGGGCCTGTACCTAGGGTGTTGTTTTTCTCCCTGTTCCTTGTTTTTTTCATTTTTGGAATGTGAATATAAACTTTATGGACGGGGCCTGGTCTCTGTTCACACCGGGTGCTAATAACCCACAGCTGAAATCAGGGGCGCAGAGGAAAACGGGGAGGTGCCTCAGCCCAGAGGGCTACAGGAACCAGGAGGGGCAGTGAAGGGGCTGGAGAAAGGGACCAGGAGGATATTTAATATTGAATTTGCTTTTTTTTTTTTTAATGTGGAAACTTTTAGACACAAACCGGCCCCTGTGTTTAAGTCATTAAAACATCTTTAAGCATTTTCTGGTTTGAGTTTGCTCTGCAGCCGTCCTGGTTCCTGGAATGTATTTTATTTTTCTTTCAAGTTGGTGAAAGCAGAAGGAGATGGGGGTGGGGTGGCAGGGGGGAAAAGTGCATTTCCAACAGATTTTTCTTTTTCTTGTTCCTGGGGTGGGGAGGAGGGCGGAGAAGGAAAGAACAGGGCTCCCAGTGTCTGATCCTTAATCCCCAGGAATCCCGCTCAGTCTTTTAGGACCGATGCACTTGCTGACACAATCTGCCTTCTCCGGGCCTCGCAGGGAATCGTTACAAGCTGGGGTAAAGTCACCCCAGCCTTGGGGGAGGGCGAGGACCGGCCTACAGGGCAGGGCGCGGCGGACGCGGTAAGAGGCAGACCTGGGTCTCAGGGTCCGCTGCGCGGTGCCACCAAAAGACCCCGCCTACTCCACGCCCCAGCGCACAGCGAAGCTGTGGTGGCGGAACCTCACGCACTTCCGCTGGACATCCAGGCGGAGTGTCTGCCTGGGCCGGTTCACACTGGGCACGGACGGTGACTAATGCGGCCACTCTGAGGATAGGACACCATGTGAACGTGGCGGCAAGGGCTGAAGGGGAGGTCACTACGCCTTGGCCAGTGGTGGGGGTGGGGGGAATCAGTGGCGGCTTCCTTGATCTCAGGACCTAGAACCAGCAGCTGCAGCGCCCCCCCCCTCCCCCCGCCCAGCCAGCCCTAACGAGCAGGA
>NW_025999982.1:9113674-9134326 GCF_001458135.2 Marmota marmota marmota
AGTGCTAACAGAGGAGGCCCGGATCCGGATTCTTGGGTCATTACTGTCTGGGCCAAAACTCAAAAAGAGGCAGGCAGAAATTGGCCTCTGAGATCCGTGCAAAAACTGCTTTTGCGGAGCCGCTGGAGCGGGAAGAAGGGTAGGGACTTAAGTGGGCCACGTCTCAAAAGTGGAGCCGTTGCCCCCCACTACTCTCGACTGGAAGATTGGCACCCCCAGGATGGCGCTCCACCCGAGCACGCAAGGGGTGTCCGAAAGTGCCGATGTGGAGTGATCCCGTTAGAACTTTCTCTCCCCGCCCCTGTCCCAGCTGCTGCCCCAACTCTTCCCTCCGGGAACCCTGGTCCCTTCGCTTCTACACTAAGTAATGTGGAGGTCCAAACACCTTTGGGAGAGGGAGGGAGGCGCAGTTTTCCCAAAGAGGTTCTTTTTCACAAGATTGAAACAATAGAATGGAGATGCCCCTAAGAGGTGAGGAAGGGGTGACAGGCTGGAAGGGGTCCCCGGAAGCTCCAGGTATGTGCTGGGAAGTTTCCTCTCCACACACAGAGCACACTGTGTGTCCAAAGGAAACTTCATTCAGAAACTTTGGGAAAGCGCTCTCCTAAACCATTGCTTCCCGGGGTTGCTAGGAGGTGGTTAGGAGGAGATGGTGGAGGAGACACCTCCCTACTGCAGGCTTGCATGACTTTCAGGTGGGCCAGACGCTGGCTGGCACAAGGGTGGGAGAAGATCTAGAGGCAGAGGGGAGACGCCAGAGTCTGCCTGGCACTATGCTAGGGGTGGAAGAACGAATTGGGGTCCTGGAGGAGCTTGCAGCCCCCAGGCAGGGACTGAAGTCACCTATAAGTGAAGATGAAGCTGTTGCCCTGGAACCTCACTGCCTGGAGACCTCGATTCCAACCCTAAGTGGTGACTGGGACTTAGCTGTGGCCTTATCAGGACCTAACTCTTGCAAGAATTTATAGGTCAGAAAACCAAGGTTCGACCTGCTGGGTACCATGGCACCAATGCAAACAGTGTGTCCTCACTCCCACACTGTGCAGGTCCAGTGTCTGCAACAAGGCCTTGGGGCATGGATACCATGTGTCCTGAAGGCCCAGAACCCACGCTTTTCTTAATTTTCCTGCAAAAAGCGTGTGTGGGGTGGCTTCCATCTGGAAGGAGCTTTACCCCCTGCAAGCCCCCTCCATCTGGCCTTCACACTGCTGGAGCTGGGGGTCAAGGGGGAGACCTCACACCTGCAGGGAGATACAATGAACCTGAGTCCTGTCCACAGTACACAGTGGGTCCCGTGTGCGGGCTGTGGGGATCTCATGGGCGCTTCTCCCAGGACCCAGAGCCCCGGGCCCACTGTTACCTCAAAGGCTCCCAGAAAAGGCGGCCCCACGGGTCCCCGGTCCCCTGCGCAGAACACAGACAGCCTGCCTCCCGACGAGGCTCTCTCCCGCGAACGGGCGGGCCCTGGCAGTAATTTGGCTCTGAAAATTGGTGCCACAGAAGCAGCTGAGAGCTGGCAAGGCCGGCGCCCCCGCGGTCAGCGGCTGTCAGTCGGCATTAAGAAATGCAAAGCCGAGCCACCGCGCAGCCGCGTCGCCCCTCGGCCCCCCCCCCCCGCACGTAATTGGTGTCAACTGTTTGATTGCGATAATTGCTACTGTCTCGGGAGGTGGCATCCAGGCCCCAGTGGGACGGAGCGTGCTGCTCGCCCTCAAGGGCCTTTCAGACCCTAGGTTCTACCGCAGAGGGCTCCGGAGACCTCGGCCTTCGGGCTCAGGGCTCTGTCCCTGAGAGAGAGGAAGGAATGGGGGAGCCAGAAAGGCTGTCCCCTTGCCCCCTCCAACAGCCATAACTTCTTTTTTAAAAAAAAAAATATTTATTCTTAAGTTTTAGGTGGACACAGTATCTTTATTTTACACTTATGTGGTGCTGAGGATCGAACCCAGTGCCCCGTGCATGCTAGGCGAGCACTCTACCACTGAGCCACAACCCCAGCCCCCTTACCTTCTTATGGAAGGAGGAGAAACAGGCAGGTTTAGGCCTGCATGCTTTACCCCAAGTCCCACATTTCCCACCCCTTAATAGTCACAGTTGCAATTATCTTCGTGGCCATTATCTCAGCTGATCCTCACCACAGCCTCTAAAGTCAATTTTATTAAATCCTACTTCACAGGTAAGAAACCGAGGTTGGGGTAGGAGCCTTTGAGGGTACATGCCCCCTGTTATGTACCTAGTGAGAGGCAGAGCCAGGCGTGAGAGTTAGAACTCAATTCCCCAAAGCCCTACCTTCACTTCAGGCCCCAGAGGAGGAGTCCTGGCAGTGACACCCTGAGAGTGGGGTGCTTGAGCCCGCGGGCATAATGCCATCTGGGGGTAGCCCTACTATCATTTCTTAAGAGTTTGGAAAAAAGAAAATGGTTGCGCTGGGGATATAGATCAGTTGGTAGAGTGCTTGCCTTGTATGCACAAGGCCCTGGGTTTAATCCCCAGCACCAAAAAAAAAAAAAAAGATGGGGGTAGGTGGGGGTAATGCTCATCCAGGCCAGCGTAGGAGCACTCTGGGTTCCCAGACAGTATTTCTTGAATTTGAGCTGGACAAACCTTTATTGTAGGGGCTGCCCTGTGCATTAGAGGATATTTAGCAGCATCCTGACCTCCACTCACTAGATTTATCGCATGCTCACGCCTCTTCCCCAAGAGGGAAGGCCAAAACTGCTCCTAGAAATTGCCAAACATCCTAGAAAAGGAGGGAGACAAACCACATGCAGTTGAGAACTGCTGGTCCCAGGCCAGGGAACAGTGGCCCAGGCCTATAATCCCAGCTACTCAGGAGGCTGAGGCAGGAGGATCATAAGTTGGAGGCCAACCTCAGCACTTAGCAAGACTCTGTCGACAATAAATTAAAAAAAAAAAAAAAAAAGAACTAGGGATGTAGCTAGGTGGTAGAGTGTCCTGGGTTCAATTCCCAGTAGGAGAGGGGAGGGACAGCTGGGCCCCTGTAGGAGCCAGGTGTCCTGAATCTGGCAAATAAGTGCAGCCCAACTCATTCAAAGAAAAATTTCCACATCACTTGCTACATATAAGAAAAATGCTAGATACAGAAATAAGTAAGTTGAAGTCACTGCTTTCAAAAGAAAATAAGGTTTAAAGTCAGGATTTTATTTCTATTTCATTTTATTTGTGTATTTATTTACTTATTTTTAAGGCGAGGTCTCATTATGTTGCCCAGGTTGGAGTCCTCTTGCCTTAGCCAGGACTACAGGTGTGTGCCACTGCCTCCAGGTTAAGACACAGTTTGGGTTGCCATGTCAGAGGCAGTACAGAAGTTAAGGGGGCCAGAGCAGAGCTCCTACAGCAAACTGAGTGGTCTAGGAGGGCTTCCCGGAGGAGGCAGTGCTTAAGCCAAAGGATGAATAATAGATGCCCTTTACACATAAAGAATGACAGTGATTAAAATGCATTGCTATTTACCTGTGCTTTCTTAACTTACCTGGAACAGGAAGGGTTGGGAGCTTAAACTTCTAGAATATGGAAGTGCAAAAGATGCAAAATCCAAATGGAGAACGAGGGTCGTGTCACCATATACCAGCAATCTTGTGTCGGCGTTAGTATACTTGTCCTTAGAAAAACAAATCGCAACACGTGTGCTGTGTTCACAGTCATTACTGCAGTTATGGTTGAGTTTCCAGAACAGGTAGGTGAGCTTCTCCACAGCACATCTCCGTTGCTTCTCCTGTAGTGAAGGTCACACACTCCATGATGGTCCATCTACAGAGCTCTCCCGGATACAGGCAGGAACAGGCGGATGCACCAGAGCAACTCAGCTGTGCTCTGTTTTGAGAGTGAGTCTGTAACAAATCTTCGAATGGTGAGAACTGGCTTCAGTTAGCACTTGTGTCAACTTTTCTGTAGATCTACACATCCCTGCCTTCAAACAGCAGATTCAAGAATAAACAATGACGCCCTATGATGACAAAGATAAAGTTACAGACCCAAGCTAAGTGGATGCTGTCATGCTCTACGCAAATCATTCTCTAAAACTTGCACATTCATTCATGTGCTTCCTGCCCCATGGACAAATTAATCCAATTTTTCTAGTATCAATCAATAACTTTTGTCTTTTTTTTGTACTTTAGCATTTATTTTCTTATTTACTGCTATGATTACGCAGAGTTGTACAAAAGAACATTTCCACTATTTGGCTTTCTTTTCTGGTTATTTAGTTGTCTATTTTCTCATATGAGGGGCTCTTAGAAGTGATTCCCTTGAGATGTCTAATACACGAGTACCCTACTGGTCTAGGGGGAATGTCAGATCCAGAATGCCCCGGAGGCCACCCCTTCCCAGCCTCTATGACTGCCCACAAGACTGGCAGCCTGCCTTACCCCGGGGCCAGCAGATGGCCCAGCCCTCAGCATGGACTGTGCTCCCTCCCAGCTGCCCTGCTGGGCTCTCTCCCGTAGGTCCCTCCCACAGCAGCCCCCACCAGCCCCCGCCAGCCCCCACTCTTCCCTTCCTGTCTTTTCAGCCCAGTTTCTGGGGTGACTGAGTAGGGAAGATCTCAGAGAAGTGTGACCTCAGGATTATCATACTTGAACAAAGGCCCCCTCCCCGCAGGATCCAAGAAAGCTGTTCAGATTTTCAACATATTGGGGAAATGGAGGCCCAATCATCCAGCTAGTCCATTGGTCAGGGTAGAACTGGAATTTAGAGCCAGGCATGGTGACACATACCTGTGATCATAGCCACTCAAGAGGCCGAGGCAGGAGGATTGCAAGTTTGAGACCAGCCTGGGCAACTTAGCAAGACCCTGGCATGCATGAGCCCTGGGTTCAAACCCCAGTAACACACACACACACAGCGGGAACTCAGTATTCCCAGGCTCCAGGCCTAGGTCATTTGACAATAGTCAACCCTAAACTAACAAGGACAGGTCAATGGTAGAACTTCTGTCCTCAGATGCAGGCCTCCTGGGTGACCTTTCTGGCTGGGAGGACTGTCCTAGGGCCCTGCTCCAAACTCCTTAGACTTGGGCCTGCTTATGGTGCTCCTCTCAGAACAGAAGAAGGGGCTGATGGCATTTGTTTTTGTTTTGTTCTTTTTAGATATACATGACTGTAAGGAGTATTTTGACATATTGTATAGATATTGGGTATAACTTATTCTAATTAGGATCCCATTCTTGTGGTTGTACATGATGTGAAGTTACACTGGTCATGTGTTCAAATATGAACATAGGAAACTGACGTCCAATTCATTCTACTGTCTTTCCTGTTCCCAACCCCCTCCCTACCCTTCATTACCCCTTGTCTAATCCAATGAACTTCTATTCCATTGTGTATATATACTACATTTGCTTTATCCATTCATCTGTTGAAGGGCACCTAGGTTGGTTCCATAGCTTAGCTATTGTGAATTGAGCTGCTATAAACATTGATGTGGTTGTGTCCCTGTAGTGTGTTGATTTTAATCCTTTGTATATGACCAAGGAGAGGGTCAAATGGTGGTTCCATGCCAAGTTTTCTAAGGAATATCCACATACTGCTTTCTATAATGGTTGCACCAATTTGCAGCCCCACCAGCAGTGTATGAGTGAACCTTTTCTCCCACATCCTTACCAACATTTATTGTTACTTGTATTCTTGATAATTATGATGGCTTTTTAAAAAAATACCATTAACTCATCAAACACAAATGGGCCCTACTATGTGCCTGGCCTTGGTGCTAGACCCTGAGGACACAGAAATAAGTCAAGGTCACTATCTTCAAGGAAACAAAGCCTCAAGACAGCGTTGTATGGAAGACAGCACATAGTGATAAAGGAGCTGGAGCAGAGCTCCTGCTGCAGGCTGGGCAGTCTAGGAGGGCTTCCCAGAGGAGGTGGTGCTTGAGCTAGAAGGATGACTGATAAGTGGCTGGTGAAGAGGGGTGGCAGTGAGGGTATGTTCAGAAGAGAATCCTACTCAAGGTGGCAGCTTCCCCTGGGGACCTGTGGGCACCCCACCATGTCAGGCCAGTTCTGCCCTCCCCATCCGAATCCAGCTCAGGACTCACCTCCAGGCAGCCCACCTTGGTTTTTCTGATGCTCCTGGGGTCCTTGTGCTGCCACCCACAGGACTGGACTCCTAGGCACTGCAGCGTTATGTTTCTGCCCTCAGTGCAGGGTGGAGCCCTGAGCTCAGGTGACCTTCCCCTCTTTCTCTCCCTCCTCTCCCTCCTGCTTTGTTCTTCTTCCCCTTCCTTCTTCCTGCTTGGCCTTGTCATCCCGTCTCTCTCCTGTTCCCCAGTGTATCCTGGGAGCAGAGTCTGATACGTGATGGAATTCTCTAGAACAGGCTTCAGGTGCCCTGCGGCCCAGGCCCAGAGGGATCAGCCTTTCCCTGGGGAGCCGGGGTTAGTATCCAGCGAGACCATGGCCTACCACTGAGCAGGGGTGTGCAGCTGAGGGACAGAGACAGTGTGGCCCGAATGGCGAGATGGCGAGGCTGCCCTTCCATTCTGGGGGAAAAGGCAGATCCAGGGACCCTGGAAGGGAAGGACCTTGCGCTCGGTGGCGTCTCGAGCTCCACTTCTAGGAAGCCCCTCCCCCAGCCGCGTCCGAGTTCGCCGGCTGCCGAGGCGGCTGCTCCCATTTCCACCAGCAGCGGATCCATTAATAGCATCAATTTTATTTGCACCAGTCCCTGCGCCCTCCCCGCTCCCCAGGGGCGCCTGATCCAGAATGCCAGGCCCTGCTTCCTTTTCTCCTGGAACACGCTGACTCCCTCCCTCGGCGCCAGGGGAGTTGGCAGGATAATAACCTGCGAGAGGAAAACTCTCTCCTCCCTGCCTTCTAATCTCCAGCCCTCACCAAATTAGAAAAGGCATCAGAAGCCCATCGGGCGGACTGCCGGCAGGGAAGGCACGCCATTAACCCCGCGGCCTCCTGCGGGCCAGGCAGCCAGGGAGGAAGTTGCAGGTACCCCCATCCTCTCCAGCCCCCTGCCTCTCTGCAGCAACCACCGCCACCTCTATGTCCCCATGTCTGCTCCCATCCATTGGCATGGACTCTCCTACCCTAGTGTCCTCCTCCGCCTCTTCCCTCATCCCCCACTCCCATCCTTATCAACCTTCCCAAGCCCCTGTCAGTTGCATGGATTCCTAGAATAACCAGGGGACCCTTGGCCTCCAAACCAAGTCCTGAGGCCCAGGGAAGGGACTGTTGCTATCCTGTTCTTCCTTGAGGACGGAGCTCAGCTGGCTCTTCATTTGTCCACTCAGCAAAGATGGACCGAGCTTCTGCCCACTTCGGGCTCTGTTCTAGGCTCTGGGGACACAGTGGACAGAACAAAGCCCCAGGCTGGTGGGGCCCACAAGCTACCTCTTCCAGGAGGTTGCATCTCGTTCCCTGAGGCTGGGCCAGGCATCCGCCCCGGAAGCACAAGGAAGGGTCGCCTTCTCTGTCCACACCAGCTGAGCACACACTGACATCAGGGCCCCATCTTGCTCAACTCTGCACCCTGAGCTCCCCGTTCAGGGCAGGATCGGATTAGATATTCAACCTGTCTCCACTGAACAGTCACAGCTGACACTGTGCAGCCCTTGCTGCGTGTCCTGCACGAGTGCTAAGACATACTGTCACCATTCCTATTTTAGAGGAGGAAACTGAGTCCCAGAGAGGTTAAATGACTCGTCCAAGTTTTCCAATCAGCAAGTGATTGAACCCCAGGCCGTCTGGTTCAGAGACCAAGCTCTTAACGACTCACCAGGAGGATGTTGGGCTTCTCTGTCACCTGTCCCCATGCCCTAAGGGCAGGAGGTTCCTCCTTCCACCTGATATCAACCTCAGTAACCAGAACACCACCTTGTGCTGTCTTTTCTACCTCTAAGGAGATGAAGTGTGCAGATAGCAGCACCTGACCACTGTAAGTCATCTCACCAAGCCCAGGACACACCTCAACCCCTAGAGAAAGCACCCAGGAAATGTTGGTAGGTGGACCGATTCTCTTGGGTGATGTAGCCAAGCCAGGACAGAGCTCAGTCTTGGTCCTTCTACAGCTCACTTTGTGACCTGGGACGAGCCAGCCCCCTCTCTGAGCCTCAGCCTCTCCGTGTAGTTCCAGGAGTTGGACTAGATGGTCTTTAGGTTACTGTCCTCTGAGGAATTCTAGCTTTGATTTCAAATTACAAAAGAAAATACTCAGAGCATCAGGCAGATGGTCCTTCCCAGCCGAGACAGGTAATAAGGTGAAGAGTGTCTACACAAGGGCCCAGGGAAGACACCACACCTTCAGGAAGGGACTAGAAAACCTCCAGAAAGTATCTTTCCATGGAATCCGGGAGAGGGGAGCAGGGAATGGGAATAGCCCTGAGCCCTACTCTGTGCCTGGCCCCTCAGCACGTGTTCTCAACACTCAGCTTTCCCAAAGTAAATGTTCCCACGTCCACTTTATTTTTATTTTTGGAAGTCCCAGGGATTGAACCCAAGAGTACTTTACCAGTGAGCCACATCCCCCCATTCCTTTTATTTTTATTTTAACAGAGTATCACTAACTAAGTTGCTGAGGTTGGCCTCCAACTTGGGATCCTCCTGCCTCAGCCTTCCAGGTCACTAACAGTGTGCCACTGTCCCAGGCCTGGCAGGCCTACTTTGCAAGTGAAGACACTGAGACTTCTCCCTAAGGTCACAGAACATGTGACTATCTGGGGGGGTGGGGTGGGGCAGGCATGTCTGACTCCTGGCTCTGCCCGGGTCATAGAGCCACCTGTCCCAGCTGCCCTGGTGTGCAGGCGCCTGGACCTACCTGTGTCCTCTCTCTAGAACACCCAGGTGCACATGAAGAGGTAGAGAGGGTATGGACAAGGACATTGCGCTCACGTTACTTCTCTGCCTGGATGTATCGCACACTATCAAGAGCCACATCAGAGTGTGTGTGTGTGTGTGTGTGTGTGTGTGTATAAGAGAGAGAGAGAGAGAATATACAAGCGAGATGGGGGCAGGATGAGATTGGGAAATCAGAAGGAAAAAGAAAGGAGTAGTCGAAGGGCAGAGGGAGGGTGTTAATATGCAGCATAAGAACGGGGACAATAATAACAATAATAATAACAAGGGTAACACAAACCTTGGGCTTTTTTTTTTCCCCCAAGCTGAATGCGAGCTGGATCAGGGCTGAGGGGATTAATCTCTTAAAAAATAAGTGCCGCGTGAGGAGACAGGCAGTGATTAAGGCTTTAACTGATCAGTCTGCATCTGACAGTGAACCAGCTATTATCTTAACGGAATCAAACGAACATTCAAAGCCGTGCTCAGCCCCAAACATGAAAGGAGATGTCATCTGCTGGCAGCTGGCAAGCCGCAGGGGGAGCCCAAGGGGAGAGAGCAATGGAGGGAGAGGAGAGGAGAGAGGGAGAGAGGAGAGAGTCGTGGTGAGGGAGAGGGGAAGAAGAAGAAAAGAGAGAGGAGGCACCCGGAGAGGTTTCGCAGAGGCTCCGCTGCCCCCCTTACACACACACACACACACACACACACACACACACACGGCACCCCCAGATCGCAGGTCCTAAGGCAGGTGACAAATCGTGGTACTCCTCAGCTCTGAAGCCTTCAGTGGCTCCCCACTTCCCAGAGGATGAAGACAGGACACGGAAGGCCCAGGCTAGGGGATGGGGCCTGGAGACTCCTGCCGAAACTCATCCCCTGCGGAGCCCAGACCCGGACTCCTGCCCCTTTCTTTTCTCTTTTACTTTAGTTCAGTAAATACTTTTTAAATAAAGGAAAAGGAATAAGAGGAAAAAAACAAGTTGAAAGGGGAGAGAGGGCGCTTTTTCTAGGCCTTGAAACTCATTTCCCACTTAATTATCCCCAGAACCCAGCAACAAATGTCTCCATTCTTGGTCAGATTGTCAGAGGGTTAGGGTGGACCTGCAGGCCCCATGGTTTGTAAGAGGCAGAGCTGGGATTTGAACCCAGGCCTCTCCAACTGCAATCTCCCTGCTCTTCTCACCAGAGAAGGGAACCAGGAAGAGCCAGGGCAACCAGAAGAGAGTCCTGAGGGGCTGTCACTCTCCCGCCTGTGGCTCCTTGTGGAATGGACAGCTCTCCCTTCTCACCCCACTCTTCCAAAGCGGGCCACTGGGGGACTCTGGAATCTGCTTGCCCCAGGCCCCTAGACTCTGGGCCGGGCACAGTAAGTGTCAAAGGAGGGAATGAAGGAAGGGTGTGGTCCAGGGCAGGTCCCTCAGGGGCTGACGGACAGAGCTACCTGGTCTAGGGCCCAGCCAGCCCCACTCCTAGGGGGGCTCTGACCACAGGGTGGCCTGGGACAGGAAGGGTGAATCCTCACTGTCAGAGGGGACTCCAGGCCTGAGGCTACCTAAGAGAGAAATAGTGAAAAAGGAGAGGGGGTGGGGGGAGAGAGAGAGAGAGAGAGAGAGAAGGGACTTCCCTGAAGAGTAGACTCCCACAGGCCCCATGGCGGACAGTTCATCTGCTAATGAGGAACTGACCCTCAAGCCCGTGTCCCTTCTCTTACTGAGGCTCTCACTCACTTGCCAGACAGCTGTTTCTCAAAGAAAATAGACGTATGGTCCCCCTCTTTCCTGTTTGTCACACTCGTGGGTTCCTTCTCCCTCATGCACACACACACGCACACACACACAGACACTGTCACAAACACAATCTCACACACTGTTTCTCACACACACATTTTCTCTCTCTCTCTCTCTCTCTCTCACACACACACACACACACACACACACACACACACAGAGCCAGCGCTGGGCCCTTGCTCACAGTCGGCCACTCTGGGCCACAGCTAAGTCCCCAGCATTGTTCTTTTGGGTCTGGGAACACTAGGTGGGATCCCATCACCCCTGGGGGGGCACAGCCCTGTGCTTCCTGGTGTCTGCCCCTCCCCAGACTAAGCCTTCAAGTGTGGCCCAGCAGGGAAGAGGCCAGGGCAGAAGCTGCGGCCAGCCATGGTAGGGCAAATGGGCAGGAGACCGGGGTCCCCCTGGAGCCTGAGGCAACCCTCTCTCCCTTCCCTTTCCTCTGCCTCCACCCTGGTTCAGGACATGCCCATTTCATACTTCCATCACCTTCTCCCTGTCTTTACTCCACCAGCACCCGCCTGCCGGGGGCTCTTTCTAAAACACAGCCCAGATGGCCTCCCACCCTGAGGCCATCGACAGCACCCCTGTGCCTGCAAGGCTCAAGTCCAAACTGCTCGAGCGGGTCTCAAGTGCTCCCTGGGCCTGCGCTGCCCCTGCCCCTCTGCCTTAGGTCCCACGGTGCTGCCCCCACCCCCAGGGACATCCCCCCCTGTGCAAAGTCATTCTCACTCTGAGTCTGAGCACAACACATGTGTGTTTGTGCTTTACACCTGCAGTCACTGGTCCCATCCATCTGTCCCTCCTTCCACCCGTCCCAAGCCCCCCTCTCTTTAGAGATTATGAGGCTAACTCAACTCTACTGAGTAATTAGCACATACACGTTCATCATATTCTGGTCCCTCTATAGGTAAGAAGTCATTTACTCTTCACCCAAGACTGATGAGATACATTGTATGGAAAGGAAACTGAGCCTGGCGGTCACTGGTCACCCAAGCCAGTAATCCCAGCAGCTTGGGAGGCTGAGGCAGGAGGATAATGAATTCAAAGCCAGACTCAGCAAAAGCAAGGCACTAAGCAACTCAGTGAGATCCTGTCTCTAACTAAAATACAAAATAGGGCTGGGGATGTGGCTCAGTGATGGAGTGCCCCTGAGTTCATTCCCTGGTACCAAACCAAACAAAACAAAACTGGGCCAAAAAGAGGCTAAACAACTTGCTAAAGCTACATAGGTCTATCCAGACAGTGACAGAACTAAGATTTGAAAACAGCTTGATTCCAGAATCTATACTCTAACCATTATACTACCCTGCCCCTCAAAGATGCTTCTCTCTCCTCAAAGCCCTTGCTAGACTCCCCAGCCCCCACCTCCAATCTCTGTCCTTCAGTTTCTTCAAGTCTGTGTTATCTGAACCTCTCATGGGCTCCTTAATTACGCAATGCCTTGAATCAGTACTTTGATCTCTGCGTGTGTTAATTTTATCCCATGAACTAGATTATTTATTATCAGGAGTATAAACTGTTTGCCATCAGTCACCCCCATCACCACCACCCGTTACCTAGCATAGTGCTAGACAGATGGGTTAAAAATAAAATCACAACAGCTAACGTGGGAATGCTAACTATGGGGCAGGCCCTGGTCTAACTACTTACCATGATTGATATCTTTATTCCTCACAGATGAGAACACAGATGGAATATTGGAATACTCCAATGTCACACAGGCTGTAGTGGATTAAAGATGGCTACATGCCTGTAATCCCAGCAGCTCAGGAGGCTGAAGCAGGAGGATCACAAATTCAAGGGCAGTCTGGGAAACTTAGTAAGGCACTATGCAACTTAACGAGATTCTGTCTCAAAATTAAATATNTAGCTCAGTGGTAGAGGGACCGTGAGCTCAATTTCCAGCACTGCCGAGAGAGAGAGAGAGAGAGAGAGAGAGAGAGAGAGGACAATTTTTCATTCCCCCATTGAGATGTGGAGTTCATTTCCTTTCCCTTTGAATCTTTAACCAATAGAATGCATGGATGGGAACATGTGCACTTCTGAGGCTAAGCCTTAGGAAGACCTGGAAGCTTCCACCTGTTTGCCTCTGGGGACCCTCTGAGCTGCCCTGGAAGAAGTCTGGCTAGCCAGTGGGAAAGATAACCTTGGGGGAGAGGTGGGGCTGTGGGTGCCTGCAGAGCAGGAGACCCACCTACTCCAGCTTCTTGGTCAGTCCTGCTGATGACCACAGCCCTGGCCCCTACCTGGCTGTAACTGCCATAGAGACCAGCAGAAGAACCACCCAGCTGAGCTCAGCCAGTCACATGTGTGGGAGACACCTGGGGGTTCGAGAGATGATGGGTGTTTTATTGAACAGTAGTAGAAAACTAAAACCAGTAGGTCCTGTTATTATTCCCTCTGTTTCCAAGGAGGGGATAGATGGAAGGTCATAATGGCTGCATGATGACTTACCCAAGGTCACGCAGCTGTGGAAATGGGTGCAGGATCCTCTGCCACTTGGAGCATGGGGGAGGTGAACTGTTCCCACAGGACACCCTCAATGACCAAAAGCAAGAGGTCCTTGTGGGCGGGGTGTCCAGAAACAACCCCTGATGAGCAGCGCAGCCCACTTCGCTCTGGAACTTCTATTTCCTGCCATGCACACAGCAGGAAGAGGATCGAAGCTGCTTCCCAGCTGTACACTGGGAGGACAGGGAAGGGGTCATAGTGGACAGGGTGGGACAAAAAGCACGAGTCAGATCTCCCATGGATCTCATTTCTCCTGTAGATGCCCACAGGAGCTTTTCTTTGAAAACTGTGTTCTAGTTTGAAAACCACTGGACGGGCAATCTAGGATTCCACAAACAAGTGATGGAATAAACGGATAGGTGGGATCACACTGCTTGGTTTCTGTCTCGGCAGCAGTGATGTGGAGTGGACCGGAGGGAAGGAGTCCACGGGGCACAGCAACCTGGGATGCAGTTCCCGAACCTCACAGCAGAAGAGTGGCGGGCGGGGGGGGGCTGCAAAAGAAAACCACAGGGCCCAGAAAGATTGGAGAAGGGTGGCCTGGGTGGAGGGTGGCTGGGGCAGCAGCCTGGGTGCAGCACTCACCTAAGCAGCCAGTGTGGCCTCAATGGTGAAGCTCCCAAGCCTGGAACATCAGGCCTGGTTTCAATGCCAGCTCTGCCCTTGACGAGGTCTGGACAGATGGCACTATGTTTAAACTCTGTATACGAGTCTCTGTATTTTTATCTATAAAATAGAACTGACAGTACCTCTGTCATACAGTTGGCCTGGAGCAAATGAGATAAATCAAGGAAAAATACATCCCCGTGGTTTGCATTTAGTGAGCGCTGGCTGAGTGGTAGCTCTGGGGACCACTGTGGAAGACTGGAGTGACGTGGCTTAGCCAAAGCTCCAGGAACGTGGCTAACCCAGGAGGTCCCCAAACATTTCCTCCCTGTGCCCCCATGTGACACAGGGCATATGCACTTGGGGAAGGCAGGTGGGAGGAGTAGAGCAGAGTTTGGGGAGATGGGGCTTGGGGTGTCATGCAGGGAGGAAGTAGGGATCTAACAGGTGCCCAGCTCCTGCTGGGCCTCCCAGGACCTGGGACCTGAGCCTTAGTCTGCAGAGGAGAAAGGGCAAGGGCTGGGTAAGCAGAACCATCAGGGGAGGGTTAATGAGTTCATTCAGTCCCTTGAAAAGTCTGGAGATGAACCTGACAGGGTCAAGTGCCATTCTACACCAGATCCACCAGGAGAGAAGTCAGCGTTTGGATAGTGAGGTCCCCCAGGGCAAGGCAGATACGATCCAGGAAGGGCTCGACAGCTCATGGAAAGTGAGGCCAGGCCCACCGGTGACACAGACAGAGCTCTCAGGTAGAGACAGCATTCTAAAGTGGCCACAGCCCGGTGATTGGCTGCCACCAACTAGTTGTGACCATGGGCAAGCTGCTGGACCTGCCCATGCTGAGTGCTGTGGTGAGACAGACATTCAGAAAAGGTTTGCTGACACTGCAGGTGGCTGATGACACACCCCCTTGTAACAGGAGGTCAGAGCCCTGAGCTGGAGCTAAGGAGAATATCAATGCGGGTTCTCAGCATCTGGGTTTGGAGAGATTAGAGGGCAGGCAATCAGAGGAAAGAGAGTCTGGAGACAGGGATACAGATGGCCTGTCCCCATTCTCCTCCCACAGTAGGAAGCAGGGTTGTGGGGTGGGAGTTAGAGTTGGGGGATCCTTGGGCATCAGGCAACTTGAATGGAAACGGAGAAATCTGAAGCTCTGGCTTCCTCTATTCCTTCCAGGGTGAGGCAGGGGCAAGGGGCACAGAGGTGAGTCAGGAGGACACTGGGCCTCACAGGTGCCTCTGCAGAGACTGTGTCCACTCTGATAGCCCCTACCAGCTGCCCCAGCGTCCCTGAGTCCCCAGGGTCAGGCCATTACAGGCGAGATTTATCACGGGCAGGTGTGCTCCAAGACGGTATATTATCCAGGATTATGAACTGTAACAGGATAATCTCTCTAATGTAATTCAAGCTCTCGACATGGCTTATGGCTCCTTAATGTACCTCAGACTGAAGAATTACAGGAACATTCTCCCTCCAGCTCCCCATGTCCCCTCCCTCCCTTCCCTGTCAACCCCTAAATGATTTAGGCAATTGCCTGAAGCCAGATCTTGGCATTTAGTCATAATTCAGTGCAGTTCAGTAAACATGACGGGCCAGGAACCTTCCTGCCTACCTCTCTCCCACAAAAGCCTCTCTCCAGCTCACCACAAGGGACAGGCTGGATGCAGGACAATCCATGACCCTCAGGACCCTGGGACTCATCCCAAGATACCCTCTTGGCACCAAGGCCTGGGCAACCAGGTTAGGCCTTGGGGGTCCCCCATCCTGTATGATATCTCCCTGACTTTCATTGCCCTCTAGACTAAGAAAACAACCCCAGAACCACAGAAAAATGGCAGAGCCAAAGGGACTTCAGGATTCTGAGATCTAAGTCTGTGAATCGACCTTATTAGCTCATGCAACTCCCGTGGACGGTTCTTTCATAATAGTTGATAATGTTTATTGAGCACTTACTAGGCACCAGGCATTTTTTTTAAAATACTTAGTGTCATTCATTCATGTTATGCTTCCAACAATTTTAAGTAGGTGCTATTATTCCCATTTTACTGATAAGAAAACAGAGGCTCAGAGAGGTGAAGTCGAGGCCACAAATCTATGAAATTGTCACCTGGCACATGAACCCAGGAATCTGACTCCGGAGCCTGCGTTGCCACCCTCTGCTCTATATGGTGCAGTCTTGGTGTCTAAAGGTCAGCACTGGAATCCAGATCCTGGTGTCCTCCAGTCCCAGCCAGGATTTCCTCCATCTACTGAGCACCTGCTGATGCATCAAAGAAACTGGAGAGCAGGATCTTCTTCCTAGACAGCATGGGTATATTTTCATGGTGGCCCTTGCATAGGGTCATCAGAATCCAGGCTTTCCATCAGCCAGCCACTGAGAAAGTGAGGAGCTCTTTCCTCTGGCCACCCAGCACTGCACTCCTCTTCTGCTGCTGCAATCTCTGCGCCCAGGCCTCACCTTCCCCATGACCTTAAACAGGAGCCAGGGGCTCCTCCGACTACCAGAATCCAAAGAAGGCAAGAGAAATCTCCCCCATGGTAGGAGGCCACCTCCAGTTGGGAAAAGTCCTTCTAAAATCAGCTCAATAAAAATAAGGCAGTCATTGGTCTTTCCCGAAGGCTCTTCCTGACCTTGGGCAAGTCACTTGGTGACTTGAACTTTGATGATTCATTGTTTTCATCTCTAAAATGGGCTAATAGCAGCAAGAACTAAATTAGAAAATGAAGTTGTTTTTTTTTTTAAGTAGTCCCTACTTGCAACTATAATAGTCCCTCCCACACACCCCTCCAGTTGAGCGGGTCATTTTGGATCTCAGCAGGATTTATTTGAGTCCCATCTTCTCCCCTATATCCATACCTAGTAAGAACAGAAAGCCCGGGTGAATTGTCTATCTCTGATCTCTGACTCTGACACAGATTAGATCCAAAGTTATACTGGTCACCCTGGATGCAGAGACTCTGACATTTGGGAATCTGCCCTGGGAGAGAAGGCTGTGCGTTCAGAGGCCCTCAGGGGATACTGGGATCGACATTATTCATTCCTTGACTTGTGTCAATACATATGACACCTGGTGCCACAGAGCGAGCTCCAGCGGAGGAGTGTGTAGACAACCTGGTTCTGATCCTGCTCTACCTCCCTTTCCCTGAATTCTGTTTCCTCATCTATAAAACAGGGTAACGTAGGAGGCCCCAGGTCCCTCCAGTCTGACATTCTGTTTGAGGACTGACTTCTTTCTCAGATTTGCCCTGCTTCTTTCCCAAGGTTCCGAAACTCCCTCTTCGGGCCTCTTCCTTCTCCCTTTCTGTGGTCAAGGACCAGGGCTTTTCTTGCCCAGAACTCGCTGAGACCTGTTATTTCTGGAAGTGCCACCAGGGGGAGCCTTCTTTTGGCTGTGTGGGGTCAGGGAGGAAGACGGCTCAAGTGAAGGCTGGGGAGTTTTCCAGTCCCAAGGGGTCCCACCAAGACCCAGACTGAAATAGGAGATTGGAGGACCTTGGCGGGATCTTTGGGAGACAGATAAGCTACAAAGAGCACACTCTAAGCTCTTGAAGGACTGAGACCTTGCCTTATGTGTTAATTCTTGTCTCGTCCATGGTGGGATTATCTCATTTGATATTCAGTCTTATTCATGAGTCATATAGGGCAGGTGGGATTGCCTGTCACTTATAGTTGGGAGAACTGAGGGGCATCCAACCTAGGACAGATGTGCTGATGGCCCAAGTCTCTTAACTGCTGGCCCCGGTCTTGCTCTGTGCATCCTGGCCTCTCCCAGGGTCTTGGCCCAGGCTGGTGCATCAGAGACTTTCAGAGACACTTCACAAATGAATGAGCCCTGTGGACAAGGCTGCAGCCTCCCTGGGGTAAGCCTTCTCTGCTCTGTGCTGCTCTGCAGGTGCACAAAGCTAAGGGACACCTAAGCCCCATAGTCTAGCCTTCCCTCATCTCTTACTATAGACTCACTCTCAAGACAGAGGGAGACGTTCACTGGGTCCTATTTCCCTGTAAGGCCCAGGCAGGGCAAGTGATGAGCGAATTCCTTCAACAGAAGTGAGTGCCTCGTTGTGGGAAGTCCTGCTCTAGGGCAGAGACTGTTTTTTGGAGGGGGATGGGATACTGGGGATTGAACTCAGGGGCACTTGACCACTGAGCCACATCCCAGCCCTATTTTATATTTTATTTAGAGACAGGGTCCCACTGATTTGCTTAGCACCTCATTTTTGCTGAGGCTGGCTTTGAACTCCCAATTCTCCTGCCTCAGCCTCCTGAACCACTAGGATAACAGGCATGGGCAACCACCCCTGGCTAAAACTGAGACTCATTTCAAAGCCTCCGTCTCTATAGAATCTGCAATCTAGGAGAAAGAGATAGGCAAGATACGCAGCATGCCAGACAGCAAAAAATGCTACTGGGAGGCTGGGACTGGAGGTGCACACCTGTTATCCCAGTGACTTGGGAGGCTGAGGCAGAAGGATCACAAGTTAGAGACCAGTCTCAGCAATTTAATGAGGCCCTAAGCAACTTAGACCTTGTCTTAAAATTTTAAAAGAAATTTAAAAAGACCTAGGGATTTAGTTTCATGCTCAAGCATCTCTGGGTTCAATCCCCAGTATCCAAAAAGCTACTGGGCCAGACAGGGGCCTCACATCTGTAATTCCAAAGACTCAGAAGGCTGAGTTGAGAGGATCAGATCAGAAGTTTGAAGCCAGCTTCAGCAACTTAGTAAGACCCTGTCTTGGAAGAAAAAAAAATAAAAAGACCAGGGCATGTAACTCAGTGGTAAGGAGCCATTTGTTCAATTCCCAGTAACCCTTTCCCCAAATACTTGGGAAAAAGAAAGCAGGGCAAAGGAAATGGACCACCTGTGTGGGTAACAGGTGGGGTGTTGGTCAGACAAAACTTCAAAGCAGGATGGTCAGTACATTAGGGTGCTGGGGAAGCATTATTTCAAGCAGAGGGGACAGCAGTTCAAAGGCCCTGAGGCTTTGAGATCCAGTGTGTGGATCTGCCTGTGCAACAGTGAGGGGGCAATGAGGCTAGAGCAGAATGTGGGTGGCCGGGTAGGAGGAAGGACAGGGAGGTGATGAGATCAGTAGGGTCTGGTAAGGAACTGTTCCTGAGTGAGATGTACAGTCACTGGAGGATTCTAAACACATAAGAGGGACAAGATCTGACTTTTGTTTTAAAATGAAAACTCTGGGCGCTCTGTTCAGGATGGACTAAGAAAAAAGAGGTGCGGAAGGGACCAAGTTAGGTGTTGCAATGTCTCAGCAAGAAAAGATGGTGGCTTGGAACAGTGAGCTCAGTGGAGTGTGGTGAAGAAAAGCAGCTTCTACACATATTTGGAAGGCAAAATAAGGTTTGCTAAGCATTCAGATGAGTTATGGCAGGAAAAAAAGTTGAGAGTAACCCCCAAGATTTTCTTCTGGAACAACTGGGAAGACAAGTTATCCTTTCCTGAAATGAAGGAGACTGATGGGTGCAGGACTGGGGGTGGGGGATTTGGGGGCCAGACAAGGGTTTGAAATTTTGAAGTCATGCAAGCTGAATTTGAGGTGCCTACTATGTGTTCAGGTGGAAAAAGGAAACTGGACTTAAAGGAGGGCAGGTCAGCAGAAATTAATGGTCGAGCTAAGAGAGCAAAACCGAAGCCTCCTGTCTTCCCACTCCCAATAGAGCCCTTTCCATAGTAAGAAGAGCACTCTTTCTTGTGTTGGAGAAGTTAAATACCTGCGCTCAAAACCTAGGGCGCAAGAGGAAATACGGTAACCCCCGCGCATCGACCCGGGCTTGCCCAGCGCCAGGGCTAGAGGAGATCGAGGCAGAGGGGCTGCGCCCGCTCTGAGGAGGCTGGCTATCTTGGGGAATTTGGGCGAGCCCGGAGGGGGCCAAAACCTCCGCAGTCATCCTGGGCGGAGCGAGAGCTGCTTGAGATTCGGGGCGGATCTCCACCGAGGTCTGGGTTTTTTCTCTCGGCAGCGGTCTTGACTCGTTTCCTGGAGCCACCGTCAGATATTTATTTAACCTCGCAGTTCAGCCTCCTGGGGGCCAGCAGAGAGGGATGGAGGCAGGGTGGAGAAGGCTGGTGGAGAAGGGGGGAGGGGAGAGAATCCTTTTCCTCCCCGCTTGCCTAATACGTGTAGTCCCTCCCGGGGCACCCAGACATCCGGGGGTCAGCCAGCCCCTTGGATCCCAAGTGTCAGCGTGAGGAGCCAGGAACCACGGAAGCCCACCCCGTCGATTTTAGAACGAAGAAACCGAAGCGAGGAGTACTTTGCCCAGGACAACAGCGAGCCCTGGGTGGTGCCAAACTCCCGGTCTCGGGAGCCCCCCATTCCTTGTCTGCCAAATGACCATTGGGGGCCGCGTGGTGCCAAGGCAGTGGGGTGACTTCAGATCTGCGCAAGCCTGCCTTGCGATGGGGCTCAACACTTCACCTCTCTGTTCCTCAGTTTCCTAGTCTGTACAAAAGTCTCGCCCTGCCTCCTTGTCTGGTTGCTGGACCAAAGAAAAGTAACAGCTGCCAGTTGACAAACCCCAGTGAGCCTGGCACTGTCCCCAGTGCTGCTGCGCACCGGGCCTACCGGTGTCCTCCGAGGTTTGTAAACCTCCGCGGCTTCCCCAGCCTGGGAGGACGGGGCGGTTAGAGTGAGAGCTGGAAGGTGGAAGCCAGAATCCCAGGACAGAAAGGAAGCCCCCACCATACGGCGGCAGTGCCCGCCCCCGGGCTCAGGGGTCAGTGAGGGGGCCACTGGAGGAGGGGTGGCAGGGGGGAGCGGAAGTCCCTGCTAGGAGGCCCCACTTCCCCTCCCCCCGGCCGGCCCCGGGGCAGGTGAAGAGGGGACCGGGCTCCGCTCCAGGTGGTGGGGCAGCGACGGGGGTGGGGAAAGGCCCGGCAACAAAGGCACTTTTCTTTGGGACTGTTTGGTTCGAGCGGGTGGGCGGAG
>NW_025999982.1:9135538-9154777 GCF_001458135.2 Marmota marmota marmota
GACAGCGCCGGCCGGCGCTGTCCTCCACCCTCACCCAAGGGCAGGCGCGCTGGCCCGTCGCACAATCGCAGCTTGTTTGTGGGCGGAGGAGCTGCGCCGGGTGCGGCGGCCCTGCGCCAGCCCACTGATCCCATAAAATATTATTTGTGTTTAAAAATTCCAGTAATTGGCTATGCAGCCGCTTTTTCCGAGCCCCGTGCCAAACGCAGTAAAAATCGCAGTCCGGCTGGGGTTATTTTCATCATGCAAATTCCCATTTCTGTAAACAGGGTTAAAACGCCTGGAAGGGGCCGGGCTGGGACTAGAGAAGAAAAGCAGAGGGATGTGTTCTCAAACTCTGAAGATGGTCAGAAGGGTCTCTATTACTGTGATTTTTTGCCTGGATAATTGGGGAGAGTTATTCAGATAATTCCCCAGTCGCTTTCCCTTGAAGACCAGTGCCTGAATCCCATTTCCTTAACTTTCTCCTTCTCTTGACCCATTTGAACAACTTACATCATTAAATCATGGAATTCTAACTTTTATCTCCTTTTTATGTTACGAGAGAAAACTGAAACCAGAGAAGGGAGACATTTGCCTAAGGTCACACAGCAAGTTAGTGTTAAAAGTCAGGGCAACACATAGACTGCCTGACTGCCCAGCTGACAGACCTCTGAAGGGCTTGGAAGAAGAGGAGGCTAGAGCAGGTGGCCAGCGCAGGTAGTGGAGAAGCCAAGGCCTGACTCGGGTGCTGATTGTGGGCATAATAACTGGGGGAAGACTCCTCCCTCTCCAAACATCCCCACTTCCTGTCCCTGGCTTGGAAAGGGGGAGGAGGGAGTCCCTGCCAGGCCCTTGGAAACCCTGAGTAATGGACAGGGGAGCCTCTGCCCTGCTCCACCCAGTGATGGCTGCTGTCTGCAGTAAGGAGCCTCTGAGAGGGGGAACCACACACGTGGGAGAGAGGGAGGGAATTTTTTCTTTTTTTTAAGCAGAGACAGAAGAGCAGCCCAGATTCTGAAGCTGGAAGGAGAGTTGGGGCTCAGAAAAGAGTAAATAATGCTAAATTATTTGTCATACTGTATGTTCCCTAATTTATTATTGCTACATTGTCTTGAATGCTTATTATGTGCCAGGCACTCCTGTTGCAATCTGTCTCATTTATCTCTTGAAGCCTAGGAGGTAGTTACTAATGTTATGCCCACTTTCCTGATGGAGATACTGAGGCTTCGGGAGATGAAGTCACCTGCTCAAAGTAGCCAATAAGGAAATCCCTTTCCCTGGGGATTTCTGTGAATAGGAGATCTGTTGACTCAACAACCCCAAGTGTTCTATCAACCAAGCATCCTCCTGTCTCACCCCACTTCTCCTTGTTAGTCATTGGGGCATGTTACTTTTTTCCCCTGGATATTCCCCCACCCAGCTTCTTCAAACCCTAGAACCTTCCATTCCAGAGGCTGAGGGATTCCTGGATAGACCCTCTGTGATGCTGTGTTTAGACCACTTCTCAGGGTGGTACAGAAAAGTGGGGTGTGGAGTTTAATGCAAAAAAACCACCACCACAACAAACTCCTTTTCCAGAAGTATTTATATACTTTGTAGTGCCTCCTCCAAGGGCATCCAAAACCATAAACACACTCCCCAAAACAGGGGCGCAGGTTGTGGTTACATAAAAGAAAGGTATTTCTAGGAGTTCAGGGTTATTTTACAGCTGAGCTGCCTGTCACTACCAGTATGTGGACACAGGCCCGGAAGCTCCCTCTCCAGTAGTGATGGCAAACGGATTCCAACTCCCCCCTTAGCTTTCTTGCTCAGAAATCAATTCTAACCCAGAACTCCAGATACACTGCTATACAAACAGAGGGCCTCACTGCAGTCCAGTGGAATTCAGGTGGTGTAGAAGTGTTTTGTCGATCTCTGAATGGAAATGCTCTCAAGGTAGAGAACATCGGGGAAGGAAGAGGACCCTCAGCTGGGCCAGGTCGGGGGGAGCTTCTGGGATGGGGAGAAATATACTTCAGGGTGGAGTCCTTGTTGAGAAGGTGAAAAGAAAAGAAAAAAGAGTGTCTGGAGGACTCTATCATGAGAAGTGTAAAAGCAAGCTGGTACCAGAATCCCAAAGGCCTGGCCAGCATCCTGAGAGATCTCACTCCTGCTTAGGGCTCCTCTCAGCCCTCTCCCTCTGGGTCTCCTATCTTCAGCCTTACTTCGGCTCACGGGGAGTCTCCACCTCCCAGCACTGCATAGAGAGTCACCTCCAGGGCCTGGACTTGAGTTTTGGGATCCTAACACCCTCCTGCCCAAAGCTGTCATGAGAATTAAGAAGTGGGTAACAGCCTAACCCCTCAGAGAAGGAGAGGGTTCCCCCCGATGAGCTCAGGGTTCTGATCGTGAGAGCCTCTGTGTCACAGAGGAGACTTGGGTTCGGTGAATTCCCGGAGAGTTCACCCAGGCCAGGTTATGTGAAAACACAATAGCTCCTTGGTGTGTGTGACCTACGTGGATGATGTCACAATGGTTTTAAGGTGTGGCTGGTATCTTTCAGCTCAGTTATTTTTGGACCTTGAAGGACCAAGAGGCAAAACCTCTTTCCTCACAATCCCCTCCCCTTGTCCCACTCCACTCCAGAAAGGGTAGGATAGAATGGTGGGGGTGGGGCCTGTGACCTTTCTTCCACTCAGCAATTAATTTGGACCTCCTCTCAAGGAGGGACATGATCAGAGATGACCATAGTCCCAACCTGTAAGGAAACACCAGTGAGAAAGATATATAGAAGCCAGGTGTGGGTGGCACACACCTGTTATCCTAGTGACTCAGGGGGCTGAGGCAGTAGGATCACAAGTTCAAGGCTAACCTGGGAACTTAGTGAGACCCTTTCTCAAAAAATAAAAAGGGCTGGGGATGTAGCTCAGTGGTAGAGCACCCCTGGGTTCAATCAAGTACCACCAATAAGAACAATGGTACAGAAAGCATACCTTACATACCAGGTACAAACTATGTGGTCGCCGCCATCAGAGAGGAGCAAGGGGCTAAGGGGACCTAAGCAAAGAATTTTTCAAGGTGAAGAACGGTCCAGGCTTTGAATAACTGGTAGAATTTTTATCAGGCAGAGAGGGGGTGGTGGGAACAGCTTGAAGCAGGCTGGAATAGAAAGGTCTACAGCAGGAGTCTGGGATGAGGCGGGTAGCTGGGAGATGGGGGCCCTGTCTCCTCCCCAAAAATCTCAGGATCTCTTCTCAATCGCTGTCCTGGTCTGAGGTCCTCCCCTTGTCTCACTTTTTTTTAAGAGAAAAGAAGTGTGTACTCCAACTTCAAATCTGTGTCCAAGATCTCACCAGAGGACATTTGGCACAATGAAGAGGAGGAGGAGGAGGAAGAGGAAGAGGAAGAAATGGGGTATGTGGGCCTCTGCCTTGTCTGCTGTCTCTATCACTGGCTCCTGACCAGTACCCAGCTCTCCTCTCTGTCCACTTCATGCCCATCTCTACGGCTCCTCCATCTCCTTCTGCTCCCTGATCCCGAGCTTCCTTCCCTTTTTGCTCAGGATCAAGACACTCCTCTCAGTGCCCAGGCAGGAGTCGGTGTGGGGGCTGGTGGCCTGGCCCAGAGCCTCTCTGGAGCAGACTCCTTGGTGGGAAGACCTGAATTTCTCCCTGCCCCCGCTCCCTGGGCCCTGTGAGTGCAACCTGGGGGCAAAGGTGACCCTCACCCCCCAGCCCTCCCCGGCCTCCAGCTCCACCCTTCAAACCTTGCCCTACTTGTCATCCAAGTTGGAACCCACTTCTCTGGGGGACCAGCCTCAGAAAGAGCCTTCTCCATCAGCTTCCCACAAGAAGACCCCCAAGATCAGGAGGAGGCATCACCACAAGGCCAGGCGCCAGGCCTCCCCTAAGAAATCCACTGCCTCACAGGCCCTGCAGCAACAGCTAGCCCCAATGTCAGTGTGGCCTCCGATTATTATCAAAGCCCCCGCCAAGGGTTCAGCTCTCCAAAGTGGCCATGCACCCTTTGCCAAAGAGGACTCACACTCCTCAGGTACTGGTGACCACCCCTTGCCCCAGCTTTCTCCCAAATAAATATTTTTGTTAGATCAGCAATGGTCTATGACTTCTTTCTGTCCCCAGATAGAGGAAAGACCATTCCTGGCACTTTCACATGCATTCTTATTTCATTTCATCTTCGAGATAATCACAAAATGGTTGAAAACATGTCTGATTTTGTAGATGAGGAAACTGAAATTCAGAGGAGTAGAGTTACTTTCCAAGGTGGCACAGGAAAGATCTGACCTCACGTCTGAGTCTGAAGCCTGTGTCCCTTCTTCAGAGCTCCAAGATATCATTCTGGAGGCAGGCCCATGATAATACACTGGACAGGGCCAAGGAACTTGCAAGATCTTGCAGTTCCATCAGTTGAACCCACCTTAGCAGGTCAGTTTTCCTTTGAAGACTTGGGGCCAACTGTCCCCCTGTCCCCACACTGAAACTTCATCCCCTCTCCATAGCATGCTCCTCCCCCAAAAGTTCCTGCCCAAGACCTGTACCATGCATGAATTCCATCCTCTCCTTCAAAATTCAGTACATATGTGTGCTTTGTGACAAACTGGAAATCTAAACATTCACTGGATATTAAAGACTATTTTGGCAGGGTGTGGTGGTGCACACCTGTAATCCCAGCAGCTCAAGAGGCTAAGGCAGGAGGAGCGTGAGTTCAAAGCCAGCCTCAGCAATTTAGTGAGGCCTTGAGCAACTCAGTGAGACCCTGTTTCTAAATAAAATATAAAAAAGAGCTGGGGATGTGTCTCCGTGGTTAAGCATCCCTGGCTTCAATCCCTGATACCAAAATAAATAAAGTCAATTACAAAATAATAGACTTTTCTTTAGGATGTTTTAGGTTTACATAAAATTTGAGAGAATAGCACAGAGAGTTCCCATGTACCCCCTGTACCCAGTCTTCCCCATTATTGGCATCTTTCATTATTAGTATGGCAGCCTTGTTACAATAGAGGAACCAGTATGGACACATTGTTATTATTAACTAAAGCCCCTGAGTAACTCAGTTTGTCTTAGTTCATACCTAATGCCCTTTTGCTGTGTCTGGATTCCATCTAGGAGACCACATTGCTTTTGGTTTCACATCTCCTTAGGCTCCTGTTGGTTGTGACCGTTTCTTAAGACATGCCTTGTTGTTGTTGTTTTTAATGACCTTGGCAATTTCGAGGTGTGCTGGTCAGGTATTTCCTAAAGTGTGTCCCTCTATTGGGATTTGGTGTTTTTCTAATGATTCAACTAGGGTGGTGGGTTGGAGGAAGGAGGATCACAGAGGCCAAGTGTCATTTTTATCACGTCACTTAATAGGGTGGATGCTGTCCATGTGATTTATGACAGTTGATCTTGACCTTGATCACCTGGCTGAGGTAGAGTTTGTCAGTTCCTCCACTGGAAAGCCATGGTCCCCTCATCCCTGCCGCATTCTTTGGGGGGATGTCACCATGCACAGTCCACATATGCACAGTGGGGTGCTGTCCCCACCTCCTGTGGCAGAAGAGTCTACATAAATCATTCGGATTTCTTCTTCTCAGAGAGTTCTCCTTTCTCCCCATTTATTGATTTATTCAATTATTTATATCAGTTTGGATTCAGGGATATTTATCTTCTTCTTTGGATCATAATTTAATATTTATTTTGTTGCTCAAATTGTTCTAGCTTTGGCTATTGGGAGTAATTTCATTTGGCTCCTGTGTCCCTTGACATGTCCCCAGTGATTTGAGTTACTTGATTTTGCTTTTATTTTATATTTTATATTTATTTTACAATTTGGGGATTGAGGGGGCTGGGGATATGGCTCATGTGGTAGAGTGCTTGCCTCATATGCAAAAGGCCCTGGGTTCAATCCCCAGCACCACTGGAAAAAAAAAAAAATGGAAGATTGAACCCAGGCTACATTTCAGCCCTTTTTATTTTTTATTTTAAGACAGGGTTTCACTAAGTTGCTGAGGCTGGCCTCAAATTTGTGGTCCCCCTGCCTCAGCCTCCCTAGTTGCTGGGATTACAAGCATGAGCCATTGTGTCCTGCTGCCATTATTTTGGTGGGTGAGGTACTAGGGATTGAACTCAGGGGCACTCAACCACTGAGCCCCATCCCCAGCCCTATTTTGCATTTTATCTAGAGACAGGGTCTCACTGAGTTGCTTAGCGCCTCAATTTTGCTGAAGCTAGTTTTTAACTCACATTCCTCCTGCCTCAGCCTCCTGAGTGCTGGGATTACAAGCATGCACCACCGCACCTGGCTATTTTTAAAAAGAGTCTATCTCTGCTCACTGCCAGCCAGAGGACAGGGCATCTCCTCATAGCCGGGAACCTCACAGAACTTCCTATCTGGGGGTGCTGGACATGGGAGAGGGAGAAACAGCTCCACCCAAGGGCTCAAGGGCCAGATCCTATGCCAGGCATTTCCACAGATGCAGATTCAAGCTGCTTCTCCTCATGACTGTCCTAGGAAATAGGCATGGGCTCCCACCTGAGTTGACAGATGAGGAAACTGAGCTAAGAAAGGCAGAAAACGCCCACTCACCCTGCGGCTCCCATCAGGTCGATGGGAGCCCCTCTGAGCACATCCTGGGGAGATTGCCCGGGCCACCACTCTGCAGCCTGCCCCCTTACCGCCTCTCCTGCCGCCTCACTCCATCCTGCGAACTGTTGGATTTAGCCGGTGGAGGAAAGGGCGAGGATGGCTGGGAGAGAGAAGTGGTGTGTTCGCTCCCCAGGGGCCTCCCAAAAGAAGCTGTGCAGGTTTAGCAGCAACTGAGCTCCCCCAAGGAACAAACGTGGCGGTCCCCTGGGCCACCCTCTCCCCTGACCCCAGGACCAGCCAGGTGCTACAGCTGCCCCTCTGTACCTGCATCCCCGCAGCACATGCTCCTCAGGACCCCCGGTAGGACCCCTCTTAATGAGGGCTGTGCTCTGCTGCAATTTCCAGCTTCTGCCTGCTGGAGCAGTGGTCTCTCACCTCTTGTTTCTGCAGCTCAACACCAATCCGTTCCTCGACCTCTTTCTGGCTTCTCTGACTCCAACATTCTCACATCCTCATCTGTCTGTGTGTCCCATCCCTCCAAGTCCACACTGCACCTCTGTGTGTGGCCTGGGTGGGGGTACTCTACCACTGAACAAGGGTCTGGCAGAATTGCTGAAGCTGGTCTGGAATTTGCGATCCTCCTGCCTCAGCCTCCCCAGTCACCGGGATTCCAGCCTGGCCTGTCTCTCCCTCTCAGTCTGTCGCTGGTCTGCTCTGTCGTCGTCCACCGCTATCTTTGCCTTCTTCTTCTCCTTGGTTCTTCCTTTCCGACCCTGTTTGATGCTGACTGTGCGAGTCCCTCTGGTCTCTCTCTTGATTCTGGGATTTGCCTCTGCCCATGGCTTTCTCATGACTCAGCAGAAGGCACTGTGACATCTGGGGGCTGTGGCACATGCCTGTCATCCCAGCAACTCGGGCGGCTGAGGCAGGAGGATCCCAAGTTCAAGACCAGCCTTAGCAACTTAGTGAGACCCTGTCTCAAAAAATAAAAAGGGTTGGGAGTATAGCTCAGTGATAAAGCTCCCCTGGGTCCCCATTCCAAAAAAAAAAGGTTCCCAGCCAGAAACCTAATTCAGTTCACCTCCAGTTGGCTCAAATGAAGAGACTTAAAGAAAGGCTTGTTTCTAGAGTTGAGGAGGAACTGGAGATGGCCAGGCCCTGGACGTTAACCCCCTGGAGGCCACCCCACCCAGACAGGGCCAGGGAAGCACAGGTGCTTTGTCAGTCAGGGAAGGCTGGAGCCCTGCAGCCACCCCTGGGGCTCAGTCCTCTGCCCTCCAGCCCCCAGGCTCATGCCATTGGCCACATCCACAGGAAGCAGAGAAGAGTGAGGAACAGGCCCGACGGGTAAGGGATACACAAGGTAACCAGCCCTGAGCCGGGGACCTCCAGGGCAGGCCCCACGCCTGTCCTGGGCCCTGCAGAGCACCTGTCCCTGAGCAGCTAAGAAGCCTCAGCCCTCTCCTTCCTGTCAAGGCACACATTTTTCCGGAACTCAGTGAGAAGATGCTACAACCCCTGGTCCCTTCTGCTCCCAGGCAATCCCTGCTTTGCCGCTATTTTAGTTAGGATTAGGTGTTTGCAAGTGTCAGAAAAAACAATGTAGCAGTTATTTATAAATATAAAAGTTTATTTCTCTCACATTCAGAAACCCCATCTAATAAGCCAGGCAAAGGGGCACACACCTGTGATCCCAGCAATTTAGGAGATTGAGGGAGGAGGATCTCAAGTTCAAGGCCAGACTTGGTAGCTTAGGCAGATAAAAAGACTGGGGGGTGTATCTTAGTGCTGGAGAACCCCTGGATTCAACCCCCAGTGCCAAAAAAGAAAGAAAGAAAGAGAGGGAGGGAGGGAAGATCCCATATATAGGAAGCTCCAAGTTGGGTAGGTAGATTCCAAGTTTTCAGAATTCCAGGCTCCTCCTTTTCTTCAGTACATGGTTTCCTGTACCTCATGATGCAATAGCACTGCTCCAGTTCCAGCCCTCACACCTATATTACCTAGTCAATAGCGAAAAGAAACCTTAGCAGGGCTGGGAAGAATGAAGGAACTTTGGAATGTGCAGAGGGGAGTAACAGGAGGGGAGGGGTGTGGGGATGGGAAGGACAGACATTATTACCCTATATACAGGTATGATTACACAGCTGGTGTGACTCTGCACCATGTTCAGCAAGAGGAAGAAGTTGTGCTCCATGTGTACAATGTGTCAAAATGCATTCTTCTGTCATGTATAATTAATTAGAACAAATTAAAACACTTAAAAAAAAAAAAAAGAAAGAAACCTTAAAAGATTCTCTTTGCATTCAGTGTTATCTAGAAGCTCCACACTCCCACTGACAGGTGATCTTGGGTCAGAACCCTGTCTCATGACCAGGCAGAACCGCTGAGGACTCAGGAAGACCTAGTTTTATTCCAAGGGAGAACCTGCGCGGTGACAGACTGCATCATTCCATTACTAAGAGGATGACAGTGGATAGAGGGATGGAACTAACAGTTCCTGCCACAACTGCCACAGTCGGGCGTTGTAGGATCCCTGACGGAGCAGGGGAAGAGGGTACAGCAGCCAAGTGTTTAAAGCAAAAGAAGAGACCCAGTATGACCTCTGACCCTCCCTTCCCGGGGAGCCTCCCCAGGAGGTCTGCCCAGCAGCTTCAGTTAGGCTGAGCTTCCTTCCTGCTGCTGCAACCGCTGGGACACACACTACAGAAACCACCTCGAGGTGGCCAAGACCTCCAGCTCTTTTTCTGTGCTTCCTCTCTCCTCTCCTCAGCAGCGTTTGACACCCTGTAGCCTTCTTCCCTCCAAAAGCTGCCCTACCTTCTCCTGGCCTCTCCCCTGCACCCCACCTGCCCCTTCCTCCGTTGCGATTGCTGGCTCCAGCTCAGTCGCCCTCCTCTCCCTTCTCCATGCGCCCCTTTCTCAGGTGGTCTCATCCAGGACCATGGATTTAAAGACCCTCTACTGCTTAAGACATTAAAAATTGACCTCCTGCGCTGCTCTTCATTTCTCCAGCTGTTCCCCACCTGTCCCCACAGACATCTCAAATGTGAGAGGACCCACAGAGTTGCAGCCTTCCTCCCCCAGCTCCTCCTCAAGCTCCTCCCCCAGGTCTTCCCCCTCAGGAAGTGGCACCCACATCTGCCTCAACTCCCCAGCCCCAAGCCTAGGTGCCCCTTTGATTCCTCCCTTCTCATCACCCTCAGCCCTGATCAGCCCTGCTGGATCAAATCCATCTTTTTTTTTTGGGGGGGGGGGTACTTGGGATTGAACCCAGGAACGCCTAATCACTGAGCCACATCCCCAGCCCTTTTTTATATTTTATTTAGAGACAGGGTCTCGCTAAGTTGCTTAGATTCTTACTGAGTTGCTGAGGCTGGCTTTGAACCTGCAATCTTCCTGCCTCAGCCTCCCCAGCCCCTGGGATTACAGGTGTGCACCACCATGCTCAACACAATAAATGCTTATTATTCAAATGTGTTTTCTATATCTTTCAAGATGATCATGTGGTCTTTCTTTCTTTTTAATAAAGCTATTTTCATTTCAGCTTCACCTCCTACCATTGGTATAGGGTGCTTACCCATTAACCTACACCCCCTATCCTTTTTGTAATTTTTATTTTTATTTTTTTGAGGCAGGGTCTTGCTGAGTTGCTCAGGTCCTCACTAAGGTGCTGAAGCTGGCTTTTGAATTTATGATCCTCCTGCCTCAGCCTCTAGAGCTGTGGGGATCACAGCATGTGCCACCATGCCTGGCTCCTCAGGTTCATTTCTTTTGTTGGTTGTTTTTTCTTTTCTCAGTCCTACAAACAAGCTAAAATCTTTCTCACCTGGTCATCTCTGAACCTTATGTCCCTTCTGACTATAACTCTTTCCCCTAGCTCCTTCTCATCCTCTAGGTTTAATCCACTGTCACCCTCTCAGGTGGCCACCCAGCTAAACCCTTTGTAAATTGTCTTCATTTTCCTTAGACTCACTTGCAATTGTTTTATGTGTCCAGTGACTTTCTTTGGGTATGTGTCCCTCAGCTAGCACGTGAGCCCCATTAGGGTAGGAAATGTGGCCTTAGCACAATTGGCCAGCATAGGCTGCCATAGAAAGTATTCAGAACTGTACTGGAGCCCATCACGGTGGCTCCCAGCGGCTCAGGAGGCTGAGACAGGAGGATCACGAGTTTAAAGCCAGCCTCAGCAACTTAGTGAGGCCCTAAGCAACTCAGTGAGTCCCTGTCTCTAAATAAAATATTTTAAAAGGGCTGGGGATGTGGCTCAATGCTTAAGCACCCCTGGGTTTAATCCCCCTTACCAAAAACAAACAAACAACAACAACAAAAAAAAAATTGTACTGATTAATAAATGAATCTTGGGCTGGGAATATAGCTCAGCTGGTAGAGTACTTGCCTTTCAGTACAAGGCCCTGGGTTCAATCCCCAGCCCCCAAAAAAGAAAAATAAATAATAAATGAATCTTCTATCTCCATCATGCCTAACCCAGTGCCAAGAAAGCCACTGGAACCATTTAGTTGCCATCTTCACCCATGCCCGAAATGCCAGCCCCAGGGGTTCCTCTAGGTGGGCCCCCCTCCTTTCTCCCACAGGCACACCCACAGCCTGCACACAAAGGAGCCCACACACCAGGAAGCATCCTTGATGAAGGGCCTACTGTGCGCTGGGCATAGTGTCCTTACAACCACACCAGAAGATAGAGTAGCAAGATTATTCCCAAGGTCACACCTTTGAGAAGCAAAGCTGGGATTCCAATCCAGGGCAGTCTGGACTTCCTTAAACTACGCCAGCTCTCTAGGTGGGGACAAGAGAAGGGTTTTAAGCCCTCCTTCCTGAGCATGCTCACCCCACCCTTGGTACCCCATCTTGCCTTTCAGCCCTGGGGTTCAGCCAAGAACGGGTGGTAAGAAAGCCTGAAAGGTGTTAAGGAAGAATCCTGAAGGGCAGAAAATCTGGGAGGGAAAGGGTAAGATGTTGTGCATGGGAGGGTGGAGGGTTGGCTGTAGCAGAGCTCTGGCTTTAGGGTGGTGTGAAGGAGAAAGTGGGCAGAGGGGCTGCTGGGAGATGAAACTATCCCAAATGCTGAGCTGCGCTCAAGAGGCATTTTCCCCTTGGGCAGGGGAGAGAGGTGGCCGGTCCCCTTTCCTGACCTGCCTACCACATTCCTCACTGCCACCTGATAGGACTCACTAGTGGGAAAGAGGGGAGGGGGGGGGCTCGTTGGTGCCCCCCAGGGACAAAGGGAGGCCTGCCTAGGGATATGGTTCTATAAATCTCTGGGAGAAAAGAGAGGCCAGGGAGGGCCCCAAGGGAGAGGGAAGCAGAGAGGCACAGTGAGGGTCAGGGGCAAGAGGGAGCCGAAGGACCTGGCCCTGGTCTCACAGATGCAGGGGAGAGCAGGACGGGACCTGAGTGGGGGCTCTCAGGACCCTCAGCCCCTTCCTCCCTCCTGCTTCACCAGTCTGGGCCCTTCCCCCACTCCGACCCCCAGCCCTGCCCATCTGGGAAGCGGAGCGGGAAGGAGCCCTGTCACCGTGAGACTTCTTCCTAGTGCTGGCTTTTTGCAGCCACTTTCTAATCCACAGCCTCCGGCCCCCAACTTGATAGGGATTCTCCCCTCTCCTTAGGCCTCAGGCCTGCAGGGCAGGGGCAGTAGGAGAAAAGGAGGTGGGGGAGTTGGGTGCCCTCCTCCTACTGGGAACCGCTGAGGGTCAGCTGGGGCTGGCGGCAGACCCTGGAGAGAAGCAGTGAAAACCAAGCACACAAGGTCAAAGGGCAAGGTCAGGCTGGTGCCGGGCACCCCACCCCCTCTGCTAGACCCCTCCCCTTCCCACGTGTGGCTTTGCTCCCTCCTCTTCTTGCACTGACCCGCACTGGGCTCAGAAAACCTGGCTCACATCCCGATCTTGCCTCCCAGTCAGTAGCTGTATGGCCAGCTGCTTAGCTGCTCAAAGCCTGTTTCTGTTTCTCAAAAAATCACAGCCATCGGGGCCTGGCTGACCTCGGGATGTATTAGCGAAGACCCTGTGACAGATGTCTGGGATGCCGAAAGCGTCTGCAGACATTCTCTCCAGGTCTGGGAATCCGGGCCAGCTCCCTGGAGGAGGCGGCGGGGCGCATGGAGGGCCGGCAGGGGTCGCCGCGAGCGCGCGGCCCATCAGGAGCCCGCGGCGCTGGGGAGGGGACCGCCGTCCTGCGGAGGACAATGCACCGTCTGTGCGCCGATACCACCCTCTCCTAACGCGCTTCCCCCCAGCCCTTGCTCCTCCCAGGCCCGAGGCAAAGGCCGCGCGACGTGGGGCCGCGTCTCCGCACCCGCGAGGCCCCTGCGGGCGCACCCAGGGCGGGCTAGGCTCCCCCTGGGGGGCCGGGGCCACGAATGGGCGCGTCAACTGGGGCAAATTAACACGTAGCAAAACACCCCAGCACCTGGAGAAACAGGAGCCGGGCTGGGGGAGGGCGGCCGGGCCTTGGAAGTCCGAGCCCGAAAGGAGCGATAATTCACCCGAGCGCCCCGCGGCCTCCCGCCGCCCCCGCCCCCGCGCCCGGCCTCTGGTTTCAAAGGCGGACAAACAGCACACTGTGCGGCTCCGCGGCTCCCGCGCTAAATCTTCCTGTCTTCAAGTTCTTGTAACTTGAGCCGCCGGAGCTGACCCTCCCCGGAGGCCTGGAGGGCACAGGGAGACCGGGGAGGGGAGGAGGGAGGCCAGGAGGGAGGAGAGGAGGGGCGGCCAGGGGTGGTCACCGGTGCCCCGGCCTCGCCCCCAGCCATCCTGCGGGCCTGGGCCGTCCTACCTCGGCGGGGGCCCAGTTTGGAGGGGTTTCCCTCGGGGGCGGATGTTGCTTTAAAGGAAGCCTTTGCTTTCTCTCAAACCACTGCTTTGGAATGAGCTTGTGATTCTAGATGCTTCTGAGTTAGAGCAGGGTGTGAGGATGTGTGCGAAGAGGGACGGGGAAGGCTCGGCACGTGGGAAAGTCATTTTCGTGCTTGTGTTGGGAGCAGACACTGCAGGCCTCCTGGTCCCCCGATGCCACCTGGGAAATGAAGCCACCAGGGAGGAGTTTCCCATTGCCAGACCGGATTGAGCTGCTGCCAAGAAGCCTTGCCCACACTTCTAACTGCTGCGGATACCACCATAGCCATTTGCAGGAAGGCACCGAGCTTAGGGCATGAGCCCCAACCCCTCCAAGGCAGCCTCACCTTGGGATCTGGCACAGTCCCCTTGGGGATTTGCAGGGGGGACCTCTCCTGTCCTGGCCTGCTTCAAGGCCCCGGGGTGAAGTGGAATCTCAAAGCCCTCAGGAACTCAGGCCTCCAGGGAGGGACATTTAATTCAGGAGCCCAGTGAATGGGGAAAGGAGTCAGTCTCACTGGTGGAGACCAATAAGGTGAAGGTCAAGGATAAGGCTCTAATCGGAATGAGTCAGAGTGAGGCTGAGGGTAAAGACAGGGTTATAGCCATGGTCATAGAAGTGGCAGGCTTGTGAGGGGTGCACATGGAGATGGAACTGGGACTCAAAGTCTGGAAATGGGTGGGACCAGGCATGGCAAGAATGAACCAAGTTCATTCATCCCGTTAGTACACAATAGATAGTAACTGAAGACTTCCCACGCACCAGGCTTTGTTCTGGAAATAAAATGGAGCCATGCAGAAAACACAAAAATGTATCCCTCAGGGGACACAGTCCAGTGGTGGGGACAGATATTAAAATAAATAGGTGAGCAAGGCACATCTGTAATCCCAGCTACTTGGAGGTTGAGGCAGGAGGATTCCAAGTTCAAGTCCAGCCTGAGCAACTTCTCAAGACCCTGTCTCAGAATAAAAAAAATAAAAAGAGCTGGGGATGCAGCTCAGTAGTAGAGCATCCCTGGGGATCAACCCCTAGACCTCAAAATTAACTAATTAATTAATATATACGTCATATGTGAGATGGTGATCAATGCCATCTGGACAAAGCTGGGCTCGGAAGTGATTACAATTTTAGATATGGCCTCACAGAGATGGTGACAGTAGATATCTTGGTGAAGAGCCTTCTCAGAAGAGGGAACAGTAAGTTTCTCTCCTTCCAACCCTTGAAAAGCTGTGAGTCCACCAGCCCTGCATGTTGTGTTCCAGAAACTGCGGTGAGGGTGAGGGAGAGTGGAGAGAGGAGGCCCCTGTGGTGATGGGGTAGTGGGCTGAGAGCTGGGGTGAGGGTTGGAGCAGCGGGGGGACCCCTACCAGCTTTTGTCTTCTCCCTAAGTAAAGGGAAAACCAAATGCCTGTTGGGAGAGGAGCACTTGGAGAAAAGGGGTAGGGGTGGGCCACCTAGGGCTGGCAAAGCAGATCCACCTGGAGCACGGCTGGCCAGGAGGTGCCCATGGACCTCTCCCTGTCTCACCAGGGTTGCCCCCCTCCAAAGTAAGAGACATCATTTCACTGAGCGAGTCTTTGAGAACTTTGTCAACCACCCACCCACCCCCACTTGTTTGCTAATAAAAAGATTGGGGGGGGGCCTATCTGCTTCCACCCTGCCTTCCCCAGCGTCCTTCCCTCCCTCTCCCCTGCCGGCTCTCTCTCCCTTTCTCTCCCCAGAGCTGATGCAGTTAATTGGAGCGTCTTGAAAGTGCACATTAACACGCGCAGAGCCAAGGAGACGTCTTGGCAGCGAAATATCATTATCACTTCTTGAGCTCCAGCCAAAATCCCCTCGCGGTCAAAACACAATTCTTTAAACTAAACAATTAAAGATTTGTGCGAGTGTGGCTGCCATGAGGGATCAGGCTGGGAGCGCGGCCCCTGCCAGTGTCAGCAGAAGTTAGCAACCTGCTCCCCGCTCCCCGCCAGGTGACGGGCCTGGAAGGAGGCAGCACAGCAGAGGCTGGCTGCCAGGAACAGTCTGCCCCTGTCCCCAATCAGGACAGCCATGGGTTTGAGTCCCCAGAGGACACACAGAAGACCCTCCCACACGCATCAGGAGATGCAGTTCAACATCTACCTCCAAGTTGCTCTGGATTTTGACAGCCCAGGGCCTCCCAGAAGCCGGAGAATTCCAACCTGCAAGTCCCTTTTAATCCTCTGTTCCTACCAGCCTGTTCCCTGGAATAAGAATCACTGGGATGCAAGCACCCGGCACCGCTGAGTTGTCTGCATTCCACTCTAGAATTCCTGGGGAAGGATCAGGATCTCAAAGTCACAGGCTAAGGTCCCCTGATGGCTGGTTCACAGTGCTGTCCACTCCTGAAGAGCCCTGTCCCCTCTTCCTAGAGCTGGAGCTTCAGCTGGGCTGCAAGCTGCACACAGTCTGGGTCTGGAGCAGAGATGGCCCCCTTCCATCCCTGCCCCTCACATGGAGTTTCCACCCTGCTCAGACCTCAGGAAGGGCCTTCATAGGGTCATGGGGCAAATTTGGGCTACAAGTCCACCAGTGTGCTCCAGAGTTAATGTGAGGATCCCAAGCAAGTCCCTGCCTCTCTCTGGGCCTGGGCCTCAGATCTCATATCCATGCATGTTTTAGGTTTGATATTGAAGATTCCTTTCAGTTCAAAAGCACTATAGGTCTGCAGCTGTATTGCAAGGGCTGTGTTTGTGTTTGGGCAAACCTTCTCCTTCCAACCCTTGAAAAGCTGCTTTTGGGACTGGTGCGGTGGCATATGCCTATAACCCCAGTGGCTTGGGAGGCTGAGGCAGGAGGATTGCAAGTCCAAAGCCAGCCTCAGCAATTTAGCAAGGCCCTAAGCAATTCGGCAAGACTCTGTCTCTAAATAAAATACAAAAAAGGGCTGGGGATGTGGCTCGGTGGTTAAGCACCCCTGGTTCAATCCCTGGTACCAAAAAAAGAAAAAGAAAAAGTGGGTTTGTGAGGTGCTTTTCTGCAAACCAGTTTGCACTGAGACATTTGTCATGTCCTAGACGAGGGACATTGAGGAGACTGAGGAAGTGTCCCCCGCTACCACTGAGCTACACCCCTGGATCTTTTTAAAAATTTGAGACAGGGTCTTGCCTAAATTGCCCAGGCCAGCCTCGAACTTGTGATCCTTCTACCTCAACCTCCTGAGTAGCTGGGATTACAGGTGGGCACCGATGTGCCCAACTAGAGTATCTCTCTTTCTCTTTCTTTCTTTCTTTTTTTTTTTTTTTTTGTTTGTGGTTGTTGTTGTTTCTTTTTTGATACTGGGGCGTGAACCCAGGGGCACCTTGCCACTTAGCTACATCCCATCCCCCATCCTTTTTATTTTTAGACAGGGTCTCACTAAGTTGCTGAGGCTGAACTTTAACTTTTGATTCCTCTCCTCAGTCTCCAGAGCTGCTGGGATCAAAGGCCTGCGCCACCATGTCTGACTACAATATCTTTCTTGAGCCATGAAGGAATCAGGAGCAAAGCCAGACAGCCCAGGTGCAGCCCCAGCTCCTAGGGAGCAGGTCTCCGCAATTCCATGCTCCTGAGTAGAACTGACCCGCCTTGTATTAAATCTGGGGTGACCCAGTGCAATGTGGCAAAAGTGACACTGTGTGACTTCCTAGGCTCAGATAGAAAATAATTTGCAATTTCTGCATGGGCCCCTTGACACGTTCACTGTCAGGCACCATGTAAGTCACCCATTACCCTCAGCCTACCACGCGGTAAGGCAGCCCAAGCTAGCCACGTAGAGGGACCAAAAGGAAACAGAAAAAGAGACACTTGGCCACGAGCCCAGCTGTTGCCTCCACCCCAATGAGCTGCTAGATACAGGAGGGAAGCAGACAGTGGGTACATCACACCCTCTCCTACCTTCTGGTGATTCCAGGCCCAGTGGCCATGTGGGCCACATGAGAGACCCTGAGTAAGAACCACACAGCTGAGTCCAGTCAACCCACAGAACTGAGAGAGATTCTAAAATTTTTTTTTAAGCCACAAAGTTTTGGTGTGGTTTGTTCCACAACAGAGGACCTTAGAGTCAGGGAGAGTCAGAGTTAGAAGGAACTTTGATGATCCTAATTTGAATCTAATCCAACGAGATCATGGCCTTACACTCTCTGTGCCCTGCTCTCCCCCGATCTCATCTTCTACCACTGTTCTCCTCCCTTCCTCTGCTCTGAGCTCTCCGATCTCCTCATTATTCCTCCAATATGTCAACTAGTCTTCTGCCTCAGGGCCTTTGCACTTGCTATTTCCTCTGCTGGGAGAGTTTCCTTCTTTATTTTCTCACAAATCATCCCTTTATTTTATCCAGTCCCTACTCAAATGCACCCCTTAGGAGGGCCTTTCCTAAAACCAATACTCCCCAGTTGCTCCAATACCCCTGGACCTCCCCTGTCCCACTCTGTGTCCTCAGGTTGCTCATTGCTACCTGACATTTTACACACATTTATCTGTGCATTTGTTGGTTGCCTTTCCTCTTCTCACTGGAACATAAGCTCCATGAAGGCCGAACTTCTGTCTTCTTGGTCGACCACTGAATTCCAAGGCCTAGAACAGTGCTGTCCACATAGTAGGTCTCAATCAATATTTGTAGAATAAATGAGCCCTCTCCTCTCCAGAGAAGGGAACTGAGGCCTAGATATGGGCGGGGGCTTGCCAGGGTGGCAGGTCTGCAAGCCCCACCCAACCCAGACTCTCCTGCCCAGTTGCCACCTGGACCCCTCTCTTGACTCCTATGGCACAGCCGTGGCCGCCTCCCTCTGTCACTCAGGCAAGCCAATAGCCCTCAGCTCTTCCAGTTATTTCTGTCAAACGGTATTTACAATAAACTTTGTTTGAACTTTTGTCTAAGTGATAATAATAATAACACGATAATTATACGGAATATAACGTACAGCCAGCTGTATTTAATTAAAGCTGTAATTTCACTAAGGGTTTCTGGATACAGAGTAAACCGCAAGAGCCGTACCACCCGTCCCCTACATGGGGATCACATCTGCACAGGAGTGGTGGCTGCAGCAGAGGCCCCAGAAGCCAGAGGCCGCCCTCAGGGCCCAGCTGCTGAGTGGGGCACTTCCATCTTGGGTCCATGGGGAGGGTGGGGCTGAGGTGGCCTCGGGCCAAAGACCAAGTCTGGAAACTCTCAGAACATGTGCTGAATTTCTCCTGAAATTTGCTGGCTCATGGGAAAGTGGCCGCTTTCAAGACTCTGAAATACGGGGCTGAGGGGCGGAGAGGACGCCAAACAGGAGCAAGAAAGGGCCTGCTGCCCTGCAGACCAGCGGCCTGGAGAGTGAGAAGGGACGGGATTAGTGCCAACCGAGGGGAGGCCAGGCCAGGCCAGGCCAGGCACAGGTCAATGTGTATCACATCCTGGGCACTATTCCAGGCCCCAGGGTTAAGGAGACATGGACTTTGCCTCGCTGGGTTTGGTTGAACAAGGAGATGGCTTTATATATTAAGCACACAGGGCTTCAGGGTGGGATGCCCAGTGGCTGAGAGTCCCTCGGGGAACGGGGTATTCAGGTTTGAATCTTGGCTGTAGCAATTTTGACATTGTTTTATTATTTGTCTAGCTTGTTCCTTAGTTATTTTAAAACGCTTTTGTAAAGTATTAGCATTGACATGGAACTTTTTATGAAAATTTATAGCTTCTTCTAGTGTAGAGAAAATATGTATGTCATGTGTAGTTTTATCTGCTAAATCATTGCCCAAACTAAGGGCTCCAGGCAATCCTGTATGTGCCCTGATATGTCCTATAAAGAATGGATCTTTTCTGTCCCAGATTAGACTTTGTATAGTGGAAAG
>NW_025999982.1:9155380-9172959 GCF_001458135.2 Marmota marmota marmota
GCTGGTACAAAGACCTCTCCACAGGTGTGGCTGTATACTGGACCGGCAGTCAATGACGGGTAAGATCCAATTGCAATGGTACCAACCTAACGGGTAAGGACCATATGTACTATTGGACAACCTAAGGCAGGCACGGTCCCTAAGCCACATGCTTTTTGTTTAAACAGAGAGGGGGAGATGTTGAGAGCCACAGCCCAAGGGGCCCCAGCAAACTTCCAGCTGCCGGCTGATGATTGGCTCACAGCGGCCCCAGCAACATCTAGCTGATTGGCTCCTCTGCGGTGATGCTCATTGGGCTGTTTCCCTGCCCTTTCAGACCACGGAGCTGCTCATTGGGGGACTTTTTTGGCTCCGCCCACGTGACCCAGCCAATCGGCCTCAAGAGCAGGAGGATTGTGGGAGGTGGAGAGAAGCTTGTGTGGGAGAGAGAGGCTTGTGGGAAGCCGGTGGTGGCAGTTGAGGCTCTGAGGGTTTTTCCTGAGAGGCTGTTTTGTTTGGCGTGTGTGGTTCTAAAAATAAAGTTAGTTTCTTTTGACAAGTGGCTCCTGATTGTGCCCAGCCAGACTGCGGCATCTCAGAAGGGCATGCCGTAGGACCTCCCTGCGCCTCACTTTTATCACCTGTCAAATGGGTACAACAGTAGCATCCTCAGAGAGTTAGTATGAGTGGGAAGAGGGTGCTGAGTCCGTGGAGAAAGCCAATGACTATTTCTGAGAGCACAGGAAGCAAGGGGATTGTTTTGACCTGGAAATAGGGTGACTGACCATCCTGGCTAGGATGTGGGACTACTCGTGTTAACATCAAGACAGTCACAGGACAACTGGGACAGTGGGTTGGTTACCTTACCTGGAAAGTCCGAGCCAGGTCTCAGACAGAGGGGCATCCTGGCAGGGACATTCTAAGGATGAGAGGGACTTAGCTGCAAAGGAGGGAGACACACATGGAAAGTATGGAACCTGAATTCAGGGTGCAGATTAGTAGTGACCCTGGGCTAGTCACACCCCCTCTCTGCAGCCTCAGAGGGGTGGACTGCTTGCTCTCTAAGGCTGCTTGCAGGTTGGCAATCAGAGCAGACCTGCTGCAGGAAAGTCCTGGTGGGGGACTTCACAGACCTGTCCCCAGCATGCACACCTGCATACACAAGCTCAAACATAGGCACACACCTGTGCAGATGAGCACACACAAAACAGCAAGGCAAGGAGGAGGAGTTCAGCCCTTCAGGAGAGAAACTTGCTGCATAAAAAATGCCCTCCTGCCAGGCTCAGGGGCGCAGGCCGGTAATCCCAGCAGCCACGGAGGCTGAGGCAGGAGGATCACAAGTTCAGAGCCAGTCTCAGCAACTTACCAAGACTCTATCTCAAAATAAAACATAAAAAGGGCTGAGGGTGTGGCTCACTGGTTAAACACTCTTGGATTCAATCCCTGGCACCCCAAATAAATAAAATAAAATAGAATGCCCTCCACGAGGCTCACTCAGGGCTGGAGCAGCAGGGTTGAACAGAGAGGTGGTTTTCGTTGTCTGAAGAGATCGGCTGCTAGTGGTGGGACCACGTGAGAAGGTGTCTAAAGAGATGCAGAAATATTCCTGGGTAATAAAACATCCCCTTTTCAGTGTCAAAGTTAATGTTCCAGGCCTCGGGTAAAAGTCGCTTCTTATCAGCCAGCGCTCTCCCCAGAGAGGGTGGGCGGCAGGCAGAAGGAGGAGACCAGCTTGGGCTCCCCCACCCTCACAGCAGGGGTGCCGGGTGGGGAAGACCAAGCTCCTGGAGAGGCTGAGCTCCCCTGGAGACCCTGCCCACCGTCTGTGGACAGGGGTACAACCACCCAACCATCTGCACCTCATGGTGCCTCAGGAGTGCTGTCCACCTCCCTCTGTCGAAGTTTCCAGATACCATTTACTCTACCCTCACCCCTCCTCCCTGGCTGCTTTCTCCTTCCTCTGCTCCCCCAGAGTGCCCTTTCCACCCCTCTGGCCCCATCCCTTCTGTGGCTGTGTGTCTGTCTGTCTGTCCTGCTGGGGTTCTGCCCCAGAGACTGGGACAGGAAGCAGGAGGCCTCACCTGCCATCACTCCCTCACACCCCATGCAACTCTGCACCGAGAGGTGTGGGCGGGCAGCGGCCTTGGCCCAGGCCTGGACAGCCTGCTCCTGCCCAGAGATGCCACCAGCAGCTCCGCAGCATGCCAGGGCCCCAACCCAGGCATGTGCTGCCGGCACAGCTCAGTGCCTCTGACAGGCCTCTAGTTTAAATATAGAGTTGCGTACGCAAGATGGGGCTAATTTTAGCAGGAATGTGCTGGAAACTTTGAGGGCTCTGTTCTCTAGCTGTCTCCCCTGTGCTCATCGCACGGGGCCGGAAGTAAACCTGCCAGTCCCCCCTTCCTCACCTTCCCTCTTCCCCCTCCCAGCCACCCTCTCCACTGATGCTGGCCCTGTGCCTCAGCTCTGCAGAGATCTGGCTCAGGGGCGAGAGCCCACCCAGCTGCCAGAGTCTCCGAATCCCTCAGGCCCCATCCCCGGCCTCCTGAGTCTCTGCAGCAAGGCTGATGCCTGCCGGCCTTGGGGAATTGATGAGCCCAGCAGCTGGCCTTCAGGCCACCCTGCCCTATGGCGGGTCCTGTTGGGGGAATATGCCTACCTGCTGCACAGGGTGACCAGCCTGCCACGTGCCGAGAAGTCACTGCCAGCTAGGTGCAGTGGGAGGTGACACTCACCCACAGCCCGAGGTAGGCAGGAGTCTCATCCCCACAGTACAGACCAGGGCACCGAAGCCCAGGAAAGTTCAAGGACTTGGCCAAGGTCATTCACCACCACACTGTTAGTCACCACGTACTTTGTCTTTCACAGGGGTGCATTTGCCTTTTACATGAGTACCGAGGGGGAAGGAGGACATGCTTAGCCCAAGGACTGAGTCTGTGACAGTGGATTTCAAGCAATGCCTCTGGAGGAGCCTAGATGTCTGGGGTAGGAACAGGGAAGCCCTTTAACCTCATTTCACGTTCCTGCCTCCTGTTATCCCACCCTCCTGTATTGACTTTTGTTCCTATCCTCTGCTGTCAAGTGGCATCTATGGAGCACCTACTGTGTGCCCAGCACTCTTGCAGGTGGCTGGCTGAAAAGATGGAGGAGGCACAGGGCCACAGGGCAGGGCGGGGCTCTGAGGTCCTGGGGGATACGTTGGTGACAGGCAAGAACTAGAGTAGACAATTATCCTCCTTGGAAGGGCTGATAACAGGACAGAGAGGAAAGAAAAAGTTGACACCCCAAAGCCGCCCGCCCCCCCAGCTCCGGAAGGCATCAACTCTTCCCGGGCTGCTCTGACTGCTCTCCCCAGCAGCTCCCCACACCCGGCCTGTCTCCCCACGGGGCTGCACAACAGCCAGGCTGCGTGGTCGTCGTGTTGAGTGTGAGGACGTTTCCGTAATGAGGATTAGAATAGTAACGAGGGGGATGACATGCTGCCGTGAGAGCAGCACATCCCCGGGGAGGGACGCCCACTGCGGGGTGGGGGTGGGGGGGACCCTGACAGAGGCCACCACGGGAGCCAGTCCAGGAGCTGCCGTCCCTCTGGGGGGCGCAGCTGGACCGGGGCCTGCAGGCCAGCCTGGCAGGAGATGGGTTGGCCCTGCTGCCCCCCTTCACCAGCTCCATGGCGCTAAATTCCTTCTGTTGTACAATGTAATTCGCTTTTCCATTTTTCTTGCTGTCTCTTGGGCGAAATGTAATCTCCATGTTTATCCCTTGGGGTTTCTCCAGGAACTAGAGCAATGCCTGATGCACAGTAGGTGTTCAAGAAAGATTTGCCCATGAACAAATAATTTTGGACTTTTACGAGCTTCGTGGACTCTTTGCGCCCATGGATCATATATGGGTTTCCACGTGGCTTAAGCCTGGGTCTGTGCCTACCTGTGCAAGGATGTTTCTGAGGTGTGTGTGTGTGTCTGTAGGTGACGTGTGTGCTTTCAGCCTGGTCACTGAGTCCTGTCGCACACAAGCCGTCTCCTCGTGGGAGCATGTGGATGAGCTGTGGGGCAGGGTGGGTGGCATCTACCTGCTCAGGCAGGGTGCCCCGTGTCCAGCTTGAAGATTCCCCACTCGTGCCTCATCCCCATCAGGCTTCTGGGACAAAGTCTGCCAAGGCTGTACCCATGTCAAATGGTGCCCCCTTGGTGTCTGATCACTGCTTCCGTTTCTGGAACAAAGGCTGCCATCTGCAGGAGTGGGCACCATGCTGGAGGGGCCTTCCCCAGCAGGTTGGCACACAACAAGGCTCATGGGAAGTGACAAGAATGGCCCATGTGCAGCTGGGGTTGTAGCTTGGTGGTAGAGCACTTGCCTAGCAGGTATGAGGCACTGGGTTCAAGCCTTAGCACCCGATAAAAATCAATTAATCAATTAATTAAATTAAGGTATTGTGTCCATCTACAACTAAGAAAAAAAAAGAAAAAAAAAAAAGAATGGTCCGTGCTTTGGAGAGCGCCTGCTACTCAGCAGGCATCATTCGAAGTGACTCACCATTCTCAGTAGTCCTCCTGGAGATGTGAATTGGTACAAATGAGGAAATCGAGGCACTGGGGGATATAAATAACTTGTCCAAGGTCACACAAGTAGTAAGTCATGGACATAGGTGCCAGCTCCCACAGTCACCCTAGCACCCCCTCCTCAGGCCCAAGTCCTCCTCTTCCTGTTGCTGGAGGACTTCACCCAGCTGAGACAGGGAGGTGGGTCCCCTCCTTCACCCTGTACCCACCACTTCCCCTTCGCAGAAGAAGGAAGAGGGATTACAAGAAAGAGCTGTCTGCTGTCATCCCTGACTTTACCATGACACTCTCTGCACAGGGTACAATTGCATCCCCCCCCCCAATACCTTCAAGTTCTAACCTCCAGTCCCTGTGCATGTGACCTTATTTGGAAATAGGGTCTTGGCAGATGGAATCAAGTTAGGATGAGGTCATACTGGATTAGGGCTGGTGCCCTCATAACAAGAGGGAAACTTAGTCATGGCCCCGGAAACACACATTAAAAGGACCCATCTGCAAACCAGGGAATACCACAGTCCTCAGGAGCTGGGAATCACGGTGGTCTCAGGCTTCTGAGCTCAGAACCGGGGGAGGATACACACCCAGGTATGTGTGTATATGTGTGCCCTCTGTTGTTTTGAGATATCACATCTGTTGTGTCCCCCACGTTGGCCCTAGGAAACTAACACCCCCCTCCCTCCCCAGTGCAGAGGGCAGGTGTGTGCCCGTACACACACACAGACACACACACACACACACAATCCCTTGGACTCACACTCTGCTGGGGGGAACCTCACTGAGCAGGTGCGCCCTCCACTCCTCCTCCACAAGTGGCCTGCTCACAGGCACCCAAGCCAGCAGGGCCCTACTTCCATGCACATCAACAGATGGCCTTTTCCTGATCTGAACCCACTAGGAACTCTCAGCAGAAGCCTCCCTGAGGACAGAGTTCTGGACCTGCTGCTCCTCCTTCCCTCCTTCTGTCCACTTCCCAGCCCCTGGTCTCCTGATGCCTCTCTCTCTGTACCCTTCTTCCTCTTTCTACCCCTCCCTCCCTCCCTCCTTCCTTCCTTCCCATCTCCCTCTCTGCCTCTTTTTCCTTCCCTTTGAGTAAGCACAGCCCTGTTGGGAGGCCCTGCCAGGATCCCAAAGAGCTGTGCCTTGCCACCTGTTGCTATGGAGAAGGGCCTTTATCACAAACACTGGGTAAACATCTGCTGCTGGGAGCCCCTTTCTGCCGGCAGGGGTTTATTTGGAGAAAGTCAATAAGGAAAAATAAACATTCCCGGCCCTGTGTATGTGCAGTCTTGGGACCAGCGCACTGCAGCCTCTCAGGTCTCCAGCTCCACAGAGGCCTGGGCAGGGGAGCCTACCCCACTCCTGATTCCAGAATCCTTTCTCTAGAGTGGGGGTGGGGGTCAAAGTGGCCACTGGCCCCAGGCCTGGCTGAGGGTCAGAGGCTGAGACCTCCACTTCTTCCTTTTAGGCCAGGGTATGATGAAACAGGCCTGCCATCCTGCCCCTTCCAGATCATTCTGCCTGTGCTGTCTTTAGAGGGGAAGTTTACTCTCAGCTTCCCCCCAAACACTGGGATTCCTGGGGAGAGTCAAGGTCAATTTGGCTTAATTAGGATCCTGTTTTGTTTTTGTTTCTGGTACTGTGGATTGAACCTACAGGCACTTACCACTGAGCTACATCCTCAGCCCTTTGTATTATTTTTTATTTCAAGACAGGGTCTTGCTAAGTTGCTAAGTTGCTGAGGCTGGCCAGGAATTTATGACCCTCCAGCCTCAACCTCTCCAGTTGCTGGGATGACAAGTGCACACCACTGTGCCCAGCAGGGTCCCCTCTTCTTTTAGCAGTTTAGCTTAGCAGTTGAACTCCATGTGTTACATGTTTAATGATACAGCAAGCCCCTCATGCAGCACATTTACTTTAACAGCGATGACTATTCTGCGCCTGCCCTCATGGTGCTTGCAGACTGGTGGTGAAGTCAGACAGCCTACAATGATGATATAGTTAGATATTTACAGGATGGTGAAAGGCAATGGAGGTGAGCAGGGTGCCAGGAGATGTCTGAAGCACCCCATGTCGTGCTCTATTACATGCATTATCTCAGTTAACCTCCAGAACACATCCATGAGGTGGCAATATTTATATTCTCATTTTACAGATGGGAAAATGACTTACATAGAGCAAATCAGGTATTAAGTTGGAGACTTGGGATGGAAACCCAATATTGCTGGAGGTGAAAATGCCAGGCTCCAAAGCCCTGTCATGATTCTGTCAGGCTTGCAACAGAAAGACACAGTCCCTCCCTTCAGAAAGCTCATGGAAAAAGCCCTCCTGAACTGCTCCCCTCTCAGGTGTGGACCCGCAGTGACAGGGACGGCTGATGGGGAAGCATGGTGGCAATCTAAAGACATCGGTGAAGACGGAGGGATGGAGCCCAAAGCAGAGACTGAATGGAATATTAAAGCCAGGGGTCTCTCAGGGAGTCCAGCTGGGGACAGGCTGGCTGCTGGGGTTGGGGTCTCATTGGAAGCAGGAAGACTGTTTTGGAGAAGGGATAGGAAGCCCGAGCCTTGCCTCCCCCTTGGGACCCCCCACACACACACCAGCCTGGCTCCTGGCAGCAGCCTCATGCTCTCTCCTGCATGGCCCCGCGGCCCCCAGCCACGATCTGCTTCTTCCTGCTGGCCCACAGGATCCTCCAAGAATGCAAATCAAGTCATGTCAAGAGCCCTGCTCTGGACCACTTCCACAGAGAAAGGCAACTGCAGGCCGGGTCTCGCCTCTTCCTCTTTCCCCTGTGCACTAGTCCCCCGGGTTTCCCGGAAGGCATTGGGCCCTCCCGCTGCCCCTGGCTTTCACCCACTCCTCTCTCCACTGGGAAATCCTTCGGTGGGGGGGCATTCATTCACAAACTCTTAATACACGCACCTACTGTGTGCCTAGCACTGTTCTGAGCCCTGGGAACAAGACAGGATAAGAGACTGAAGATCATTGTCCTCCACAATACAAAGAAGTAAAATAGATAGGGCAGCGGGGGCTGTGGACTCTATGGAGGAAATTCAGGCAAGGAAAGCAGAGAGGAGGCCTTGAGGTCACCATGATGATGCTGTGAACTGGGGAATCAGTGTGGGTGTCAGCAGAGAGTGACATGATCTCTCCTAAGTTTTATGAGGGTCTCCCTAACTGTGTCTTACAAAGAGACTGAAGGAGGACAGGGTGGGAACAGGGAGAGCTGCAGGCCATATTCTTCAAAGCTCAGTAGGGACTCCTCATCTGGGTGAGGATGCTGCGCCCTGACCCCCTGGGACACCCTTGGCTTCCTATACACATATGCCTCTATACACATATACAAGCTCTGGCCACACCTTCCTGGGGCTATTTACATTTCCTTCTACCTCTCTGCACTGTGATCTCTGCTGCTCTGACCCAGTACCCACCCTGTAGCAGACTCTCAATTCGCTGGTAGAATGCATTAGGAATGAAAGTGTAGGTTACTGTTGGGTGCTGGGGAGGCACTTCACTGAGACCTGGAGGGGAAGGCAGTGCAGGCAGCCTGTTTGAAAGATGAGGAAAGAGAACTCTGGGCCACCGGTGCAGCTCAGGTGTGTGATCTGGAACAGGCTCTTCCTCACAGTCTGTCGGGGTCTCAGTCCCAGGTATTCACTTTGTCCATTCCCCACACCTGCCAGGGAATTCCTCTGGGTAACCAGGATTGAGAGGCACCTCCTCCTGGCCTCACCCAGCTCCACTGGCCCAGGTTCCTTTAAGGGCCTTTTTCTGCGGGTCTCCAGGCCTGGCATGGCCCCATCCTGACTCCCTTCTGATGCCTGCCCACCTTCCTTCCCAAGGCTGTGAGGAGGACAGGAGCCCCGTGGAGCAGTGATCTGCATATCAGGAGCAAGGGAATTAACATTCCCAGGCTGTAATTATACCTTCCACCCAGTGACACCTAAGGAAGCATCTTTTTATAAAAGCAGGTAAATTGAAGGCTTATGGGATTGCGGGGGGAATGGGTATATTTTTAGCTCATTCCCCAACCACCTCCAATTGTCAGAACCCTGGTTATTACTCTGGCAGCGGCCTGAACTCAGGTAGGGGGCCTCCGGGTGGAGTTGAGGAGTCATTGAGGAGGGAATCTGGGAGGCATTAAGGACTTTGTTGGGCCAGGTGAGAATTCAGGAAAGAAGCCTGGAGAAACTCCCTGATAGGGGTATTGTGGGAAAGTGTTATTGATGAACAGGTGGAGAGTACATTGAAAAAACTGTATGTAGGGGCTGGGGATATAGCTCAGTTGGTAGAGTGCTTGCCTCACATGTACAAGGCCCTGGGTTCCATCCCCAGCACCAAAAAATAAAGTAAAAAATAACTGTATGTAGCAATAGTAATAATAGTAACAATATCTGACCCTTATATGGTCTATGTTCAGTGACAGCCAGTGTTCTAATCAATCTTCACAACAATCATATGAAGTATGCATTGCTGTTATCCCCATTTTGCAGATGAGAAAAACAAGGCATAGAAACTCATACAGAGTTCAACATTAGAGATACATTTATGCCTCTATACACATATACAAGTTTGCTGACTGTAAGGGCAAATGAATGAATTCCCTCACTCTGTATTCCCCCAGATGTTTACAAAGAAGTCTAAAGCTTGGCCAATCAGAAAGCCCTGAAGAGTTAGGAAGTCCCTCCCCTTTGGGGTGGGCCCTCTGATCCCACTTCCTGTCCCCACTAAGACCCTAACATTGTACTCAGTGCAAAGTCAGCCATCTTGGTTGGTGGTCATTCCCACCATGTTTAAGCACAGAACACTGGAGCAAGAGACTGTGATGAGATCCTTGAGTTGCTAACTGACAGAGTCCCTTGAGCTTGCGGGATCTTCTGAACATTTAGAGAACTTTCTGGAAGAGCGGATCTGTTGATATTGGAGAAAACCTAGCCAGAAAGGAGTAGAAGGAAGAAATGGTGTCTCCGCAGTGTTGTCCAAGGGGTAGCTGCTACCTAGCAGCACCCCTTCTCCAAGCAAGGACATCAGCATAGCAAAGGCACAAAGAGAGAGAGGCAGGGGGAACATGTGATTTTTAATGCAAGCCTCCGTAATCAGCTATTTGTGATGGAATTTTATCTGTCCTGGTCTCTAAGGGACGAGAAGCGGGAGTGAGGGAAGAGGGGTCAGAAATTAGTATGCAGAAATATCTGATCAGCCAAAGTAATTTTCTTTAATAATCGTATTCATACTGCCTGCTCTCTGCTCACTAGAAGAATTAAGTATTTAATAGTAATATATTTCATCTGGCAGTGGTTCCGTTTCGTTAGGAACCGTGATGCCTCGTTGGGGTAGGGGGTGGGTGGAGGTCTTGGTGGGGGGGAGACAGGTAGGAGGTGTCAAAGCAAAAAGAAATAGATAAATGAGCAGGAGGGAAGTGGGTACAGGTGGGCAGGAAAGGAACTAGAGAGAAGCTGTGTGCCAGGGTAAGCCCATTGTCCCTCTTAGATGCCATTTAAGTACCTTTACTGCTCAAGCTGTCCCACTCTGTTTTCTGGCTGTAGTTGATGAAGCCCAGAATCCCTTACATCTTTTTTATTTTATTTTATTTTTTGGTACCAAGGATTGAACTCAGGGACACTCCACCGTGGAGCCATACCCCCAGCCCTATTTTGTATTTTATTTAGAGACAGGGTCTCACTGAGTTGCTTAGCACCTTGTTTTTGCTGAGGCTGGCTTTGAACTCTCGATCCTCCTGCCTCAGCCTCCCGAACCACTGGGATTATAGGCACGTGCCACTACGGGGCCAGAGTCCCCTACCTATGATGCAGTTCCTCAATCTTTATCCCTAACCCCTAATAGTAGGTTCTCCTTTCTCATTGGTGGCTTGTCCGTAGCTCCAGCACTAAGATCCTCTCCCAAAGACTCTCAGAGGAGCTGGGTGGCCAGTCATTCACAGGGTGGCATTACACAGGGAACTCTTTGGGCTCTAACTCACATACCCAAGCTTCCAGAGCTCTCTGGGTGTATTCCTGGGGCTTCCTCCATGCATCTCCCAGGCTGGGAGTGAGCATGCAGTCCTGGCTTGTGCCAGAGCTGGTACAGAGAAAAGCAGCAGCCTGTGCTGGCTGGAGAAGTTGACAGCTGCCTCTCCACCCCGGGGCTGCAGGAGCAATGTGCTTTAGCTATTACATGATTTTAATAGTTAAAAAGCAGGCCCAGCACGTGCCAAGGACATAATTGATGACACCAGCACTTGGGAACCCAGCCTCCACGGGAGGTACTTGAAGAGGCTCTTTGCCTCCTCTGCCAAGCTCCCTGAGCTCAGCTGCCCAGCGGAAAACATCAGTGAGAAACGAGCAACCACATTTGCCCGACGAGACAGAGACAGAGAGGGCCAAGCTGCAGATGGCGGGGTTCAGCTTCTGCTGCTCTCTAAAGAGCAAGCTCCGCAGACTGATGTGCAGCGATGCTGGCATTTCCAGGCGCCTGCCAGGCTGGAATTAAACACCTGTCCATTAAACTGACAGCCCCAGGAAGGAATGAGAGGGAGAGGAGGGAGCCGGGGAGAGCCCAACCACAGGCTGCTCAGCCCCTGCAGGAGGCAATGTGCCTGGCTTAGAGAAAAGGGCCAGAGTGGAAGCAGCCTGGGTTCCCACTTGCTGGTTTCTGAGGCAGAGTGTAGACAGGCTGACAGCAGAGTAGTATTAACCTGGACATGGGGGACGAGAAGGATCATGCAACAGATACTATCAGGAGGCTGGACCAAGGAGGAGCTGGGAGACTAAGGCTCATTTGCTCAAAATTCCAAGGACTGTCACACCATGGCAGCTTCCCTGCCCTCCCCCACCATATGATCTCAGTCTGCTCTGAATCCTTTGCGCAAGTACCAGACACTAGGCAAGCCGTCCTGCAGTGCCCTGAGACACCTCTTGGGCTGTCGTTGAACATTTCAACAGGCCTATCTTAACTCCCCAGCCCCAAAGTGGGCAGCTAGCCAAGAGGAAGCTTGTCTTCTCATGGATGGTCCCAACAACACTCATGCCAGTTAGTTAGTAAATAGCCATTGCCTCTGACCAGTCAAAGGCCAATCTCCTGCCATCCTAGCCACTGGCCTGGGACTTGCTGGACCTCCCTGTGATTCGACAAGTAAACTTGAGCACCCGGCCCAGCAGGGGGCCTCAGGACCCTGCTCCATTGCTGTGACCAGTATCCATTCTAAATGGTCAGTAGATGGCCTTGTTATTTTATCCAACAGTCCTGGGTGGGCAGATGAACAGAGGCCAGGACTCATCATGAGATCCGGTGAATTTAGGGAAGGAAGTAGGTAGGGGCAGTAAGGCTGAATAGCTTGTCAGGTGGCCAGCTTTGGGGTTTTCACGTTCACCATGACCTTGGTCTATTTGGATGAACTCTTTCTCAATTTGCTCACCTCTTGGCAGGAACAATATCTGCCCTGCCCACATGGAATCTGTCCCTCATTCCCCTGGTCATTCTTCTTTGCTGGGTGCAGGCCTGTTTCTCTAACAGATCATGAGACCTTTGAAAACAAAGATGCGGCATAGAACATCTTTATATGGAGGAGCGTGCTTTGTGAACGGTTGCTGAAGGGGTAGATGGATGCAGGAATAATGAAGGACAGAATGAAAACAGGAGTGGATTTGAAGGGTCTGATTGGAGGGAGAAGTCCAGGTGGGGGAACTTACTACCTGCAAGGGAACAGGTGAGGGACACCTGAGAAGGGTGATGACACATATCTGAGGCATCTTCTTTCACTTTAACCAGCCCCTCATGTGCCACCCACCTGCCCTGGTGATGCCAGATTGTCAGGCACACCAGGCCAGCACATGTTGGTGGTGGGCAGCACACCCCTGTTGGCTCTGGGTGGATCCTGGCATTACCCATCCTCATGGGTACAGCCCTGCAGCCTCTGAGAACTCCAGTCTGACACTTGGGAAGGAGAAGGGGAAGAAGGAACTAGAAAGGTTCAAGAAGATCATCAAAGCTAAGGAAGCTCAGGAGCACATGGGCTTTGAGCTCTAACCCTGGCCCCTGCAGTCCAGTCTGCCACTAATCATGACCCCCTTAGATGCCAAACCGAGCTCTGCTCTGCTGGCCACTCCCTCCCAGGCTCCCTACTCCCTCGTATCCACTGGGAGGACAGGGCTTTGACTCCAAATCCTATCTCAGCCCCACACTGTGGCTCGCCCTGCTTGATCTCATGCTGCTTCCAGCTCAACCCCACACCACTGAACACTTGCTTCTCTCCCATCCTCTCTGATTCTCTGTTCTCCTGAGTGTGTGCTGCATGTGAGGGTGATCTCTCATGACACCTGTCACCCACTGACTGCCAGGGTTGTTACAGCTGATCCTGATCTGTCTGGCAAGGCCATTACTGTCCTTTTCTTCAGGACTTCCGGCAAGAAGGAACCTGCTGCCCATAGGGGGTGGGGAGCAGCTTGCTGGGCCTCAGTCCCCCAGCCCTGGCAGAAATCACATGGATGAGAACCAGACTGGCCTGGGCTGTCATCCATTACCTGAGTAATAAATAAATAAATTCCCTGAGTGACTTGTTTAAGCTCTCTGAACCTCGCATCAGCCCTGCCCCCTTTAAAGGGTTGTTTTGAGGATTTGAAAACAGGGGTATAAAAGCTCTTTATAGACTAAAGTGATACACAAGCGTTAGCATTATTACTAGTGCCATTATTAGGTTCCTTATTGGTTTGGGTGCAGCTAACAAAGCAGGAGGGGCAAGGGCTGGCGGGATCCCTGGAGTTCCTGCCATGGAGCAGACTGGTAGCATGCTGACTTCTAGCTGGGCGGATTCCCCACCATCTGTGTTCTGCAGCCTTCTGAAACTTCTCTAGCCCATCTTGCCCCCCAGAGCCCAGCCTGAGCCCCTTCAGGCATCGTGTTGGCACAGCTGGTCCTGACATTCAGCTGTCCACGGTCCCCAGTCATCCTCAGCCTCCTCTGTCTACATCTCAGCAACTCAAGCAGACTGAAGATTTCCCGTGGCAGGGGCTGCTTCCCTCATTCCTGGTGTGTCTCCCTAGCACTTAGCATGGGGGCGGGGAGGGGGAGGGTGTGAAGTGTGCAGGAAAAAAGGAGGAAGGAAGGAGGGAGGGAGAGAGACCAGCACTGGAGGTGGATCCCTGGATCAACCACTCTCACCTATCTGAGTGCCTCAACTTCTTGGTGCCTCAGTCTCCCCATCTGCTGATGACCCTTCCAGCACCTTCTGCAAGAGTGAAACCGAGACTCTCAGACCCTATTTCTAGTCAACCACTTCCTCCAACAAACCAATCCACACAGGGAGCCAGCCCCCAGGGCTCCATTTCTGGACCCCCAGGGTCCTCCATGACCTTCCCCTCCTCACTACCTGCCACCCATATCCTTACAGGGGCACCCAGCTAGCTCCAAGCCTGTGTTTGTGAGCTCACAAGGAACCTCGGGACACGGGCCTTTCTCTCTGCCGTAATGAAACCCTTTAATCATATTCAAATAGGTTACTGTTCAGGGGGAAAATAGAAATATGGATTTGATAGCAATAAATTTCCCTGGCTGGCTAAGCCCAGTTCTTAATTGTCCTGTCCCAGGGCTCGCACATTTCATTGTTCGTTAGGTGCTTAAGTCCCCACTCTCATTTTGTGGCGGTGACATTACCGTTGATGGCTCTAATACTCTCATAATTTGAAAGGGGATTTGCATGATAGAACGCAGAGTATTAAAAGAAAAAGAAAAAAGGGAGAGAGAAAAATGGGGGGGCAAGATGGGAGGAGGAGCTCGGAAGGGAAGGGGGGCAGCACGCAAGGGAGGGGGCGGATGAGGAACTCAATCCAGCTTTCACTTTAAAAAAGTCACTTTCTTCAAAGTCAAATCATTGTTTTCATTAAAGTAAAAAAAAAAAAAAAAAAGGGAAGAAAGAAAAAAGCCGAGGCTGCACATTGGGCTGACTGGGCACTGGTCTTCTCCTTATTGTTCCTAATGGTTATTAATTATTATTATCCGGCTGTGCAGGGCTCTGTGGACGTGATGTCCCCAGTGTCCTTGGGGTGGGGGGGCGTCAGGGGAGGGGCTGAATCTGCATGGGGAGATTTGCTCCTGGGTCACAGGAGGATGCAGATGCCCACCTTGAAGCCAGGTTTCAGGGAGGTAGAGGGGAAAGGGGATGCTTTCCTAGAAAGCAAGCCTCTAAGCACTCTAAGCCTTCTGGGTCATGGTCACCTCTTCCTGGGCTACCTAGAAGCCTCTTTCCAAAGCCAGTGACTGGGGCTTCAACAAACACGATGAACACAAGGTAATTTGGGTCACAGGTTGGGGGGTCACAAGTGCTTCTCCCCAAGTCCAGACCAGGAAAGCCTCCCACAAGTTTGGTTGGATTTCCAAAAGAACCCCACCACGCACCCCACGGCTCAGAAAATGCTGTGACCAAGCTGCCCTTTGTTCCTGGCTGGGGGTGGGGAAATATTTCCCCTTTGGCTTTGCACTTTCTACCCAGGGTCAGAAATTCTAGAAATTACTGCAGCCCTGGGGGTTTTGGGGGCTTGAGAAATGGCTAGTCCAGCTTTCTTAGAGGTGATGGGTCTGTGTTCCAGTCAGGACCATTTCCAGGGAATTATGAATTTCCTCAGACCATGAAGAGTATGTAGGGCTTGGTCTCCTTGGACGGGTGGCATAAACGTGCCCAGAAGTGCTGCAGGGAGCAAGTGGAGCATGGCACAGGTGTCAGACTTTGAAGAACATCCCCTGTGTGCAACCCCCAACCCGCTGTACCCCTTGTTTTGTCACTTTGTAATCTTTACTCCTCTGACTCCGCCCCTTGCCCTCTTCTCCCTGGGACACTGGAGAGCCCCACAGAGAATAGTGGCAAAGCCAGCTTGGTCTATCTCACACCTGCGTCCTGCCCCATGCTCTTGCCCCTCCTAGCCAAGCCTCACCCCCTTCCACTTCCCAGGGACTCTTTTCTGGATTAGGTGTTTGTTGTTGTTGTTGTTGTTGTTGTTGTTGTTGTTGTCTTTGTTTTTGTTTTTGTATTGGGCCCAGGGGTGCTTTACCACTGAGCTACATTCCAAGACCTTTTTATTTTTTATTTTTAGACAGGGTCTCACTAAGTTGCTTAGGGCCTGGCCAAATGGCTGAGGTGAGCCTTGAATCTGTGATCCTCCTGCCTCAGCCTCCTGAGTTGCTGGAATTACAGGTGTGCACCATAATGCCCAACCTGGATTAGACAAATTATGGGATTGAAATAAAAGCTGTCTGCAGAGAGTCTTTTCAGGCTTCTCCCTCTTCGAGACCTGCGGTTGGATTCTGGCACAATGAAAGCACCCTCCTCAGTTCACTGGCCCCCAGGTGCCCCTCAGCCTTGTAGTCATCCTTTCAGTCAGCCAGCCCCCTCAGCCACCCCTCCCTTGACTGCCACTCCTGCTGTGCTCAGGGGCACCCCCGCCCCTCCCAGGCTCCTAAGGGATGGGTCTGGAATGGACCTCTCCAGAGGGAGCTGCCATTGCTCAGCCTTCTGCAACTGCAAAAATCTAGTATTTTTTAAGGAGCTGCAGTGCAGGGTGAGGGGGAAGGAGTGAAGGAACAGCGGGAGGTGACAGGGAAGGAATCTACACCATCGCAGGAAAACTAGTCTATCCTAGACTGTAAGATGCTAACATTCCTCATTGTCTTTTCCTGTAAGGATCCTGACAGAGGATGGACGAGTGGCAGGTCCCCTGGATTCTATAGGGATCCGGGTGTAGGATGGATCCAGGGGGGAGGGGAAAGCCCACCCTCCCCCGACAGTCAGGAGTGATGGAATGCTACTGACCCTGCTTTGCCAGGATCCATAACAATTTAGATATGAACCCTGTTCAGAGGGGCAGTTGGAAGCTACAGGGAAACTAAACTTGCCCCCCTTTACCCCACCCTCAAGACCCCCAAGGAGAAGCTGTCTCCAGGAAAGGGGGAGAAAAAAAAAAGACAAAGAGACAAAGTGATTCTTAAATATTTTCCTTCTCTGCAGTCACTCAGGGAGGAGGGGTGAGGGGCGACGGAGGCTGGCAGGGGGGACAAAGGGGGCTTAATAGGCTCCAGTGACAGCACAGTGTCCACATTGGGAAAAGATTAATGACGAAAATTAATCGCCTGACCTTTCTTTCCAGGAGCTGGAGGTGAGGCGGGCCATTAAAGCCTCTTATGTTGTAATTAACGTTGGAGGGGAGAAGAGAGCTGCCTTCAGAATGGATGTGATCATTTAATTAGGCTTAGGCGTGGGTGCCACAACAGGTCCGGAGAAGTCATAATTTAACTATAGCTTTAAATTACACAGGCAGAGTGGGGATGGCAGAGTTTGACGGCAAGAGCCTGCAGCGGAGCTCGGAAAAAAACAATTCAATAAACACCCCGAGTGAGCCAGAGAGCAGATGACAGACGCAGACAGACAGACAGACAAAGCGGGAGGCTTTGACAACCAGAGAGGTGGGCAGGCGGGAAGGATCCATGGAAAAGCTCAAAATTAAGAGACCTCTTCAGATCCCCAAAAGGTCGTGGCGCGCATGTTTTCTGGGGCGAGCGGCCTGAGCACCCCAATCCCGGCCCACGCGCTGATTGCGTTCCAAAGACACATCCCGACCTTGCAGGACGCGCGCATGCTAGGCTTGGGGCAGCGGGCTAAGCCTGTCACTCCGTCCTCGCCGTCTCGGGGCGTCCCTCTCCCCAGATTCTGCCCACCCGAGCTCGGTCAAGAGGATCCGCCCGCTTTTCCTAACCTGGAGTCTGGGGTCCCCAGTGCCTCGCGCTCCGCAGATCTAGGGGACAGACAAGGCCCGGCGGCGCGTCCTGGGGCGGGTTTAGGGGCGCAAGGCGCCAGGAGCGGGATGCAAAGCTGGGCGGGACCGGTGAGTGAGCGGGGTCGGCGCCGACCTGGGAAAGTTCAAGGCCTGGGCCGTGAGCCGCGCGGAGGGGGAATGACCCGCCGCCTCCCGGGCGCCAGAGCCCGCTCGTTGCTCAACCTGCGAGATTAGTCACTCGGCAGGACCAGCGGGACCGTCGGGAAAATGCGAGCTAGAG